>NC_051164.1:111099558-111467783 GCF_013339745.2 Dermacentor silvarum | reverse complement strand
AGAGTGAGTACACTCTACTGGTGACGATACGTATGCGCAGACGCGCGGAGAGCACGGTTGCTTTTGTTTGTTTTGTGTTGCTTCATTGCTCCCCTGATTCTATGCCTGAGACAGGGAAAAGAATTAAACAAGACAACACAAATATCAAATTAAGCTGGATTTACTTTTTTTAAAAAATCTTTATTTCTACTTAAATTGTGCGCCGATCGCGCCGAGAAAAAACGGCGGCGGCGGCGCTGGCGGCGCGCCGACTTTTCTGCGCACATCTCTACCTGTCATCGTGGTCAGTCGGCAGGTTCTTCGGTTTGTTCGGCGGCGGTGGAATGTGGAACTCGTACGTGGAGACTTGGCGGTGTGTTTGAAAAATAGCGAGGTGTGTATGCACGATGGTTACGGCTACGATTAGCTCTCTACGCAGCAGTTGTGTACTGTGGTGTAATCAAAATTGAACACTCGCAAACTGAGTTGGCGTAACATAATTCTATGTGTTATAGTTTCGCTTTTGCTCATGGTGGCGGGCGCCAGGCGGGGTAAAAATAAACAAGTTGGCCCTCCACAACTTAGTCAGCTTTCTGTTAGTTAAAAGACAGTGTAATGCCAAATGTATAGATATGTAAGCCACACAACACAGATGTAAACAGGAAGATTAATGGATACCTGACGCGATAAAAGCCGTCGCTGTGGGGCCATTGTTCCGAATTCCCAGACCAAGATTCCTTGCCGAAGCGTGAACTCCAGCGACGCAACCACAGTTGTTCATTAGATATGTATGCGACAATGAAACCCACGCATGTTTGCACAGCTGGACACACGCAATTTCGTGGCTATCGCTGATGTATATTAATTCAGAGCTTACGCAATTTTTTAAGTACTAATTAATCATGTGGTCTGCGCTGAATGTGGGTTTTGTTCACTTTCTTATTGCAATATTGGGATTGTTAAAGATATCTTTACTGAAAATTCAGCCATGCATGCAGCTCCGCCATGCATCTAGCAATATTGCCTGCCATAATTAACTTGGCTCAATAATGATCATATTTAACTAGGACGGTGATATACTTCGCATTCTTTCCCATTTATTGCGTGATATAGCACACCCGGCCTCCATGTACCCATCTGCATATGCTTCATATTCAAGGTGGTATTGAACAATGAAATTTAGAGAAGTCATGAGCATGCATGGTTATGTTATATAATTCTCTATATGGTAGCATTTATAGTTGTGCGGTTTGTAAAGCTCAAAATCTTTATACAGCTGTACTTCAGTGTTTATTTTTATTTTTTATTTTATATATTTTTTCTGATTTTTTTCAGACATCTTTTCTTTGCATTCTCCCCATCAGCAACACTGAAAAAGGCACGAAAGAGGTTGTAAGATACTCTGAAGAGCGCGTGCCACCATAAACACAAAAGAGGAGTGCATTAGAGATACAGAGACCTCCCTAATCACTGTAAAATATGCTACACAGAAAAAGAAAGTCGCAAGGCCAAAAGCAAGACTTCGTCGAACAAAAGTTGTTTCTATGAAATTATCGAAGGCCTCATTTGAAATTGATACTCGACGATACCCACTTTCCGGTCAATGCAAGAAATAAAATGAGAATCAAATAAGCAATTTAAATATTAAAATGTGCGCATACCCAAGTGTTACATATTTTTTTGAAAGCTAAAGACATGCACCATCAAAAGAACACAAGATCAGAAAATTGATATCAACTAAAACAAAATCACACCCCATCTTAAGACATTTGAACTATCAGGCTAGCACATTGCCATGTTATATTGCATGTAATTATTGCAGCATTGTGCTGATAGTACTCTAGAAATGAAGCATTTCCATCTGCTTAGTAGAGCATCAGTCTTGTCACTCTTGTGAGCTTTGATAAAGAATGAGCAAGGCATTTCTGTGGGTGAACATATGTGTGTAATGATGTTACATAGTTAGCTATATTTCTGACCCTCTGCTCTGAAAATTGAGGCTATCACAACTAATTTGAATTGGCCTATCATAATAATTTTCAGTTGCTGAATCTTGATGAGCAAGTTTTTAGGTTTAACCATGTCTACTGTACTCATGTGTAAAAATTGACCTGATTTTTTATTTTAACCAATATTATAATTGCTTCTTTTTTTTCTGTTTTAGTGGAAAGCCATAGTGGGCACCACTTAAAGATGGCCCCCACAATGAGGAATCGCCTATCTTTCACCTGTGTTTGGACACACAAGCCTGGTGATGATGTTGAAGCATTTATGGCAGCATACATGCAGTTCTTTGAAGTACACAAGGTACAAGCAACGTTGAACATTGGGCGATGTCGGCAGCAGAAGACGTACAAGAGTGACTGTGAAGACCCAATCTGGCTGGTTGACATCAGCCTTAATCTATACTCACGAAAGGATGAAAATCAGCTTGAGTCATTGAGTACAGAAATAGCTCGACAGTGGTGCACAAGCGGACTCCAGAATGAGAGGATGTCTAGGTACTTGCAGTGGCTGCAACCTGACCGCAAATTTGGCTTTTGGCATGGCTGGTATGCTACTGAACAAGACATCAAGATGAACTCCATAGCATTTGGCACATTCGTTGGCCTGAACATGTTTGCTGAACGTCATGCCATAGTCAGTAACTCCACTGGCAAAGGCTACAACATAGACTGCACATTCAAGCATGGTGAGATGACTGTGCAGGTGTTCATTGAGTTAAGCCATTGCATGGAAACGATAGATCTCTACCGGCTAAGCATGTCTTACAGCAACATATTTCGTGTGGTTGTGCATGACCCCGACGGTGGGTCCACGGATGTATTTCTTCATGTGCACACTCTTCCCTTGTTTCACAAGGCAGTAGGCAGTATGAGTACTTTTCATTCTATTCGTTCACATGCCAAAAGACCAAAGTCTCGAGATCAAATGGACTTCCAGAGAACTTTGAAGATTGGATGTGCGCAGTGTGATCAAATTTTAGAAAGCAGAGATGTGGGTGGTTGTTTTGTCATCAGGCTGAGCTTCAATGACAGGCACAAGGCGCGGCGCACTGTTGGCCGCCTAAGCCGTAGATGCAAGAGAACCCGATTTGTTTTTGCGCCCGTAAAAACTCATCCCATTGGCAGAAAAGCTGAGGAGTTAAGGCAGCAGTTGTGCTCAAGGATCATGCCCAAGCTCAAGTTTGGGTGCTGTTATGCACTCAATGCCCTCATCCAAAGGAGTGATGATATTATTGTGCAGCTGATGCTGTTGAAGAAGTGTGAACTGGACACTCTCTTGAATGACCTGGAATCGTACGCATCTCACAATGAAGGTGCTCTTGAAGAGGTCCTGTTTAGCATCGGCACTGCTCTTGAGAACCACAGCAATGTCACCTTTGCTGTTGTCTTGCCTGAACTGTTCAAAAAGTTCTGCAAAACATATCTGCCCACTAACGTGCCACGGGGCTCCTGCCTTGTACGACGACTGTTCGTGACACCGTCTCGCATCTTTTTCTTGCCACCTGCTCTGCACGCTGAGAACAGAGTGATACGCAGGTTTGATGTGGACTATGCGCTTCGAGTTTCCTTCCGCGACGACCATTTCGAACTTTTGTCATACACCCTGGGATCTCATGACAAGAGGCTTGTGATGCTGAACGAAGTGGTTGGTGGCTTCCTGCGGGATGGCATCAAGATTGGTGACCGTCACTTCAGGCTTCTAGCCAGCTCTGTAAGCCAACTTCGAGACCACGGAGTTTGGCTCTATGCAAATGTAAGAACAATTTACTAAAATGTGAATGTTGAGACACCGTTATGGCAGACAGAACGGGGGCAGAAATGTTTGCCTCTAGTGCCAGAGATATGTAGGTTTAGGTTTGGAGACCAAAGCTACATGCATTGCAAACAAGAAAGTATAAAATAAATGCATTCTGCCAATACTCATCTAGAGCAGTTAAAACATGGAGACTAATGAAAAGCCTAGCTTGTATATTGCAGGTTATTAGATACGCTTACTATCTTCATTCATAAACAGCTGTCTCATAATATGTAGTGATAAAAGTACAGGTATGAGATACTAGAAAGATTCATGTAATGTTCTAGGTCCAAACATGGTGTGAGGAACTAGCTGATTGTGTACTAACATCAACAGATCTTATTTGATAAAGTGACATTAACTTAAATAGTACTGCATGCTTTATCAATACAACCCATGTTGACACAACAAATCAAAGGAATGCAAGGGAAAAAAAAAATATTATTTTTCAAATAAGATCAGTTGGTAGTTCGTTTGCATGTTTGTTGTTTCTTTCTTTGTAGTCTTTCGTACTGTGTTCTCTGTTGTAGGATAATGTGAGTCACAACCACCAACTTGCCCAGACTTTCATGTTACTTTACTATTGTGAATCTAGGAGTTCAAGCACCACATTTTCAGTGATGCCAGTGATCTGACAGAATAACTGCCTTATGTGAGATTCATAGTGGTTATGTTGTTCTTTTTCACGTGCTGTTTTCATGCTTTTACATGCAAAGCAACAAGTTAACTGATAGTCACTCACTTCAGTTCATTTGAGGCTGGCACTATACATTGCAGGACTGTCATGGAAATTCAGTGGAGTCCATACGGGCCTGGATGGGGGACTTTGATGCGATCCCCGGCGTTGCAAAAAAGATAGCACGGATGGGCCAGTGTTTTTCGACAACAGAAGAGTCTGTCATTGTGCCTCTTCATGGCGAAACTATGCAGGATGCACCAGATATTGAAGGCGGCGTGCACCCCATATCCGGGAAGCCCTATGTCTTCTCAGATGGCATTGGCATGATCTCCGAATCCCTCATGAAAAAGGTATGCCAATGTCTATACATAAATTGAAAAATTAAGGTCGCTGATTAAGTGAAAAATTATTTCATGTTTCAGAGCTCATACAGATTCTTTGTTCACAATGCAGCAGACACCTTTTGTAACATGCTACCTGATTAGACGAGCTTTCTTCGAACACTTGACTACATATACATACGTATGTGTGGCTTCTAATTTAGTACCTAACCTGTGATCAGTAGTTCATTGATCATTGAGGGGAAAAGGTGCTGGTACAATTTGCCATTTGCACAAATATGATGGGACTAATGTCATCATCATCAGCCGCCGCCACCTATTTTATGTAAACGACAAGACGAAGGCCTCTCACAGCGATCTTCAGTTACCCCTATCTAGCGTCAGCAAGCTCCATCCTTGGATGCATTCTCTTGACGCTCATTATGTTACTCCAATTGATAATTATTGGAAATCTGCTCTATGCATTATAAATGTTTGTACCACATTATAAGCACCTGTGATACATTAGTTATATGGTTGATGCTTGGTCTGTGCATTGCAACTAAAAACACCAAAGAAGCGAGCAGTGGCCTGTCAATTATGGGTATTATAATATGACATGGTGAGGGCAGTTTAGTCTGGTAGGTATAGTGTACTCGCTATGGCATGTGGGCTTTTTTAGATCAAGGCTTGATCACGATTTTCTTGCGTTAAAAAAAAAAAAAAAAGAAGAGATAGGAAATGCAAAGGCAATTGTGGACCAAACAATCCACCTAAGTACCTCAAGTGGAAGCTCCATCTGAATACATACAAACAAAGAAATCGTTTTATTCAGCATTCACTGCACTGACTTTGATGTGGTTTGTTGCATTTAAAAGAAAAAAGTAAATCTATCAACTGCAGGGAGCAGATTTTTTATTTAGGCCATCAATATTTTTGAAAATGTTTTGAAAATTGAAAATAGGCACGCACACAAACAAAATTTCAAGCATGAAGTTTCCGGCTTTCTAACTTGGCAATAAAGACGGTATTACAATTCAAGTATCAAGTTTCCAGCTAACTTGACAATAAAAATAAGGATATCACAATTCTGTAAAATCAATATCTGTTATTGATGAAGAGGTATTAACTTGTAAACTTCGTGCTGTTCTGTTTTTGAAGATTACCAATATGTGGACGTATTTTCAGAAAAATTGAGGCCACAAATCAAAATATTGCTTTCTGCAGTCGGTAGAATTCAGCTCTCGCTCATGAATGCAACAAACTTTATTCGAATCGGTTGGGAGGTCACCCAATGAGATTATTCCTGCGTTTCGCATATTTGTATAAGTAAATTGGAGGGTCCAAGGGAAGGCTTCCTCTTAAATGAAAACCTCACTTAAGTCAAAAGGCTAGCTATGGGACAAGTTGATGCTATAGGGATCCCTGTTATGTCTGCATGATATGCTTTGTGTTGTGCTTCGGCGCCTCTTGTTCAGGCATAGTCAGACAACATACTTTAAAGAGCCACAAAACAGCTCACCATATTTTTCTTGAGTTGCAGCAAACCACAGGAGCTTCTGATCATAGTATTATTACCTTTTGACTTGAGATATTTGAATAGTGAAATTTCTTAATCTAATCAAATGCAAGTATTTGACTCAATATGTCAAATTGAATACTGAATGTTTTTTCATTTATAAACACAGTGAAATATGAAGGTTGCATAGAGTCTTCTGGGTAAACTGAAAAAGGCTTATTTACGATATTTGATGCATGTATTGCCATTGAGAACTGGACTTCCGGTCCACTGAGGAGCTTGTGAAAGGGAAACAAATGAAAGATAACCATATGTGCATACGTGCCAACTATTAGGTTTTTGTTGTGTAAAGACCAATTTTTAGTGTTCATTTATCATTGTCATACTGACAGAAGTATTTTACGATTTTTTGTTTACATGTAGTTTAGGTCAAAATGAAATGCAGTAAAAGACGAATACAGACACTGAGTGATAATTTATAGCTGAATTTCATGGTTATATGGGTTATACAGACCTACCCACACAGCAACGACATTACCTGAAAGAACTAATGTATAATGGCAGTCGAATCTTCGACAGCCGTTATGTGAATATTTTATTGATAAACTTTACAAACATTTCTGCTTGTCTGTGGTCAGATCATTGTTGCTGCGATTATATAGAGCAGAGTCGCTATCCACAGCATCCCTGCAGAATAAAGTCTGCAAATCTAGTAAACAGTCAACATATTGAATAATCAAAAAAGGTTTATCATTTTTCACCAACTATTTGTATATTTTGACTTCCACTATAGTATTTTTCAAATTCTATAGTTGGCAGGTCTGTATCTGTCGCACCATAACAGTTACGGTAATGAAACACAGGAAAGGCACATCATGGGATATTGAAGAACCAGCACTGTACATTATTATAGAGGTATCCAAACATGGCGAGATTGTCAAAATAATAAATTGCTTTGCCTAAATCAAGAAAACAAATTCATAAACTGCCTAAAGATGAGGCATCCTTATTGAATGACTGGAAATTATTGAGCTGAAGTTAGGTATCCGCATGCATTTGCTCATCAACTGCTTTCTCCCTGCAGCAGAAACATTAGGAACCATCGCCACATTCATCTGGCTTTCTTCCTGTGTACTCCCATAAACGTTGCTTTCCCTCATATTTAAGCAGGAACAAATATTCAACATTTTGGAGTTCTGAATTCTCAACTGAAATTCGAATTGAATTGGAAAGGCTACTTGATTCATATTCAAAATTTCGAATACTTGCGCACCCCTACTTTTGACTTCTTGTCCTTCATGTTAAACAGTTTAAGAAATGCTGGTCTAGTTTTTGTGAACGTCAGTTACATAGTTTGTTTATAACTACCTGGTTTCAGCAAAAGCTAACAACTCTGCTTATATTTAGTTCAAAATAGGCAGTGACTGCTCGAACAAATGCTGGCCAAGAGCCACAAACAGAAGGCTTGCAAGCCATAGTGTGGCTACCTGCTCTAGTTTTTGTTTACCTTGGGCTATCCTTGCACTGGTCTTTCAAAGGGAACAGTGTTGGGAATTGAGGAGCCATACTTCACAGCTAAAGCATCCGTCTAACCCACATGGAGTTATCTTATATTATTTTTTATGTTGTGCTTTGAGGCATAAAAAAAAAAAAAAACTGATTTTTTAATCTTACATCTAGTCCAGAAAACAGTGAACAGTGCTTATTAATAAGGCTTTTAAGACTTGGCACAGCAAACCACAGTTGCAAACAGTTGGTTGCAGTTGTAATGAACTCTCAAAATCACTGCGGCCTTTGCCATCTGAGCAAAAGACATGCTTCACTGGTGCACTTAGAGGAGGGACAGTGATGTATAGGAAGCATGTACTTATCCTGGTTATTAGAGATGCTTTACAGAGTTCTAGAACTAAGGAACTGGGTGGTTTACGCGAAATGACCGGGTTGTGACGATGGCTGAATTGTCACTCAATGTGTCATGTATTTGTGTTGTGTGCAAAGTACTTCAAAAACAGATGCCTTACTTGTTCTCCTGCAATAGTGGATATTCAAAATGCATAGGGATCTGGCAACACTGGTCACGTCCGCCATCTTCTCTAGAGAGTAGCTGTGAAGTGCCTGCATTTCGTGCAGATTGTCGAATGTCGTGGTGTTGCTGTTCAGGACTCCAAAATACAGCAGTCGCCTTCATCATCCAGCATTTAACTGTGCCACCATGTATCAGTGAAGCCATCCCCGCTGGTTTTTGCACCCTTGGATATCCACTCGAATGGCATTCTCTAAAAGCATACTGCTTTGAAACTGAAACCTGCATCGAGTCGCTTTTCGCGGCAATGTATGCTTTGAATCTGAGCCGAGTAACCTATAAACAGTTGCTCTTACACTTTCGAATTTTTAACTGAGGCCTTTAAAACAACCTTACATTCCGTTAATCCTCCAGATTCGCTGCATCCACAAGAAAATGCGTCTCATGTGATAAGGCCTTGCTACTGTGGGAAAACGCCTCGGTCTCGTGGCCCACGGCCACAGCTCCAGTCCTGGCCGGCCGCGCCCAAAGGCGCCCAGCCGCAGCTCGCGCGTTCCTCGCCCCACTGCTCACGCGTCCGTCCTCTTCTTTGTCCACGGTTGGCTGCTATCCACTATTCACGTCAGCGTTCCCACACTGCCTCTCCCTCTGCGAGGGCGTTGACGGCACTTGCCCACGGTGGTTGAACCCGGCGGCATGAGCGACGAGAGATGCTGAGGCGCCATGGGCGACGACGCTACGCACTCGTTGAGCACGGCCACGATCACCATGAAAGACACACAACAACGAAAGACACACACACCGCTGCTCTGCGTTGCAAAATCACTCGCTCACTCTGCCACATTGTCACAGCGAGCGCACTGCAAGGCACAAAACGATGAGAAGTGACGAGTCGGCGGCGGGTGGTGTAGTTGTTTGTCGGCAGAACGGGTGCAAGCATTCGCTAGTGCCATTCCTTCCTCCATGGCCAGCGCTTTTCCCCACAGCTGCACTGCGAAGGCGTTGACGGCGCTGGCCCACGGTGGCTGGCAGCGACGGCATGACACTCCTACCGGCGAGCGAACCTTGAAGACTGATAATGCACCGAACGAGGATCGATGGAGCTGTCAAGGCCAAGCCACCGAGGTCTTCCAGGAACCCGCAGGCCCTAAACCTGACTGGCTTCCATGACGGACTCCTCGCGAAGATTGAGCAGAACCAGGTGGTGCAGCTTCGGAGTTGAGGTCTTGCAGGAACCAAAGGCCCTAAACCGTCCCCTGGCCCACACCTGGTCTGATTTTCTTCTCCAACCTAGTTCAGACGAGTGCACGCAGCAGGTCGCCGGAAGGAGCCACCGCCCGCTCAATGCCTTGCCACCATAGACCACACCGCACCGCAGCAGAGAACCACGCACCGAGGGACGGAGCCGCTCTTGAGGTGGTGTTGGTGCGATCGCGCGCATGATGTCACCTGCGCTGGCGATGCCCTTCTCGAACGGCGGCGCCGGGAGCTGCAGCAGCGCATCCAAGACCACGTCACCACCTGGACCCACGCCAGGCTCGATGACAGCGACGGAGGAGGAACTGGCGGAATCGCACATCATCGAAGCCAGAGGTGCAGCTTGCACCGCGGAAATGGTCACGCGCCATGGCCAGGTTGGAGTTTCTACTAGCCGTGGAACGGGTACCTCTAGCCTTCCCCACGACCATGGTCCGTCCCAGAACGCAGCCGGGGCCCCACGTTACGCGCACCAATGTGGGAAAACGCCTTTGTCCCGCGGTCCACGGCAGCAGCTCCAGTCCCGGCCGGCCGCGCCCTTGGTCGCGCGTTCCTCGCACCACTGCTCGCGCATCCATCCTCTTCTTTGTCCACGGTTGGCTCCTATCCATTATTCACGTGAGCGTTCCCACACTACAAATCGAAGCTTTGCAGTACTAGTTTGATAAAGCTTCATACATGACACTAATGAGCGCCGGTATTTCTTCGTTCGTGTTAGATTTTCGCATTGTCTGTGTGAACTGCAATAGAGCCAGGTTGCACATGCGTGTCCCATGGAGACTGAGGATAAACGTGATCTGAAAGTTGACGCTCAGAGTTGATTTGTTCCGTTTGCTGTTTTCTGCTGTTCGCCGCTACAAGTATTGATTTTTTGCATGATAGGGCATTTGCGCGTTTTCTCTCACTCACGTTCCGCACTGCTTTTGTGCTGCAGGTGTTTTATTTATTTATGTATATACTGCAGACCATGGTTAAGTCCAGGCAGGAAGGGCACAGTTATACAAGGGCAAAATCTATGCAAAGTAAGATAATATAGTAACAATATAACAATATAGATACATAGCAATACAGTAATATAACAGATAAGTATACAATATACAATCATGGAAAGATTGTAACACAAACGTATGTTAGACTCAATGGGGTAGCCTAGATACGGTTAATGAATTCCAGTCATTTATGGTACGTGGGAAAAAAGGAAAATTTGTACAGATTGGTCCGTGCGAAAAGCGGTGATAATAAATCTTTGTGATAGAATCGTGTATTTCTTGCTGGCATTGGGGAAAGGTACGGTGAAGGGTCCAGTCTGAGTTTATAGTTGCGAAGTAATGAAAGAAAATCTAAACGAGAATTTCGCCTTCTCAACTGAAGATGATCGATGCCGTGGGCACGCATCAAATCTGACCTGGAGTCAGTAGGTAGAAATTTCGAATATATAAATCGGACTGCTTTTCTTCGTATGCTTTCCAGCTTCTTTATATTAGATTTTGTATATGGGTTCCAAATTATGCAAACGTATTCGAGCTTCGGCCTAATTATAGCTTAATAGCTTAACGTTAGTAGGGGTGTTACGAAGCTTATGCCTGAGATACCGCAGCTTACGGAATGCGAGTGAACAGATGTTGTCTATGTGAGTGTTCCAAGTGAGGTTATTAGAAATTGTTACACCTAAGTTCTTTACGGATGTCACTTGTTGTAATAGTGATGAGTCGAGTTTGTACGCATACTCTAGTGGGTTTTTCTTGTTAGTTACTCGAAAAATGCTTTTCTCCGTATTCAAAGTCATGTCCCACTGCTTGCACCATTGTCCAATATTGGTAAGGCTACAGTGTAGACCGCGTATAACGTAAGTCGCCGGAGTCACGAATATCCACACTATAAGCGGTACCACACTATAACCAAAGCAACAAGGCCCGCACATATGCAAAACATGTGCACCGAGCCGCCACGCGTATGCGACAGTCGAGGAATGCGGCTAGAACATTTGCATTCAATTTACAGTCGAATCTCGTTAATTCGAACCAAATCACGCGGCGGCGCCTTCGACTGGCATTGCTCTGGCACCGCCATAGAATAAAAGCTTAGGAGAGACCCCTCAATGTCGCGCGCGAACAAAAAAAAAATAAAGAAAAAAAAAACGCGTCGGAATTTTTACCCTCTCTCAAATGGCAAGGTCGCCGATTCTGCGTTGCGCCGGAACATGCGTGTACGTGCCGACGCCTCAACCACGCTACCGTAGCCACGCGTAGAAAATGGCAGTGAACCCTTCTTTCTCCTTTATGCTTCCTCTACTTTCTAGTCACGTGTTGACCTTGCACGCTGCGGCTATGGCGCAGAGGGAAGCAGCGGTGCTGTCCCAGGCTGGCCAACAAAACTGCCCACGCCGGCAAACGCCCACTTCCCGATAACGGCAGAAAACGAAACTTCGGGGAGCTGGCACCGGGCCAGCTGGAGGGGCTGCGCCTGCACGGTGGCGGGCGCTCACGGTGACAGTCGTAAGTGAGGGAGCTACGAGGGAGGGCGAGGGGAGTCACCGAAGCGGCAGAGTTGCCGAGGCGAAATCCGCTGTCCTGCCGCCCTCCTCCCTCACATTCCACGGTCTCCGCGTGCGCCCTTCGCCGTGCTGCGCCGGCTCCGCCCGCTCCCTGAAGTTTTGTTTACTGCCGTTATCGTGAAGCGAGCGTTGGCCGGCGTTAGCAGTTTCGTGGCCCTCGCTCGCTATGCGCACTGTGTCATTTCACGACTCGCACTCAAGATTCTGGTTTCAGCCTCACTGGCTGTTCGTTCGCACCATGTGCCCTTCTCCTCCACTTAGTCTCTCTTTCTTCCTTGAGCACTCCTTGGGGCGCCTGTTTGAGGGGAGCGTTCGCCGTCTTCGCTGACTTCCGTACTCCACTGCAGCCGCACTGTAACCGGTATTTCGTTTGCCGCAACTGCACTATAAGCGATACGTGTATACATGGAGTGCTATGGGAAAATTAACGGGAGTCTGAAAAGACCATACTATATCCGGTCCTGCACTATAAGTGGTTACGTTATAAGTGGTCTATACTGTATTTTGTAAGTCACGTTGATCGTTAGCATTAATAATTTCATGGAATATAACACAATCATCAGCGTACAATCGGATTTGTACACCGGGGCAAACTTCCACAATAATGTCGTTTATATATACTAAGAAAAGTAGTGGCCCCAGAATGCTTCTTTGTGGCACACCTGATGACACTGGTAGACAACCTGAATGGTGTAGAGCAAGCGCAACTTGTTGTTTGCGGTTATTCAAATAATCTTGTATCCAGGAGATGAAAATGGTCGGAAGGCCAGTGGATTTTAGTTTTTGAATTAGGCTATGGTGAGGAACCTTGTCAAATGCTTTACTGAAATCCAGAAAGATCGCATCCATCTGGCCGTTAATGTCAAGAGTTCTTGCAAAAGAGTGGACAACTGAAAGTAGCTGAGTTACTGTGGAAAATCCTTTACGGAAGCCATGTTGGAAATCTGTCAAATTATTATTGTGTTCTAAAAATTCTTTAATACCAGTTGTGATGACATGTTCCATTAATTTGCAGCAAGATGATGTTAAAGATATAGGTCGGTAGTTTTCTGCCCGAAAGCGATCACCTTTCTTAAAAACAGGCACAACTCGGGCCATCCTCCAGTCATCAGGTACCCTACCGGTCAACAAAGAGGCACGAAATAAGATAGCCAAATATCTGGCCAGTGATTCTGCATACCTCCGAAGAAACGCATTGGGGATATCGCCAGGTCCTGGGGATGATTTGGTCTTCAAGTTTAGTAACATGGAAACGACGCCATCATACGAGATGAAGTTTACTTGTGATTGGTGTGCAGGTTTTGAGCACGGCACGTCACACAACTTTGATGGCGAAAACACGCTATGGAAGTAACTGTTAAAAATCTTAGCTCTAGAAGTCTGATTGGTAATAGTTGTATTGTCTACTGTTATTTCAGATATAGGTGCTGTTGATTCGATAATGTGGCTCCAGAATTTACTAGGATCATTTTTTAAGAAGTTTGGCAACGTTGTTTTGAAATAATAATCCTTTGATTGACGAACAGCAAGGGCGTGGCTTTCTCTGAGTTAATCGATGGTGCTTCTGTGTACGGGGGGCGTTGTTTTTTTAGCCTTTTTAGTCGGTGTTTGAGATGGATGATATTGCGATTCATCCAAGGCGTCTGCTTCCGAATGGTTTTGTACTTTTTAGGTATAAAATTATTTAGGCCATAATGGCACATTTCTTTAAACTGATTCCAGAGTGCGCAGGCGTCATTGCCTTCGAAATCAACAATGTATGTTTCAAGATGATCAATCACTGATGCGTCATCGGCATGTGTGAAGTCTAGGATACAACGTGCTTCACACTTTTTGGATTGGAAAGAGGGTTTATGGGCATTGAAACGCTGACAAGGTTATGATCTGAAAGTCCTTGCTTGACTGATACAGAGCAGTCATGGAAGTCATGAGGAACAAATACAAGATCTAAGATTGAACTATTGGTACTAGATACGCGTGTAGGTTCACGAACCACTTGACACAAGTCGTGTGTAAACATTATGTCGAAGACAAGATCTACGTGTTTGTTGTACTGTGAATACGGCTGCAGTCTTTCCCAGTCAATGCCAGGTAAGTTGAAGCCTCCAATCAATAATATTTTGTACTTTCTGTATTTTGACATATGAAGTTGTAACCTAGTTAAATAATCATGCGCACTGTTAGGTGGCCTATAAATCGCAATCAGCACAACAGTTTCAAGCAAAGACACTCAAGATCAGGTACGTATTCGAGCAGAACAGCCTGTATTTGGTTTTTAGCAATCACGGCCACTCCACCGCTCGAGGGCCTATCTTTACGAAATATTCTGTATGAAGGGGGAAAGATAAGGTCATCAGGAATCTCGTTGTGAAGCCACGTTTCGGTTAAAATAGTTACGTGAGGGTCATGTTGAAGGAGAAGAATTTCAAGCTTATCAGACTTATTAGTAATGCTTCTGGCATTAGCGTTGAGTATTGCAGACTTAGCTATTTACAGGCACTCTAGCTTCAAGCACAGCGCAATAACATGAGCAACCCTGCAAATGCACAGTTAGGCGCACTGTATAGCGTATCGTCTCGCTACCAGAGCCCAAAATGAAGTAACGCACAGTAATTAAATGCGAAATGTAGAAAACGAGCACATATGCGATTCAGCAGTGTGCTGCGTGATGAAGCTTGAGGAAAGAGAGCGTGTGGACCTTGTCATTCACTATGCTGTTGGTGAAGTGATGTGGAGTGATGTGCACTGCTCTTGTTCCCGCTCTTCCATTTTTTTCCTTGTATTGTGAAACCTGCTTTGATGCACTTTACTCTCTAGGCTTTACAGTCAATAAATGGCATTAATTTAAGGTCTCCATCTGCACGCTTATGCTAACGCGTTTTCTTTCTTTAATTGCGAGTGAAAATACAAAATTTGTGATCGTAGCGCTGTCTTCTCAGAAGCTTTCTTCATTTTTTCTTCGTCTGGAAATTATTTAGAGCGAAATGTATGCTGCAACAACCCATTAAATGTTTTTCATTCCTTTTGCAAAGTTATATTTTTAGCCACTAAATTCTCTAAAATGCTTAAAAATCTCTGTATTCTATGTAGAACAGCAGTGCCTTCACAGAAGTATCTAAGAAAAATAGTTGCACTCGTATAGGCTAAACAATAGGCATTCCGAAATGATTATCCATACGGGAGCAAGATTTGCCTTGAAAGTGCGAATGTAAACCAAATTTATGGTGTGAATTTTTCAAATGTTTTAAGGGGTGAGTGGAAGACGTTGCGGTAAAGAAACGAACGCAAGGGAGCGAGATGGAAAACGTAGTCTGCGTCTGCCACTGTTTCACACGTGTATTTTATTTTATTCGCTGATTTTTTTGTCTATTGTCAAAGAAAACAAGCTTAGCTTGTTACCGGCATTGTCTCAAATTCCTTGCTTTGCATATAACAGTGGATAGCAGTGGGAGGACACCACAGAACTAGGGTGAAAGCAGCAGCTATGCATGTAGCTATGTTGTAGAGCAGGCAGTTTCGTTTTGCTGTGCCGCAGACGAGATGGCTGTTGACACTTTGCTCCAAGTCGATAGATGGCACTTGAAATGTTAAATTTCCCCTATTGCATTACAAAGCAGCATTATTGATTTGCATGTCTTGACACAATTTAACTTCAGTGCAGCACAGAAAAAAAACACACAAGGTTGATAACACGTAGCATCGACTGGCATAAAGAAGACAATTCCTTGTAAGCTATTTTTTGTTTTCCAGGTCTGTGCAAAGCTGGACATGGTGCACGTTCCATCTGCCATCCAGATTCGCTATGCAGGCTACAAAGGCATGCTGTGTGCAAATAATGCTCTACAGGGGGACAAGCTCATTCTGCGCAAAAGCATGAACAAGTTTGCCTGTGTCACATCAGCCAACATTGAGGTTATCAAAGTGTCTGCCCCCTGTGAGTACGCGGCAACACATTCTATAACTTTGAGCACTGTACAGAAAAGTTGTTAGATTAGCACACTTCCCAACTTTTACGATTTCATCATAAAATGCCCAATTTTTAGAGCTTGTTTACAATTGTCATATTGAAACCAATAATTTTACAATTTTTCATTCGCATCTGTAGTCTGGTACAACTTAAGAAGACAGGAGAGGCCGTGCCCAGATGACCAAAGCGTGGCAGCCGATTGCCTCCGCGATTAAAGAAATAGTCCCGCTGACGCGACTCGGCCCAGCTCGCAGTGCCTGTTGCACGCTCTCCGTCGGCGGGGTCACCGGCCGTCCAACTCATGACTTCAGTCTAGAGTCTGCGCCCATTGGTGGAGGTTCGTGTGCATCCGCCTTTGAGGAGCAAATGCTGCTGCCTTCTAAAGTTGTACCCGACTGTAGTAAGTGCACCACTGACTTCAGAAGCACACAAATACAATTGCTGACCATGTTGTCAGAGCCTGATTCTTTGGACCTGCCTACAGCAGCGAAATGAAGCTATAGAACTAAATGTATAATGGCAACGGAAGTTTCATCTGCCGTTACACAAATGTTTCTTAAATACTTCATAAAAATTTCTCTTTGGCTGTGACACAGATCATTCTTGTTTCAACTATATAGAACTGAGTGCCTGTTCACAGCGTCCCTGCAGAGAAAAGTTAGCAAATCTTTTATAAACAGTCAGCGTGTTCAATAATTGAGCAATATTTTGTATATTTCACCAAACCTTAGTATTTTTTAGCTTCGAGTGCAGTATTTCTTACATTTTAAGGTTGGCAGGTCCAAATTCAGTATAGATGGTGTTCTGAAAGGAACAGCATGGTTTTATGGGCACTTATCTGGATTTCGTACATTACTATAACCTTGTGTTATTGATAAATGGTGCAGCGCGGAGCAAGACAAGATAAATAAAGACTAGTGCTTATCAGTATAGACATCTTTTTTGTGTTATTGCAGCCCAATTTTTTTACATCTTGTGAGCCAGGAGTAGGATGGGGGGGGGGGGGGGGGGTAACCACTGAATAAATGAAAATGTGAAGCTTTCTTTAGTTAGCTGAGGTTTTTTCTCGAAAGTTCACCTGCTTGGTCTCTACAAAATGAAGCTATGGATTGGCTTGTAGGGGTGGCTGGAGAGTATACTGTAAACACTTGTTGACATTGCTACAGCTTGATGTCGCTTAGCTGGATAACATACTTTTCTCATGGGATTATCTTTTTTTTTTTTTATTGGAGACTTATTAATTTAACAAAATTAGGTATTGCTATCATTACACAGGGGAAATCTAAAGATATTTTGGGGGGAATTCTTTGTCCAAATTGGGCAAGCTGAGAAGAGTTATAATGTAACACCTTGCTTTTCGCAGCACCAGTGTTCCTGAACCGTCCTTTGATCACCATTCTGGAGCAGCTGGATGTTCCCCGGCGGGTTTTCTTGCACTTGCAGCAGAACATGCTGCTTCAGCTGTGCGATGCCCTTATCAACGATGGTGCAGCCCTGCGAGCACTTGGCACCTACGCAAACACCAGCCTGCCTTTTGCCAAGCTGCACGTGAATGGGATATCCCTGAGTCGGGAGCCATTCACTCGCTCAATGATACTGGTTGTCTACGAGAGCATAATTGGCAAGGCCATCAGTATTCTATCGCTACTGTACCTATTGCACACCTATTGTACATGGGTGTGCAAAGAGGGCGGGGAATGGCACACTGTGGCTAGCCGAATGAACGTGCTATTTTGCCTCATAAAATTTGGTTTGTTGTTGAGCACACAGATAACTGTGAAAAACAAGTGATTAGGGACATACAGTGAAACCCTGTTAACTCGAAGTCGTAAAAACTGGAAAAAATTTGGAGATGAGCGAAATGATGAAAATGTAAGCCTGCTGGCTGTGCACAGCCCACATAGAGCCTTTCCACAAAGGCGCTGGTAACCGCTAACTTTCTGACAAAAGCTCCATTACAACAGGAGCAATATTTTCGGTATATAATTTCTGGGAATACAATCACTTTTGAACCGATTTCACATGACTCTGCACTGTACATGTCCGTTTCTACAGGCAACAGCATTCCTGCCACTTTGCCAAGGCTGCTTGGCACTGAAAAAGTCAGATGATTTATCCGAATGCAAGACTTGAAGCCTGCACTATCTGAGGAATTCAGAACCAGGTTCAGATGTGGAAAAAACCTGACACTGCTAATTTCTAGTGTAATGAATTCCATATAATTGCACTGAGAAAACCAAACCGAACGGTGGAAGAGCTCAACTATCACGTACTTAGCAGATGCCCATGAGTTACGCGACTGTTTACGCTGCATGAGCATGAAGCAAGCATCCTTGTCAAGCTGTGGTTTTGCTGAAGCTACGCTGTGGGTACTCATGATCACCTCGTTCGGGCACAGTGCACTCTTTGATTGCACCGGTTTAAGAGCACCGACCGTCCTGCTCAAGGTCACAATTAATATGCTGTAACCACATGATGTGCTACTGACAGTGTCATATATGAAAAGGGGGAAAAAAGGCTAGAATCCTAGCTCAGTGAAGAGAGCTACAGTGAAGTGGCTGCGAGCAAACAAGTGTGAGCGTTAGAAAGGAAAGAATAAGCGGGCAGCGCGGTATCTGGCTTGTCTAGTGAGCTCAGTGCAGTGTGACTGCTCACTGCCAGGTGAAAAGTGGAAAGTCATGCTGCTTTGTCGCCTAGGCAACTCTTGCACAGCAGCATGGAAGAAATCGTCTCTTTTTGGAAAAGATGCCCCAACAATTCGAGGTGCATTGCAAGAAGTTTGTGGCAGTACTAAGGGTGCTTGGTTGCTCTCTCTGACTCATCTTGGTCAGCACGGTGCAAAGTGTGGAGGTGCACTTCGCTGGGAGTGCCGTTAGGGCCTCCTGCAAGAGAATGCACCGCCCCACAACCACAAGGTGCATGCTAAGGTTGGTCGACGCTCTTAATGGAAAGTCAGTGTTCGTGCAGAATTGTTTTCTCTTTTTGGTGATATCGAAGCTGCACACAAGGTATGAAAATCTCTCAGTAGTGACTTTTCATCTGGAATTTTTGCAGTTGAGATTTCGAGTTATCAGGACTATTGAGCAAAATCTTTCGAAATATGTTAAAAAAACATGAGTTGACATCACAATGGAAAAAAAAAAAATGAGTTAACAAGGGTTTGCTTTAGATATATGACTTGGCGAATTCATAAGCACTGAATTGTTATGAAGGCCTTGTTCAAGTAATCCCGAGCATCTGTTTCAAGGGTTTGTCAATTGTAGCTATGGAGATTGCAGATATGGAGTGAACATGAGGTGACTGAGAAGGCACTGAATGGGATGAGAGCTGGGGACCCTGATACGTGCCTCTGTGCATGCATAAGTTATTGTGTGTCTCGGAAATTACAATGCCAGTTTAAGTAAACTGAAGACAACAATATACTTTATTTGCTTCTAAATTCATTGCTGAATAAGTTTACGCAATATATTTTTATTTTCGTTGAATATCCTTATTCTTCGTGTGTTTTGTACATTTTGACAAAAAAAAAAATCATTACCTTCAGGAAGTTCAGGTAGTTTCATGCCTAAAGGGTTAGAGGCCTAAATGCAACAAAATTTCACGTCTAACTTAGTTATAGATGACTAGTATATGGCTAGTCATTTTGTAAAGCTGCAGTGCTGGTTAATGCCCAATTTTCTTAGCAGCCTTTAAATAATGCCTAAGCACACAACACGTGGACCTGTTGATTGGCAGCTATGCCACAACTCCCAGCATGCCGCCTCAGACTTTTCAGCGCACTGCAAGCAGCCACTGGCAATGGCTAATCTCGAAAGTCACGTAGAGGAGCTGCGCTTTCTTAGTTATGTGTCACTTCTAGCAAGTGGTAATGCCATTGTTTTTCAGTTTCTGTTTGAAAAATCTTTTACTTTTGCAAGCCCTTGTGACACATCCATTCATATTTCGACATGAAATTTTTCATGGAGGCTGCTCTATAACTTCACTGTTTTGAAACTTGGTCTTTTATCACGGCCCAAGGTTTTGTTTTCTTTGTTTTTTTGCCTTTAAGGGAGAGCAGGGACACTTGAGATCGGCAAGTCTGTGCTCGAGACTGCTTAACACAACCCACAGGCATTCCATGCTTAAATATACTCTTTGTGCTTTGCTCTTGGCCCCCCCCCCCCCTGCCTTTACCCTTTGCCAGTAAAAAGTAATGGCAGTAATTTGTTATAAGTAATTTGGTGTGCTTTCACTTTCAGCTGGGCTAAAGGAAAAGAGCCGGATTGCCATTCTTCCAGAGAAGGGCCGCAACATGCTGGGTGTTCTCGACGAGACTGGCACTCTCGAGTATGGCCAAGTGTTTGTCCAGTTTACACATATTGGTGTTGACCTCCATAATGGGGCACCAAACTCTAGTGACAGCAACAGAGGTAGCACCCAAGTGCTCACAGGTATGCAAGTGTGGAATGGCATGAATGCAAGAATGCAAGTGCAAGAATGGAACATTGCAGGAACTTCTGCAATCCTCAGAACAAAGTACAACAGACAGGAACACACAGTGCCTGAACAATAGCTGAAAAGTTATTTTTCTGAGAGCAGATATAAAACACACATTACACCTGGAATTCAAACAAAACGGAAGTTCACAGGAAGGTGGAGACTTGAAATGATCAGTAGTGGTCAAGCATGAGATGTCTGAGGCTGGAGCCAATGTTTGGACAAGAAAACTTGTCTTCGAGTTCAAGGCAACAACTCGTCGAAACTTTGGCTCTAGCCTTAAAAAAGAAAACAGAGCAGTAGTTCGATTTGCTGGTGCAGAGGGCATATATTTACCTCTTCTCAGGAAAATAAGTCTTCTGTTAGTTATGTGCCATTTGTGTTCCTGGTCAGTCGTTCTTGTTCTGAGTAGTGCAAAACTTTCGTGATATGCAGCATATGCTAGCCCTGGCAAAGTGAGACAAAAAGACATACAGAGATGGGGTGATCTTCGACTTCCAAGCCATATTTTGTTTGAAGAAATCCAAGTAATGTGTGCGAGGATATGTCCCATGATCCTTTGTAATGGGGTGTCAGCATAGCAGCAACAAAAGTGGGACGTTGCAAATAATTATGGAGGGTGACCTATGCTCTCATTGTGACATGAATCTTCAAACGTCGGCAACAGTGACAATGAGAACCTGTAACAGGCGAAGAAAAGAAAATGTATAAAATACTCTGAAAGAGCTACGAGTACCATGTGGTAAAGTAAATAACACAAGTAGGAAACACCCAGCATCGAAGAAAATCAATTTGAGCCACAACATGGACAGACTTCATTGATTCCCAAGTTACCTGGGTGCAGCATGCCATTACTGGAGAACCTCGATATGCTGCCAGATTACATACTTTCCTGCTTTATATGTTGATGGTGGGGGACACCATTAGTACAACTATTCAGATAAATTTTATGTAGAGGTGGGGGAATATCAACTTTTTCGAATACGAATAGTAAATATTGAATATTCAAGCACAGATACATATATTTGCAGCAGGAATATTTATTTAGGTATACAGTTGAACTTCGATATAATGAACTTCAACATAAAAAAATTCTTGATGTAAAGAACCTCTACACAATGAAGTGTGTTTATACATGATTTCAATATTAAAAATTTCACTGCCTGCGAAGAAATAACAAGACGATAAATGGCAACTTCCACAGATAGTCAAATGGTTGAATTACAAGTGTCTGCCTGTGAAATCCATCTCACAAATCCACACCTCTCAAATTGTGTGCCAAGAGCGGCAGCCCAAGTGCCTGTCATGTATAAAGTCCAAATTTGATAAGATCATATCGTGCTGTATGCTTTGGGTACAAGTGAAAATGTGCGAAGGTGAGCAGGAGCCGAGAAGGATGGTGACTTGATGACAGCTCTCTGGCTTTGTGTCTTCTGGTGTGAGCAGGGGGAAAGGTGTGAGCGGTGGAGCGAGCTCACGGTAATGCGATCAAGCGCGCGAGGGGTATGCGAAGGAGTGGGAGGCACTTGTGCGTCTCATTTTCTAGTGCAGTCGTGGGCATGGCCGTCAGCGTGCAATGAGTGAATGTGCCCAGATGGCGTGGCATCATGTGCACTGTCTTCCTGTTCATTTAGTACTGGATGTTGCATCCGCATGGTGGCTTAGTGGCTATGGTGTTGTGCTGCTAACCACGAGGTCGCGAGATCAAATCCTGGCCGCGGCGGCCGCATTTCGAGGGGGGTTTAATGCAAAGACGCCCGAGTCCCGTGCATTGGGGGCAGGTTAAAGATCCCCTGGTGGTCAAAATTAATCCGGAGTCCCTCACTAAGGCGTGCCTCATAATCAAACGTGGTTTTAGCACGTAAAATCCCAGAATTCATTACTGGATGTTGTGTAATCTCGAGTTTCAGACACACATTGAAGCGAGAGGCAGATGAAGCATTCGCACCCCGCTGCTTTTCATGATGGCATCGACACTATCAGCTGCAGGGGCGGAGTGGACGCGATAGCATGGCTGCTTTGCATCGTGCCGGTGATGTGAAGATACCGCCGACACGGCATGAAACCGTTTCTTTCATTGCCGACTCTCAAATTCAATGAAATAAATTTTTTCGTGTTGAAATTTACTTTTCCAATTTTTACAACTTGGCGGCCCCTTCCATGTAAGAAATTTACATCGGCGACTGTGCTTATTTGCACAAAAAGTTAAATTTCAATATAACAACATTTCAACTAACGAAGCAAATGGCTGATTTTACCAACTTCATCATATAGAGGTGTAAGTGTAGTTATGTATCGCTCCTGTACTGACTAGTGCGAAAAAGACAGCTATCCAGGGACAAAGGATCAGTTATAAATGCAAAATTACTCATTATTATCTACACAACTAATTATTATTATCTCTCCACAACTTCCAAACAAGCTCTTTAAGAAAGAATAGCTGCTTTATGACCAGCTTTCTAAAAACCCAAATGAAATGGTTGCCGAAAAGAGATAGGAAATTGCGGAAAAATAAAAAGAAAGGTGCTGAAGGACTTGTGTGCCATAGACAAGTGTAAAAGGGCCAGTTGCAAAAAGATAAAACTGCTACATGACTAGACTGCCAACAACACTAAATGACACATGCACTACAAGCAAAAGTCTGAAGTTGTCATGTAAACTTCTGCCGTGAAACCAAAAACAAAGCTTGCATTGCTAATTTTGTTTCCGCATTTTTAAAAACTTATGTCATTGTTCGCTCCTGATAGTTTGCAAAACATTGTTTAACAGACGAAGTACAGTAATCAGATTAACATTCGTTCATGAAATATTTTGTTTCAAATATTCGGAAATACTTAATTCCTTTTTGAATACAAATATGAAGAGTTAGTGTACACTATTCGATTCAGATTCGAAACTTCGAATATTTGCGCATCCCTAATTTTGTTTTTTCTTAGTCTGTATTCTGAAAAGGGTTATGTATTTGAGAGCTTTCCGTAGTAATTCTTATTAGCACTGCAAAATATGGAATTGGTATAATTCTACTTATTAATGAGACCTCCTTTTTTACATGCAGTAAGTTTCTTTGCCTTAGCCTAGTTATGCATACTAATTTTGCATCTTGGTCATTAATTTCAGTTACACCTAATGCTTACTACCTGCCTTCTGCATTTTCTTTTTCCTGCTAAGTGGTGTAAGGCAAGATTCATATTAGTTGGCTGTCTAGATGACTTCAAAAACGGAAGAATGCCACCATCTATGCCACCAACGCAAGCAGCCCATACAGACATATTGTTACATCGGTGTTTAAACTTCAAAAATATTTCTACTTAAAGCTGAGTTTTTTCAATTTGTCAGTATTGGCAGGCCAAAAATAAAGTGGCATACATTTCTTTTCTATTACAAAGGCTACATAGTTGCTTCTGGCTACTACTAAATACTTCCTTTGCTCATTTTATTAGTTGCTTAAGAAATTGAGACTGTCTTCCAAGTAAGCCACCCCAAAAGGATCACAGCAGTCACTCATTTAGTTTTGCATATGTGTGCCATGGAGTGACTATGTAAGAGGATAATGTCCTGTTAATCAGTCGTGGTTTACAATAAATGAGAATGATGGTGTTCCAGGCAGAAAATGTGAGCACTGATGTCAGGATGAGTGAAAGACTTCCAAAGCCCGGTTCAGCATCAACCTTACTTTTTTGATTCTGGGTTTGAGCCAGCATGGAGAACACAATTTCACTTAAAACAGGTTGCCACAAACTCCTCACAATAGGGTAGTGGCACTGGGGTTGCAACAGGGGAGGTTAGCCTGGCGTGCTTGGTGGACAACTGTTCTGCATGAGGTTTAGTTTGACCACCAGCAGTTGCCATTGGCCGGTTTCTGGTGTGGTCTCTGCAAATGTTAGCAATTTCCTCTAGGGTTTGCCACAATGCACCGCTTTAGTAGTAGTGTTTTAAAATACAGTACAGTTGACTTCCGTTAATTTGACCCAGACGGGAATGACACAAGTGATCGAATTATCCAGTGGATCGAAATAAGCAAGATGCAGTCAAAACACCGTAACATGCCGCTGATTCATTTAGCAGTATTTGCCTGATATTAACACGCCCCTGAATCAAACACACGCCCGCTTTCTGTGTGTTCAAAGTATAAAGCTAATGTAGAAATGACATTAAAGCTCCTAAACAAAGTAGAAATCTGAAGTGCACCCGATTTTATAGCAAGAAAAATGACAAGGGTCTAATAGGTGTTGCATAGTGGCAGCCGGTTGCCTAAAGTCAGCTTAACTGCAGAATTGTTTAAAGTAAGCATCACCACAATACATTTGTGTATGCAGTAAAGCATACGAATGCCGCAAATGCAGTTTTGGTTGCGCATCTGATTGCACTGCACAGGCAATATTCGGCCCAATTTTCTTGAAAAGAAAATGAGGCAGGTCCAGCGAGTTGGAATCTGTATACAGCAAAGCTTTGTGTGAGTGCATAAAAAGTTGAAACATGAGTACACGCACGCACGCATGCATGCGCATGCACGCACGAGTTGCTGACTACTAGTGAGTACGACGGGCGCCTTGAACACGTCGTAGTTTCAGAGGCAGCACGCGCACACGTACAGAGCGCAATTCAAATCGAATCTGTCTGCAAGAAGCGTTTACTTCCTAATTACCATGCAACCACGGATGCACGAAGGCAAGCTTTCTGGTTCTTTTTTTCTTTCCCCTGTACGGCCAGCGCCACAGATGCGAGGAAGTGAGCTCCATATGATGGAGATGCAAGAAACCCAGTGGTGCATGCGGTGCGCATACTCCACTGTGATTGGTTGGCCTGTTCAGCAAGAGAACAGCCAGGCCCATAGTCACGAACCCATGGTCACGAAACCTGGAGAGGTTCGCAAGGACAAGCTTCGCTTAAAAAAAAAAAAAAGGCACACGTTAGAATCGGGTAAATATTTCAAGACCGTAAAAATACATTGTTAGCTGCCGTTATTGCTTGAAATCTTCCTGGGGCAGGCTGAAAATAGGTGTTTTTGATGGGAAGTGACTTGTGCAATGCATTCACTGTTCCCTAAGGTCCACTGAGACATGCTCCCACTAAAGGGGTCACTATCGGGGTCACAAAGGGGTCAGGCGCATGCATGCTGACTGGTCAAGTTCAAATTATCCTGCGAAAGTCAATTTTAAGATCGAAATAACGAAAGTTTGGGCCCATCGAAATGCATGGGCCCTGGCCAAGACCTTGATTTAAAATTGAATTAATCAGAGTCAAATTAACGAAAGTCTACTGTAATACTGATATTTATAAAAGATTAACAGCTCTATTACAGTATGCTAGTGAGCTTACACTCAAGGCTTCATGCTACATTGCATGTGCTTGAGCATGGACCACTGTGGCTGCTTACCCTACCCTAGGTACCGTGCTGGTGACCAAGTGCCCCTGCCTGCACCCCGGTGATGTGCGCAAGTTTGAGGCAGTTGATGTGCCTGCCTTGCACCACATCAGAGATTGCATTGTGTTTCCAGCCAAAGGCCCCCGGCCTCACCCCAATGAGATGGCTGGTATGTCCTGTCAACACTTGCATGCAACTTACTCACCACAAGTTTTAATAGGATGCTAAAAATAATCAATCATACTAGACTGGTGAAGTATTATTCCAAATGACCTCCACCTTTTGAATTGCACACCATAATTCCAGTGCTGGTGCGTCGGTGTGGCACCAAGTTTGTCGGTGTACTTTCTCATATTTAGGCCATTGTAGTGCAGTAAGATGTTCCTGTAACTTGCTAAACGATGTCTTTTGCTCCTTTAGAATATGATGTAGTCCATATTTTGTAAAAAAAAAAAAAATGAATTGGGACCAAGCAGGCTCTGTCAATATCCACGTTATCATGGTTAGCTGGAATGTGAAGTTCAAGGTGGCATCGCCACCCATTTATTGATTTTGCATTTTTTCTGCCTATTAAGCTCATGTTAATATAGTGGCTATTTTGGTATTGTAGAAGCGTAACTTACTAATACAGCTCAGATCATTTTTCTCTTTAGTGCCCCTTTAAAGGGGGATGCTATATGGGAAAGCCAACCCTGTTTATGGGTAGATATCAACCAAATTTACACACTTTATGTATTTTGATGTGCTACTTCCAAAAGTGCAATTATTTTTTGTTCTAGCACAATTTGTTTCTGTATTTAGAGAGCTGTACTAAAAGCTGGGTACTTCACTTGGAGAGAACTTTGCATCTGAAAACAAAACCCCAACTCAATATTTAGAATGTAGAAATAATCTAGAAAGTTAAAGGGACTCGGGGTTGCTTCTCAAAAGAAGGGCAGTGCTGGAAATGCAGGTTTTCAAACGAAACCAAAATGGCGCCGGTAGAGCACACAGTTCCGGAGTAGACGGTGGCAGAAGTAGAGCAGGTGTAGACCTCAATTTAAAGGTGCGTGTGTGGAGTTGTTATGAATTGTTATAAGGCATGAAACAGAATTTTGAAGCAAATATTTTTAGGTTGGTGCCGAAGAGTCTCAGCAATGCGAACATGCAAAAACTGAAAATAATATTTTTTAAACATTTTTGGCCTTTAACCCCTTAACTGCTGATAAAGATATAACTTGCCATCACAACAATCCTCTACTGCCGATGAGAAGTTAACTTGTTGTAAATTATTTTCAATTTTTGCGCATGTGTATGTGTTCAGTTTCTTGTAATTCCTGGCAGGGGCGTCTGCGTTAGCAGGCGTTTGGTGTGTTGCGACACCACGGACCCGAGCACATGGGGGTTGGACCCTCCTGCGTGTCACTGTGCGCGGCTTAGCCGTGTCCAAGGAAAGGGGGATTATTATATTTGGGATCTGTTAACTTTGTAAATCGTATCATTCTTCCTCAATGCATTCTTCATTTTCATAGTACACCTTGTCATTGCCATAGTGCATGTATATTTTGCGCACTTTACAGCGGCTATTTGGGGCCCCTTTGCAGCCACGCCTCATCTACTTCTCATAGTTCATCATTCCACTGCAAATTCACAAACACTGGCATCGCACTCTTTGGCCATACCTGGCCCTTGCGCCACTAAACCATACACATTAATTAATTCAGTTTCTTGTAATTACAAGAAAATGATGCACAGTGACTTTTGGCAGTTTCTTTTGCAGTTCTAAAAATTTTCAGAATTTTCGGAAAGACAAAGGCATCTTGCAGCGATTTCCAATTGCCACTGTCTTGTGCTTGCCACTTATGCCTGCAAATTTCCTAATTTCATCACTCAACCTAATTCTCTGCCGTCCTCGACTGTGCTTTCCTTCCTTTGTCGTATACGGAGGCACAAAGGTGCACAAACATTACGTGATTTGACGTAACCTTAAGTCTACAAGTTGTAGTTGCAATATGTATGACCCAGTAATACCTTAGAAAGTGTTGCAAATCAAATACTACACTGCACTGTGCAATGTGTGTGGAGTGACACATCTATGGTTGTATTTCCTGCCTAGCTTCCGCAGCATTGCACGTGAGATCTGTCTATTCTTTTGTTCCTCCCTTCCCATGTGTGCAGGTTCAGACCTTGACGGTGATGAGTACATTGTGATTTGGGAACAAGACCTCTTCTTTCTCGGACCAAACAGACAGCCCATGGTGTTCAGCGACACTTCTGTCGGAGCTCCCTCAACTGGAAACCTGGCCAGTGCTCTCTGAATATGCTTCCTTTCTTGACGAAATGTGCTTTGTGCTATCATGTAAGACGCTCGACAACGTGATCTGGCCAAGTCACATTAGTGTGCTTGCAAGCTGACTAACTGCCCCATTTGGTTATCTGTCAGGTGGACCATTGAGCAGTGTGTATTCTCCCAGCAGCTCAGAAAATAGTGCTCTGGAAGCTGTAGCTGCTGTTCCTTCTTATTAACAGATACAGTAGACATCTGTTTATTGGATTCCAGTTAATTAGAATTTTTGGTCAATTTGATCCCGACTGCAGGTCCTAGTTATTTCGATCTTAACCCTTTGCGGTCCATTGTCAGGCCCCTCCCGACAACGCAACATGGCCGCAGCGGTCCGCTGTCGGGCTCTGCCCGACAAGCTTTCTCGTGGTTGAATTGCGCGCGCATTGTCTCATTATGCATGTTGCGCCATCTCTTAAAGAAGTCAGTAACTGATTTGATTTGAGCTTTGCTTTTTTTTACGCTAGATGGAGTAGTTACGCGGTTAAACCTAGTTAAACCCTTCGATTGTTCGAGTGGCGCACAGCTCAGATACGGCGCTGCTTGCAACGAAGCATGGCCGCCCTCTCGCCGAGTGCCTTGTCAGCGATAATTCTGAAGCTTTTAGCGAAAGTGAAGACGATTTTAGTGAAGAGAACTACGTACCTCCATCTGATGACGAAGAAAGTGATTCAGCAGAAGCCAGCGACCAAGAAGACGACGACGCTGGAGACGGTGGCAACAACAACAAAGTTATGCATTTTCCCGGAAGTCGATGAAATGGTGGAGGAAACTTTTTTTTTTTTCTTTGGCTTCTGGAAGTTTCGATTGTAAACAGCTTCATTTGATGAGAATGTAGCTACTGAAGCAGGGAGAGAAAGAGCACCGACACCGGCAGTACCAGAGGAACCTGATAGAGCAGCTGGTGGGTGACATAAGGGCTCGCACAAGGAAGCAGGGCCCATCTGCACGTTTGGAATGCAAACAAAGGCTGGATGGAAAGCCCCATTTCATATACAAGATGTCCGGCCGAAGCAGCAAGGACTGCGCTGTTTGCAGTGACCGGAAAACAAAAGAGGGCAGGAGGGAAACAGCGTTCTTCTACAAAACATGCAGAAATAATCCCGGACTGCACCCAGGAGAGTGCTTTGAACGCTTCCACACACTACCCAAGTATCGCTAAATGACTTGGGGACAAAAAGAAATTGAAAAAATGAAGACCAAGAAAGTTTTTCTCTCACAGTTGTTGTTTTCCTTCGCGGCTCCCGAAACTAGCGAAGTGGTTTCGGAGCGGAACGACCGGAAAGTGGGTAAAAGTTTTGGACCACATAGGGTTAAAGTTAGGCTTCGCCAAATAATTCGAACTTGACCAGTAAGCATGCTTGTGCCTAACCACTATAGTGACCCCGCTAGCGACCCCTTTACTTGTAGCTTCTGTCTTGGCAGAGCTTAGGGTACAGTAAAAGCATTGAACACACATAAAAAAATATCTGCCATCGAAGACACCTATTTTCAGCTTGTCCTAGGAAGATTTTTCAAGCAGTAACGGTTGCACACAATGCTTACTACAGTACTTAGCCTGTGCCCCCCCCCTCTTTTCTTTTTTTAAAGAAAATTAAACTGAAAATCGCTTCCACGGCGTATGTAGGCTGTACACGGCTGTATTGCGGCGAAGCTGACTTAAGGAAGCCAGTTGCCACTGTACAACACATATTATACCATGGCTGATTTTTTTTTTTATCTTGCTATAAAATTGGGTGCACATTAGATTTATAGTTTGTTTAAGAGGTTTAACTTATATCCATGTTTGTTTTCTACTTTGGACACACAGAAAGTGGGCACATATTTGATGAATTTGGCAAATACTGCCAAATCAATCGGAGATGTGTTATGACAGTGTTTCTGCATCTTGTTTAATTCGACTCGTTTGAAAATGCAACCAGTTTCTTCGGTCCTGTCAGGGCAGAATCAATGGAAGTCAACTGTAATAGCTACCACCAACTTAACAATGAGCATGGTTCATTGACAGAAGCTAGTCAGTGGTGCATTTGGTGTACGTAGGCTGGTAGTGTAGCATGACATTAGTACACGGTCGTGGATGACAGGCCACACGTACCTGATTTAGAGGTGTGGCAGGGCTTCTTCAAAGGATTTCTCTCAACATGCAGCTGGCATGTCAAATAGTGCTGCTTCACAGGTTGTGCAAGTACTTTAGACTGTTTCACATGGCACTGACATTGCAAGTGCTTGCCAACAAATGCTATGTCACACTTTGCATCAGTACAAAAGTGCATGGCTGCCCCTTGGAACTTTTGAAAACAAACCTAACATTGAAAAACTTAGGTAGCCGATATTTGTGGACAGCTGGGCAGTTGGCTTGCTGTGTGGTGGCGTCTTCCCATTTGATACATTGTCTCGCCACCAAGACAAGTGCGTCAAGATCACTGTTACATTGTCTTGCCACCTAGAATATAATATGGCTGGCCCTCCAAAAAGTGCTGGAAGTGCTGGATGGGGGAGTAGATGGCGAGCAGCTTGCGGCCAAAAACGCTGTAGCGAGTCTCGGCAGGTTGGAGCTTCCGAGAGAAGCAGCCCAGTTGATGACATTCGGAGTTCATTTTCTGCTGGAGAACAGCGCCGATGGCCACACTGGAAGCATCGACCATGATGCAAGTAGGCACGTTAGTTCTTAGGTGGATGAGAAGTACTGAATCGGCGACGGCTTGTTTTCTGTAAGAGTCCACCTAGTGGACTGTCCACTTCGGCTGTCGCGATTGACTCCAGCGGCACAAGCGAGAAGTAGCCAGCCAGTATCCTTCTTGCTCGTGCCGCTGGAGCCAATCGCGAGAGCCGAAGTGGACAGTCCACTAGGTGGACTCTTACAGAATACTCCCCAGGAAATCGCGGATGAGGAGCCATTGGTCGTGTGAAGAAGGTCAATCAATGGGTGGAGAAGCTCAGCGCAGTGTGAATAAAGCGTCTGGAGAAATTCACTAGGCCCAGGAACTCAAACTGCTGGCGTAGGGTAGTGGGTGATGGGAAGTCTTTCACGGCCAGGACGTGGGAGGGCAAGAGAATTCCCAGTGCGGTGATGTCCTGGCTCAGGAACTCGAGCTCGGAAGACCCAGAGATGCATTTCTGGGGGTTGGCAACCAGGCTAAATTGTTAAAGGCGGTGAAAGGCTTCCTGTAGGTGATGCTCATGACCTTGTGGATTGGTACTCACAACGAGGATGTCGTCGATGTGGGCAAATACAGCCGGAAGGCCACACGTTACCTCGGCCTTGAATCCTTAGAACGTTTGAGCTGCGTTGCGTAGCCCAAAGAGCATGCGCACATACTCAAACAGGCTGAAGGGTGGAGTAATGGCTGTCTTCGGGCTCTTGTGGATTGGGACTTGCGACGAGGATGTCGTCGATGTAGGCAAATACAGCCGGGAGGCCACACTTTACCTCGGCAATGAATCCTGAGAACGTTTCAGCTGAGTTGCATAGCCCAAAGGGCATGCGCACATACTCAAACAGGCTGAAGGGTGGAGTAATGGCTGTCTTCGGGATATCGGCAGGCTCAACGGGGATTTGGTGATAGGCCTTGACAAGGTCCACTTTACTAAAGATTTTGAATCCTTTCAAGTAGCCTGTGAAATTTTGGATGTGTGGAAGGGGATAACTATCGTGAACTGTGTGAGCATTGAGCGCCCGGTAGTCGCTGTAAGGACGCCAGTCACCCGGTTCTTTCTGGGGCACCAGATGGAGTGGGGAGGTCCAACTGCTGGACGAAGGGCAAATAATACCCAGCTGGAGCATGTGCTCGAATTCCTGTTTAGCAGTGGCTAGACGCTCACCGAAGAGGCGGCGTAGACGAGCTGCGACGGGTAGACCACGCGTGACAATGTGATGGGTTACACTGTCCTTGGGTGGCTGATTTAAATTGCAAGGCCTTGTCACCTCAGGAAAGTCTTCGAGGATTCAAGCGTACGGGCATGGTAGAATCAGTGTGCGGATGCCAGTGGGAGCAACAGCTGATGGAGAGTCACGTCTTGCTGTCCATCAGGCGATGGCAGGCTACGATGAATTACAATAAACAACACAGTTATAGAGAGAGTGCAAAGTTTCAAATACCTGGGCGTCTATTTAACTACAGATCTAACTTGGCATACACGCATAGAATACAGTTAAACCTAATCATAACGAACCTCCATATAACGAATTCCTGGATATAACTAAGTTTTGCTATTCCCCGCCATTACTCCATAGAAGCACATGTATTTGAGACCTCTACGTAACGAAGTGGCAGCGGGAGACCCCCTCGAAATAACTGACACCTAGAGAAAAAAACCGCCGACAACCTAGAGATTTCGCCCCAAATTTTGTCATTTTTGCGCGAGCTGCAACCGGAAGCACTTTCTCCGCCGCTACGGAATGCCGAGCGAGCGCACGTCTGCATTCGTGCAAGCGTGTGCTAGGCGGGCCTGCATCCGTCGACCCGGCGATCTTGCCGCCGCGGGCGTGACCTTTCCACCTCCCTTCATTCAAACCTGATTCTGCCGCTTGCTGCAGCTGTCCTAGCCCGCCAAGCCGGCACTCTCCTTTTCCAGTTGATGTTGCCGACGTGCTGGCAGACGCTGTGACACGTCACACTCGATGAGCGCGGACACGCGCTGTCAAACGCTGGCGGTGTGTGGAAGCACCGCTGCAGAAGCAAGCGAATTGACCTTCGTGCTGTTGTCTATCGCTTCAATGCAAAGCGAGCGCCGAGAACACACAGCACGCACAAAGCTACGAGCCGCCGCCGCACCTACACTGCCTAGACACTGCCCTAACGCAGATCGCTTTCAAGATACGGCCCGCGCGACCGCGCGCCGCCGCGCAGTACGCAGTTGATGCCAGAGTACAGTACAACGCCGCCCGCTATCCCTCCCCCCTCGCTCCCTCACCGGTGCCTCGAACACAACGGAAGAAGGCGCGCTTCCTCCCTGCCTTTCTTTCTTGCGCGTGCGTTAGACGCAGTCGTCGGCTCCCCTGGAACGTTTTCACTCGCACATACAGCATACGGTGCGCGGCGACTGCGTTATCGCCCTTGGACTTTATACTCAACATCTATGAGCCAAAACCAATTTTAGGGCCACAACGCGTCATAGACACCATCTTTAGATAGCAAATACGGATCTCATGGGCCATACTTTTGCTAGCGGAAACCGAAAATTACTTCATAGTTGTCGCCCCCGGCACTGTGGGCGGCCAATGCCATCGTCAAGCCACCAAGCCAAGCGACACTGAAAAGTCAAAATGGCCGCTCGGGCTGGCGCAGGGTGGCAGTTCGCAATGTATGACGCGGGAACGGTCCCACAGTTGCGACACAACCGCGGGCTTACCAGTGCATTGGGTTGTATGGGAGCTGTGCCTGGACCGACCGAAAACGACGCAACAGCTGGGAAAACGCAGCACCCGGGAACGTAATAGCGGGGTTCTACTGTAACACTATACGACGCTACGACGCCATCGTGACGCTCGCTCTTCGTTTCCGATGCCTCGCGCTTGTGCGAAACGACACACGTCCACGCATCCAGTACCTGGTGTGACATTCCAAGGATGAGTGCTTCGACAAAAACGGAAAACGGATGCGCGTTACAATCGAGGGCGCGTTAGAATCGAGTAAATACGGTAAGCATTTCTTTTTTTAATTTTCGTGCCGAACCTCCATATAACGAAATCCTCTTTATAATGAAGTTTTTCTGGAATTTGTCAATTTCGTTATATCCAGGTTTAACTGTACATAACAAAAAAGGCATTTAAGAAATTAGGATTAATCAAACGTTGTTTGTATCCTGCCAACTCAGAAACGAAGCTTCATGCTTACACATCTCTCATCAGGTCTTTGTTAGAATGTGCATCGATAATATGGCACCCAAGTACTACTGTTACTTTACACAACCACATCGTGTCAGTACGAAATAAGGCGGTGAGATTCATACTTTCCTCATATTCACCCTATGTGAGCGTATCATTGTTAAAAAGCAGCATCAACATTTCCACCCTGAACACCCGACACAAATATTTTTGTTTATCATTCTTTCATTATCCCCACCCTTTTATTATTTTTTTTTTTATCCCCACCCTTTGTGCCCCTGCCATCAAATTACTGCGACCGACTCGAGATCCAGCGACTCAACCGCAGGATTTATCCTCCCCCTCACAAAAAGCTCAGCACTGAAGAGGCAATAGCCCTCAGACTTATCCAAACAAACACATTCCCAAACCTACACAGATACAGCAAAATATACCCACAAACATATCGCGGCATCTGCCCCTGGTGCGGCGACACACGCCCTACGCTCTTTCACATCTCGTGGGGGTACGGGGGCAAACCTGAACATTTAAAGACGTCTAACACGTCATTTGAGCGGTGGGAGGTACAGTTGACCGGCGATACCCTGGCGGGACAAGAAGCTCTCGTCCAGCAAGTACGTCGAGCAGCCATGGCCATTGGAGTCCTGGAATGAGGACACCACCCACTCGTCCTCAAGATCAACTCGATGGTCTAAATAAATGTTTTTCTCTCTCTCTCTTCATTCTTTATATTACGGCAAGACAACATTTGCAATCAATCACATTAAGCCAGCTCATCACATTTCATCAAGGCGGGACCTGAACATAAGGCGCAGCCTATATTTGCTCGAACACTCAATATCATATTGACACAAGGTGCCTTCAAATATCGCGCGCCAGCCGTCTCCCGCGCCCGTCCATGTGTTGCTACGTACGAAAGATAGCAGCAGCGAAGCGGCCAACACGTGCGCACAAGGCACGTGCGATCGGAGCAAGAGATCATCAGGCTGGGCACGAAGAAGAAGAAGACGCGTGGAACGCTTGTGAGAAGACCGTGTACGTTGTAGCGAGACTCTTGCTTAACTGTTTGTCGGGCACAAGTTCGCCCAACGTAAATCAATTAAACTAACTTTAACCAACTGTGTTTTACAATTCTGGTGGAGGTGCGGGGTATGATTTCAAGCCCTTCTCGACTTAGAGAAAGCAGCCCGGACACACGGCGACTCGGACCCAACGAACTGACTCCTGTTCACCAACGCAGCAGTCGTCGCCTACGTGGTGAGCCCCCCGAGTTTTTCCCTTTGCCGGATTCTCTAGAAGCGTCAACATCTGTTAACAGAAACGCTACCGAGATGGCAACTCAGGCCGCGCCAACTCACATCGTAGTGAATCCGCCGATGACGCCTGAGCGTTTCCATGGCGACACATTTGAAGACGCAGAGGACTGGCTGGAACGCTTTGGGCGCGTCGCGGAGTTCAACGAATGGAACGAACGGCGCAAGCTGCGAAACGCTTACTTCGCGTTAGAGGACAGCGCAAGAACGTGGTTCGAAAACCACGAAGCTACATTTGTGTCTTGGGATGCTTTCCGACGGGAGTTGCTTGCCACTTACCCGAGTACGGACCGCAGGGAGAGGGCCGAAGCTGCCCTACAAGCAAGAAACCAGCGAAACAATGAAAGCGTCGCCATGTATGTAGAAGACATGTCCCACCTATTCCGCCGAGCTGATCCCAACATGAGCGAGGACAAGAAGCTTCGCCATCTAATGCGGGGCGTAAAACAGGAACTATTCGCAGGGTTGGTTCGTAGCCCACCGTACACGGTCGCTGAGTTTCGTTCGGAGGCGACAACAATGGAAAGAACATTGCTTCAGCGATCGAGGATCTACAACCGGGAAATGAATGTCACCTCTGTAGACGCAGTTCCAGCAGTCTTCGGAAGCAGCGTGGAAGTCATACGGGAGCTCGTACGATCTGTAGTGCGAGAAGAGCTTCAGAGGCTACGACTTGACCAGAACGCTCCAACGCCCTCTTCACTGGCAGACGTGGTTCGAGAAGAGGTCAGACAGGTGATCCGGGAACCACAGCTCAGTGCACACCCCCAAGCGCCATTACTGCGCCAGCCGAGCCTCTCATATGCCGATGTACTGCGGCAAACTCGCGGACGTGCTCATGTCGCAGCCACTGCATCTATTAACAACGCGATGCCTCGAAATACGCTTTCGCCACCCGAGAGAAGATTTAGGAAGGCCGATGTATGGCGTACTCCCGAGCGAATACCTCTTTGTTACCACTGTGGTGAAGCTGGCCACCTCTACCGAATGTGCCCCTATCGCCAGGCAGGACTCCGTGGTTTTCCGGTAAACGCAGGCGCGTAGCCAGGGGGGGGGCTGATGGGGCTTCAGCCCCCCCCGAAATTTTTTCGTGCCGGCATGCACCGCCGACCAAAACTACCACCGACGCCGGGAATCATTCTGCATTCTGTCTACAATTTCTTTTTCACGCTCGAATAACATTTCGGCACGAACATTGCGAACTCGGGCTGGATTTCGTGGCACCTGGGGTGGATTTCGTGGCACCTTGGGTCACGTAACGCAAGGAGCCCCGTCCGAGCACAAACTTTCAAGGGCTTTTCGATAGCGAGCGGGCGCGTTGCGGCATCTCACAGCGGCCGCGTTATCTACTGAGCGCATAGATTTCAATTCCGAAATTTTATGGGTGTAAAGTTCTCATAAACTTTTGACGCGAAAGGTGCACTGACATTTCCAAAGGCGTGCTTTAAAAGATTTTCAATTATGGAACTTTATTGGGTTAATGCTGTTATAAACTTGGACCAACAGGCGTGCACTGGAGCCCTCGTGTCCAAGCCGTTCCAGAAATGAAAGCATGCGCTTGCAATCTTCCACACACACGAAAATACTAAATATTACCGTGACTGTGAGCTAGCAGGTGATAATTTCCTCCAAACATTTTCAGGACGCGTGCCCAATGTGATCGATGAGCTGGACCAGGGCAGGCAAAGTAAAATATGAGAAAACAGGAGAAAGGAAATGGCCTATTATTGAGGAAATTCTTTTTGCGGGCTACAAGGTCTGGCTCTCCGTGGCCACAGGGACAGTGGCCTTATGGATTTCAGCATAGGCCCCTAAGAAAATACAGGTATTTTCAGAGCGCTTCTTCGCATGCGAGCTGATTGTGGAGATACATATCTGAAGAACCATTTGGAATGTTGCCCCAGTAATGCCTCGTATTTAAGCCCAGATGCACAAAACAAAATTATAGAAATTTGTGACGAAATTATCAATGAAAGCCTAGTTGCAAAATCAGGCTGCTTCTCCATACTTCCTGACGAAATGACGGACATCGGTGGAATCGAACAGCCCACTGTTTGTGCAAGGTACCTAAGCAAGAATGCCAACGACATCGAGGGAGTGTTTTAGGTTTTAGCACGGAATGGATGCCCTCTGTCATTGCGACTGCAGGTTCAATGTAAATGTGTACAAACTGTTCCAGTTTTTAGTCACCCTTCCAGTGACCACTGCCAGCGCAGAGAGAATATTTTTAACAAGAGTTTAAAAAAACTACTTGCGCTCTACAATGTCCGTGGAACGCATGGTTAGACTGGTGCTTATATACACCCACAGAGACGTCGGCATCAACGTGTCCGAAGTCATTGACCGCTTCGCTCATCTTCCCCGCCGAGAGAAGTTTGTCCTTTAGATAGCGAAGCAGCAAAAATGAATGCAAGTAAAAAGCTCTGTTCCTTCAGGCCCATAAGCTCGTAATTATGAAAACGTATGACTGCTCGTTAGCTTCTAAAACCGCAGAAATTTTAGTCGTTCATTCTAGCAGTTAGCATCATGATCAAAATTATCATGCGAATGCGAAAATTACCAGGACATCAATAACCAATTTTGACCGACCTTGCTCATTGAAAGCCCGGCCCACGCGGCGTTTGCCAAAAAGACACTCGGATATTGGGTAGTAACTTGCCGCATCATCTGTGGCTTTCGTTTGTCCTTTTGTTTCCTTTTATTGCGATAGCAATTATATGGACACTTCAACCGGATTTCTGCCGTCGGCGTCACCGTCGTCGTCGCCGTCGCCGTGAGGTTCCGTATAGATAAAATCTTCGATGCGCGCCGTATGCCCGAGCGGAAGCGTGCGGGGACGCGCGCTATCATGGAGAGCGAACGCACTAAATCTCCCACGCGCAAGCAAGGAAGCGGGAAGCCAGCGCCGGAGGGAGCGGGGGGGGGGGGGGGGGGGGGGGCGGACTTCTACTCTGCCAACAACCGCGCTCGTCGCTCGCCCGCACCGTCTCTTATCTACACACGGCTCTGACCTTTATGCGCCGTGCATTCGCCGCTCAGTTTCCGTTGCAGCGATAGACCGCACGTACCTTCGCCCGTTGGTGCGGCGTATGCGCTTGCTGCCAGCGTTTTGACAGTCGTTGTCTGCAGTCATTCAGTGTGATCTATTCATGTTTGTTTCTGCGCGCTCACACCACGCTTGTTCAATCAGTTAGTAATAGTCGGGCCACATTTTCCAACGCACGCTACACATGCGATGCTGCCCGGGTCGGCAGTGCAGCGCTACAGGTGTGTCCCTTCGCACGCGCTGCCCACGGGAAGCGCTTCTCATCAACACCACCATTTCACACGCGCCTTCTAGTGGTCATCGGGTCTCTTTTCATGTCGGTCTACTTACGCCGCAGCACACCTTCTTACTTAATCAGCTCATGCTTACTACAATTCATATTGCTACCAAAGCCGCTCACCTTATTTCGTATGACAGTGCTGTGTTGCTATCGCATTCATTGCTTCGCCCTTAGGGCAAAACTGTGACATTTTTTAGCTACCTGCTTTTATTTCTTTTTTGAAACGAAGCAAAACCCTCCTTTTATTTTGGGTGCAGAATAAATGTTGCCGCTGTGCAGGCAGTTAAATTACACATTTTCGTACTGATTTCTGCACTATTCCTCTATTATTCTACATGTGGGGTGCTGTCGCGACCGCTGCATGGCCCGAGTAAATATCACGATTTCTCCGATCATAGTTTTGTTCTTGCCTAGATCATCTGTCTTTCTGTGCGCAAAGTTTACTATCTCTGACTCCGCAACGTGTTTCTTTGTCTTGTTTGACGCATAATACACAGTGACGTTTGCTTAAATACGTAGATTTATTGGAGACTTAGACGTATATTTAAATATCTTGTTGCGAGTTGTTGTGTATACAAGCAGTGAACATTGTTTCCAGCGACTCTTTTTTGCCCTTTAGCGAGTTGTATCTTCGCATTTGTATATTCCATTCTACCTTCGCATTTCTAATGTATATTTTGCAGAACTCCTACCTTTATGTGACTGCCACAGATACGAAGATGAGAGGATTGCCCTTCGGACGGCTTTGGGGCACTTAGACGACAGGCCTTTTACGGAAGAAAAGATCTTTGGCGCGTGGCCTCGTGCGTCTGCTATGTGCAGGGCTACGAAGGCGCTGCTGTGTTTCTTTAAGTGCACAAGCCTGTATGACCGCCTGTGACGAAACTCAGCGATGAACGCTTAATCGTAAATGTGCAACGTGTGAATTGTGAACTTCTCTCTTCCTTCTCTTTCAATCCCTTCTCCCTCTTCCCCAGTGCAGGGTAGCCTACCGGGCTCAGCATGGTTAACCTCCCTGCCTTTCCCTTATGACTTCTCTCTCTCTCTCTCCTACTTTTTTTTTGTACTCACTGTTGCGAGTACAATCTCGGTGTAATTACAATACACGACCGGTGACAGCTGCTCCTGCGCAATCTATTGCAATGAGGGACAGCGTCATTGAGGTTTTTTCCTGGCCGTTGCATATGTGCAAAAAAAATGTCACAGTTTCGCCCTAAGGGCGAATCAATGAATGCGATAGCAACACAGCAATGTCATACGAAGTAAGGTGAGCGGCCTTGGTAGCAATATGAATTGTAGTAAACATGAGCTGATTAAGTAAGCAGGTGTGCTGCGGCGTAAGAGACCGACATGAAGAGAGACTCGATGACCACGAGAAGGCGCGTGTGAAACGGTGGTGTTGATGAGAAGCGCTTACCGTGGGCAGCACGTGCGAAGGAACACACCTGTAGCGCTGCACTGCCGATCCGGCAGCATTGCATGTGTAGCGTGCGTTGGAAAATGTGGCCCGACTATTACTAACTGAGTGAACAAGCGTGGTGTGAGCGCGCACAAACAAACATGAATAGATCACACTGAATGACTGCAGCCAACGACTGTCAAAACGCTGGCAGCGGGCGAAGGTACGTGCGGTCTATCGCTTCAACGGAAACTGAGCGGCGAAATAAAGGTCAGAGCCGTGTGGAGATAAGAGACGGTGCGGTAGAACGAACGACGAGCGCGGTTGTTGGCAGCGTAGAAGTGCGCCCCCCCCCCCCCCCTCCCGCTCCCTCCGGCGCTGGCTTCCCGCTTCCTTGCGTGCGCGTGGGAGAGATAAGAGACTGTGCGGACGAGCGACGAGCGCGGTTGTTGGCAGAGAAGTGCCCCCCCCCTGCTCCCTCCGGCGCTGGCTTTCCGCTTCCTTGCTTGCGCGTGGGAGATTGAGTGCGTTCGCTCTCCGTGATAGCGCGCGTCCCCGCACGCTTCCGCTGGGGCATACGGCGCACGGCGAAGATTTTATCTATACGGAACCTCACGGCGACGGCGACGCCGACGGCAGAAATCCGGTTGAAGTGTCCATATAATTGCTATCGCAATAAAAAATGTAAAGAAGGTTCTTGAATGACGAAGATTCATCAAAATATTTGTCCTCAACTTATTCATTTCATGGCCTTTACGTTCTTCATATCAGCTGTATACACTGCTTTGCTGGTTTCGAACTGATATAGTTCTAATGACCGTGTGATATTTTCTTTCCTCATTAAATAGACAAAAAAAAAACACAAAACAAACGCGGCCGCATTGATATCAGTTATTTCTGCCAGAATTTTTGGGACATGCGAATATATTCTTTTATGAAAAAATACATGTTTTACTTGAGAGTGCGTAGCGTTCAATAATTCGTTTGCAGCATCTAATATACAATGGCATTGGCAATGCAGTTATTATTCATGTATTTGATCCCTCGACAAATTATATAAGCAGGAGGCCGCGCTGCAACCTGAGCCCCCCCCGAACAAAATTTCTGGCTACGCCACTGGGTAAACGCACCTTGCCCTCGAAATGGTGAGCGTCCATTTGAAATCGAAGAATACCTGTCGACTCGTCAAAGCTTCCCATACAGCTCTCAGCAACACCAACCTCGATCAACAGCACCGTTGAGGTATCGTTCACCGAGCCCCCGTCCGTCACCAAGCTCCCCAAGACGCCATTCGCAAAGCCCGCGTCGGGAAAACTAGACTCAGCGACCTGGGGAGGTAAGGCCGCTGCCGGTGCGAAAACAGAAGAACCTCCATCGACGACTCCGAACGACGACAAGGGACTCAGAAACCAGTGCCGTAATAGCGACGTCGCTTCCGATTTACGTGTGTTTGTTGACGGTTACGAAGTGAATGCGTTAGTGGACACAGGTGCAGATTACTCGGTAATAAGTAGTGAGCTTACCAGGAAACTGAAGAAAGTGCTGACTCCTTGGAAAGGGCCACAAGTACGCACTTCGGGAGGACACCTCATCGACCCGACGGGCAAGTGCACGGCTAGAATAGGAATACGAGGCTTCACTTACGTCGCTAGCTTTATTGTGCTTCCCGAGTGCTCAAGAGACTTGATTATTGGCATGGACTTCTTGCAGGCTAACGGTGCCGTAATCGACTTGCGGGAATCACGTGTTTCCTTTTCAACGAGGCACGCTCTCGCAACATTTGACACTGAAGAAAAATTCGATGCCCTCTGCATTGCTGACGACGACGTGATGATTCCTCCGAGATCCAGCGTAGCTGTTGCAGTAAGGAGCAACGAGTTCAGTGACTACGAAGGGATTGCAGACAGCAACACCAGGCTCTTGCTCGAAAAAGGGATCTGCATGGCAAGAGGCCTTGTTCAGCTACGTGGCGGATATACCAATGTTTTCCTCACTAATTTTGGAAATGAGGTACAACATGTCGCGAAGGGAACCGTTATTGCAAGCCTTAATAACTTCGTCGAAGTTACGGACCTAAGCATTCCCGAGATTGCACTATCGAATTCCCAAGCTGTGGATTCTGTCCTTGCATCAATCGACATTGAACCAGGTCTACTGCCCGGACAGAAGGAGCAAATAGAGAACCTCATAAGAGAATTCGCCGAATGCTTTTCAACTTCATCCAAGGTCCGACGTACATCTATCGCCAAACATCGGATTATTGTCGATGAATCAGTGAGGCCTATTTGCCAGCATCCCTACCGAGTGTCGCCAAAAGAGAGAGAAGCCATCGGAAGTCAAGTTAAGGAAATGCTTAAAGACGACGTAATTCAGCTGTCGGCAAGTCCGTGGGCGTCGCCTGTGGTACTTGTAAAAAAAAAGGACCAGACCTTGCGCTTTTGCAGCGATTACCGGAAGCTGAACGCCGTCACAAAGCGGGATGTTTACCCACTTCTAAGAATTGATGACACTCTAGATAGACTACGAGATGCAAAATTCTTTTCCTGCCTGGACCTCAAAAATGGGTACTGGCAGATAGAAGTGGACGAACGAGATCGCGAAAAGACCGCATTTGTGACGCCAGACGGACTATACGAGTTCAAAGTACTTCCGTTTGGTCTTTGTTCGGCACCCGCAACATTTCAGCGGATGATGGACACTGTGCTCACCGGTCTGAAATGGCAAACCTGTCTCGTTTATCTTGATGATGTCGTGGTTTTTTCCGCTACCTTCGAGCAGCATGTAGAACGACTGCGGGCTGTGATGAAAGCTATTATATCAGCAGGTTTGACGATAAAACCGCAGAAATGCCATTTCGGCTTTCACGAGCTCCTTTTCCTTGGCCATGTCGTCAGTTCAGAAGTCATTCGCCCAGACCCTGAGAAGACTGCGGCTGTTGAAAAATTTCCGAAACCAACCGACAAAAAGGCCGTTAGGCGATTCTTAGGACTCTGCGCCTACTACAGACGCTTCGTGAAAAAATTTTCAAGGATTGCCGAACCGCTAACGCGGCTAACAAAAGACGACATGCCTTTCGTCTGGTCAAGTGAACAGGAGGATGCCTTCAATGAACTACGAACGCGTCTTCAGAATCATCCAATTCTTGCGCATTTTGACCAGGAAGCCGAGACTGATATCCACACAGACGCAAGCAATTTAGGCCTCGGGGCCGTCCTCATTCAGTGGCAGAATGGAGAGGAACGAGTGATTGCGTATGCTAGTCGTACTCTTTCAAAGGCTGAGGTGAACTACTCAGCGACAGAAAAAGAATGCCTCGCGGTGATATGGGCCATTAGCAAGTTCAGACCATACTTATATGGCAGACCATTTCGAGCTATCAGCGACCATCATTCGTTGTGCTGGCTGGCCAATCTTAAAGACCCATCTGGACGGCTTGCAAGATGGAGCCTGCGACTGCAGGAATACGATATAACCGTCGTATACAAGTCCGGTCACAAGCACAGTGATGCTGATTGCTTGTCGCGTGCACCGATTGAATCCACGAAATCTACACCTGCTGAAGATGAACAGGATTGCCCGTTCCTAGGAACTGTGACATCATCGGAAATGGCGCAGCATCAGCACTCTGACGCGGAGTTACGTCTGCTCATTGATCACCTAGAAGGGCACACTGTCGACGTTCCACGAGCTTTTATCCGCAGCTTGTCGTCGTTCGTACTGAGAAATAACGTCCTGTACAAAAGAAATTTTGAACATAGTGCTGAGACATTTCTGCTCGTCGTACCTTCAAAGTTACGCCCAGAGATATTGGAAGCGTGCCACGATGACCCATCAGCAGGACACTTAGGAGTGAGCAGAACCTTCGCACGCATCCGTGCGAAGTATTACTGGCCAAAGTTGTTGAATTCTGTGCAACACTATGTGAGAACCTGCCGGGATTGCCAAAGACGTAAACTGCCACCATTGAAGCCAGCAGGTCTCCTACAACCCATACAGCCTCCGGAAACTCCATTTGCAAAAGTGGGAATGGATTTACTTGGCCCCTTTCCCACATCGTCGTCAGGAAAGCGGTGGATCGTGGTTGCAACTGACTACCTAACTCGATATGCCGAGACAGGGTCTCTTGTTAAGGGTACAGCCATTGAAGTAGCGGAATTTTTTGTCACGCACATTGTACTACGGCATGGCGCTCCTAAAGTTCTGATCACGGACCGAGGAACCATATTTACTGCGCATTTGACACAGTCCATTATGAAACTGACGCACACCAGTCACAGAAAAACCACCGCATATCATCCGCAAACAAATGGACTGACTGAACGACTCAACAGAACGCTGACCGATATGTTATCAATATACGTGGACATGGAGCACCGAACATGGGACAAGATCCTACCATACGCAACGTTCGCGTACAATACCGCAGTGCAAGAGACGACTCGAATGACACCTTTCCAACTCGTTTTTGGCCGGACCGTCACCACACCCTTAGATGCAATGCTACCTGTAGATGAGACCTCGGAAAATGACCATGATATCAGCGACTTCACAGAAAGAGCTGAAGAGGCACGGCAGCTGGCGAGACACCGCATTCAGCAGCAACAGCAAACCGATGCGAATCGGTATAACTTGCGACGAAGAGACGTCCAGTACGCACCTGGAGACAGGGTATGGGTGTGGACTCCTGTACGGATGCGCGGCCTATCTGAAAAGCTTCTTCGTCGTTATTTTGGCCCGTACAGAATAATTCGCCGACTTAGCCCCTTGAACTACGAAGTTCTTCCAGAAGGTCAAGTAACCTCTTCACGACGGCGGCATCGCACCGAAGTCGTTAATGTCGTCCGAATGAAACCCTACTACGACAGACAATAACAGACAATTGGCCAACAAGCTTTCCGAACGACAGCCTAGAAACCACCGCCTTCTTTATAAGCATCGGGACGATGCATTCTTGGAAGGGGGACAATGACACAAGGTGCCTTCAAATATCGCGCGCCAGCCGTCTCCCGCGCCCGTCCATGTGTTGCTACGTACGAAAGATAGCAGCAGTGAAGCGGCCAACACGTGCGCACAAGGCACGTGCGATCGGAGCAAGAGATCATCAGGCTGGGCACGAAGAAGAAGAAGACGCGTGGAACGCTTGTGAGAAGACCGTGTACGTTGTAGCGAGACTCTTGCTTAACTGTTTGTCGGGCACAAGTTCGCCCAACGTAAATCAATTAAACTAACTTTAACCAACTGTGTGTTACAATATCAATGTTCACTTTCAGTGCAATCTATGAATAAGTGGTTTCCAGGGAGAGGCCTTTGTCCTGCAGTGGACATAAATATAGGCTGATGATGATGACGACGATTAAGTGGAACGCGTTACCAGAAAATATTGTCACTTGCACTGAAGCGGCTATTTTGCAAAGGGAACTTCTGGAGCGTCTTCACGAATAACGGCTATTTTTATGTTTGCGTATTTTTTAGAATTGTATCTTTTTTTACTTGTGGTTCACTTGAATGTGTCACCTCAACCTTCATATTATAATACTGTACTTACCATTTCTAGGGGCCATATTCTGAAACGTTCCACTTCGGCGATAGTTCGCCTAGGCGATAGTCGCGTTCAATAAATCAACCGGCTGCTTACCTATGACATCAGCATGCACTACCAACATGCGCACTCGAACGCTTCGCGAAACACATGAGAGAGCGCACCGTGCGAGTGCAGAGCGGCTCGGGTGTGTTGTTTTCGAATGTATCGGCCGCAGTACGACACAGGCGTGTTTGTTTATTCAATATATGTCAGGAGCACCCAATGACACCGTGACGTCAAAATGACGTACACCGGAACTACTAGGTGGCGTGACTTATTTTCCGGTTTTGCTCAACCAGCTAATCAGCGCGCGCCTGAAGGCGAAAAGTGATATATCGCCGAAGTGGAACCTTTCAGAATAAGTTCCTTGGATTCGTATCAGTGTTTTTCTTTTCTTTGGTGTTCTTGTTATTTATGTGCATCTTGAATTGTGTATTATTTCTCTTGTTGCACCCCATTTAATTATGAGAAACATTCTGAGTGTGTCTTTAAACTTCCTTTATACCACGATGTTTACCTCTTACACTATTCAAATCTTTTTTTTCTTTCTTTTTTTATTTGTTCAGGTGTTTCTATATTTGGACACAACAATTATGTGTCCGTCCTGTCGTGTGTGTTCTCTGTCCAAGTCTATTCTGCGCCATTGATTCCCCGAACCATATATCATAGATCATATATGGTGACCATACTCTGGCTTTAAGAAAACTGTTCTCCACAGAAACTAGATGTTAAATGAAGTAAAATTGTGAAATTCTTCTGAGCAAGCAACAACTATAGGCTTCAGTCGTTACAGGCTATCCTCTAGACATGTTGCGCACTTTGTACTGTGCAGTTTTGAAGGACCTAGCATCAATGTACTGAATTGACTGGATGTGATGCTCAGTATGACTGTGAAATATAATCTTCCACCTAATGAAGCACAAATTATAAACTTTTTAGTGTGCTGAACACGTAATGCGCTATTCTGATTGTTATAATTTTTTATTTTAATCTCTTATTTCTGTTGTAGAGGTTCATTAATGTCAGAGCGTAGGAGGAGGAGGAAAAAACTTTATTAAATAGGTAAAAGGTTTAATGGCAGGTCTGGGTGGGGCCCTCAGTCCAGGGCTCCACTGGCTCTAGCGGCTCGCTGAGCTTGGTCTAGGAGGGCCAGTTGGCTCTCCCGGTCCTCGCTTGCGAGCAGTGCCTCCCACTGCCGTACGAAGTCTGTCAGCCTTAGAAGGGGTGAGTTGACATCTCCCGGCCTAGCCATACAGTCCCACGTTATGTGAGCCAGCGTGGGTTTTGCTCCACACCACGGGCAGGTGTCTGTGTAATGCACCGGGTGCATCTTGCATAGGAGATTTAGGTGTGGGTATGTGTTCGTTTGGATGCGACGCCAGTCCCGCGCTTGTATTCTGGTTAGTTTGGAGTGCGGAGGGCCGAATGTCCGTCTCTCCCTTCTCTGATTTTCCAATATGTCGCGCACTGCGGACGGAGGTTCCTCTAGGTTTCTGGCCGCCGCTCGGTTGTTACTTCCTCGAGCTATGCGGTCTGCCCTTTTGTTCCCATCCAGTCCGTTGTGCGCTGGGCACCACATTATGCCATGATCCAGGTCGAGGCGTGAGCCCAGTATTCTTGTAGTGCTGCGCGGTAGAATTCCCCGCATGAAGAGTCGACACGCTGCCTGCGAGTCTGTAAGCACGTAAGCCGGTTGACCCTTAAAGTCGGCGTCCCGTATGGCCAGCGCTATGGCTGCAGCCTCAGCTGTGCATACCGAGGTAGTCTTCACTGTGGCAGTTATCGTAGTGACTTGGTTGGTTGCGGTGATTGTGTAGAAGTCCTTGCGAGTAGTTGCACTCGCGTCTGTGTAGTAGGCGGCCGGATCATTGTCGAATCGCTTCTGCAGAGCCCTCGTCCTGGCTTGTCTGCGGCCTGCGTGGTATTTAGCATTCATGTTTCGTGGAATGGGCGAGACGTAGAGGTGGTCCCTCAAATTTCAAGACAACAAGTCTGTGTCGTCGCCGCAGAACAGGGCATGTGGAGGTATCTGCAGGGGAGGGCTGTTTTAAAAAAGATGTAATACTGTGGCTCTGTGCTTTGCAGACGCAGTTCGAATAACTTGTTCTCTTACAGGAGCTTATAACTATTTTTTGGCGGTGCTTCAGGCTACTCCAAGCAAACTTAGAACCACATATAACATTGATAGTTTTCTCTCGTGAATACCATCACAAGTGTATTGCACAGTGGCGGCCTGCTTGCACGTTAACCTGTAACTTTTTGTGCTTTGGAATTGTGCAGGACAGTGACATCATTCAGTTCCTGTGCAAGTACATCCTTAATGACAGTGTAGGTGTCATGTCTAATGCACACCTGGCCTGGGCTGACCTGCTTCCAAATGGAATTTTCTCTTCCACCTGCCTTGCCCTTGCCGAGAAGATCTCTACCTGCCTCGACTTTGCAAAGACTGGCATCTCTGCAGAACTCAGTCGACACGAACGAGTCCAGAAGTATCCTGATTTCATGGCCAAGAGGGGAATCAAGCCCACTTACCGGTCTGCAAGGGTACTGGGAGAGCTCTACCGCCTGAACAAGACACTGATCAGCAGCACTTCTCACACATTTATCGTGACTGATTTTCACTGCAACCTGTTTAATTATCCTGGATGGCAGAAGCACCGGCATGCCGCAGAGAAGGCCCGGGATCTTTATAAGTTCATGATGCTGAAGATCATGGATCAGTATGGCATTGAGAGTGAAGCTGAAGTGGTAGCAGGGGTCATTAACAGTGTCTCTCGCTACAACAAGAGCAAACAGGACAAAACCAGTGTGGAAACCCTGGTCTCTAAGCAATACCAGGAGGTCACTGAAGTAATGCAGAAGCAGTTTGTTGTGGATGTTGAGGTAGCCTCTCGGCAAGATCAAAGCCAGCGGACAACGTTGCTGGAGATGGCATCTGCCTGGTATATGGTGACCTGCAGTGATGAACAGTTCAAAGAGCACAGCTTGGGGCTTCCATGGTGCATCACAGACAGCCTGTTGCTGCTTTTGAGAGAACGAAGCGGTGCAAAACCGACAGACAAACCAGTGTCCCCGAACTTGTTGGCTGCAAAGATAAATCAGCACATCTGTGGTCGTTCGCCCCAGGATGATGCATTTGACATGCTGTGTGCCTGGGCACGCAAGGAAGATTTGTTGTGCGATACTGCTACAAAGGCTTCCCAGGTTTGTATGTCATGCTTCAAGCGGGCTTTCCAGCAATTTGTGTCTAGCGGCCAATGTTCAACTGAAGCGCCTGTAGTACCGAACTGCGTCACGTCTCAGGGAGATTCGGCCAAATGTGGGCAGACTGCTGGCGACTACGTTAGTGGGTTTCTTCGCTACCTCACCATGGCACTGACAGGGCTCCCACTCTGCAATGAGTGCTGCTCACCTTCTGGTCAAGTGCACAAGCTGACGTTGGCAGCTTTGCACCGTTACTCTAGGCTGGCTGTATCGAGGGATGTCTGCTGTTTTGATCTTCCTTGTGACCCCGAGCTCCACGACAGTACAGAGGACGTACAAGAATCTGATCCCATCCGGATAAATGTGAGTACTGTTGCTGTGCATGCATTACAGTGAAGTCCACTTGACACATTAAAGTTAGATAATATACTCATTCATAATCATACATTCTCATACCGTGTTTACTGTGTAAGGCCCATCCTTGCAGTGATGCTACCGCTGCACCATTTGAGCCGAACTTTGTCGAGAGGTGAACCCCGCTACATCCTGCTACATTTCGGCAAAACATGAAAAATCTGCGCCCTCCCTGTGCTGAAATGGTTGCTCTGGCTTTCAAAAGTGGAGCTTAGTCCTCAAGTGCTGTTTCTCTCCGCACCATCGAAAGTGGCATGGAGTTGACCAGCAGCTGCGTTAACTCCACAGTAGACCGAGTCAAGCCGCTCGAATTAGTCTGGATCGTATCGCTGTTTTTTCCATGGGCAGCTGTCTATTTTCAATACCTTCCAACTTATTGTTGTGTTGCTTAGGCAACAGAACCGCGCCGCTTTTCTGCCGGCAGCGAGCGACCGCGCTGGCGCCGTGCAAGACCTCGCGCTCCTCTCCTGTATGACCAAAGTAAAATGGTGACCAATGTTTCGGATGCTGTATGGTGTCTCACTCGATTTTTCTAACATAGCATGCACAATGTTGCAGACACAGCAGCCGTGAACAATTTTTACACTATTCAGTTTGTCGCCTATCCCCCCCTTTTGTTGGCAAGGCGATTTCACTGCTTTAAGAATGACGTAAGGCGGCTACTAAGATTTTGGTGAACTCTGCACCACATGAAAAATTTTGCTGCTGAATATTGATGAAGCGCCACAGTGTAAGCCTAGCGGCATCTTACAGCTGTGACAAAAATTTGCTCTCAGCCGACGTGGTGGCAGGCAGAAGGTTGTTGCAGCAAGGTGGCCTCCAATATGTTTTGAACAGTAAATCATCTGAGTGATTAGGCATGAGGTGTTGGGCTAGAATGGCAGCTGGAGGCTGAGACGAGCAAAAGCGAACCTTCCTCGCGGAGTTGACCATCGCGGTATTTCAAGTAGCTGGTATATCAGTCAAGCACAGGACAGGGCAAAATTAAGTAAATTTTTCTACTGCTGGCGGTTGTAAAAAGAGAAATTCATTTTACCGCTAATGTTGCCGTTTTGGGACTGCCCGTGCGATTATTCAGGTGTTTTTGCAAGAAATTCAAAAAGTCAGTTGATGTCTATTTTCATCATCAAGTTTGGCACCTAGTACGCTAAGTTAACATTCAAAGGCGAAAGTCCTGACACAAAAACGAACCCACCATGTGACGTAGATGATTATGTAGCACGCAGCCTAGATTCTAGAAGTTTGGTGGAGCTTATAGCAACTGTGCTCTTGCCCTCTCTTGGCCGACATCCTGCATTAAGTTACATCAGTTGAGGGGTGGGGGTTTGTGTCTAGACTCCTGCCTATGAATGCGAAATCCTGCCGAGTGTCAAATATGATGATGAATATCTCGGAACGGAAGTGTTCCTGAAGAATCAAACAAAATGTAGTTGTCTTCGGATTGATCACCCAAGTATATATAGTAGACTTTCGTTAATTCAACTCCGGTTAGTTAGTTCAATCCAGACTGAAAGTCTCTGCCGGCATCCATGCATTTCTATAGGCCCAAAGGCTCGTTATTTCGATCCTAAAATTGGCATTCGCTAAATAATTTGAACTTGACCAGTATGCATGCATGTGCCTGACCCCTGTGGTGACAGTGTCTGTCTCGGCAGAGCTTAGTGGACTGAATGCATTGAGCACATGTCATCTCCCGTCGAAAAAGTGCCTTTTCGGCCACCCCTAGAAAGGTTTTCAAGAAATAACGGTAGCTCACAATGTTTGACTACGATATTTACCTGGTTCTAACTGATGCCGTTTGTTTTCTAAGGAAATTGGTCCGAAAATTGCCTGCGCAGTGCAATCGGATATAAAACCAAAACCGCTTTCGCGGTGGTCATACGCTTTACCACATAACGTGGCTGTATTGCGGCAAAGCTGACTTTCAAAGCCGTGCATCAAAGCTGATTTTTGGTGTTTAGTTTGAGTTTATGAATTAGCGACCACTTATTTCTTTCACATAGCTTGCCCACTGTAAAAGCTCCATGTAATATAGTTTGCAATCGCTTTCTTAAACCTGCTCCAAAGGTCCATTTTACTGCTCCACAATGCTTTTTTGTCTGCTTCAAAAGCTGCTCTGAAATGGCATGGGCCAGTAGCATCATTGCCCTTGTGTAAAATCTGTAAAGTTTCATTAAAGTAACACAGTATCATTAAAGTTTTATTAAGGTATCACAGCCATGGAAGCCTCTGCTTATACTTAACGGCTTCCGCGTCCACCTGACGAAATGTATCAAGGCACGACTTTGACTTGTTGATAATCAGGTGGACTTGTCTGTCACACTGGGTGGTTTGACTAGTGTGTTGCAACCGCTTGATGTGTGCATGAACTGGCCACTCAAGGCCGAGTTCTGAAGCTGCTAGTTTGAGCTGATGGCATTGGATAACCTCGAGAAAACGCCCACCAGGCTGCTGAAAAGGGCATCCTTTCAGCAGGTCTGCTCATGTATTTTAAATGCATGGCATTCAGTATCATTTGATGCCATCACTAAAAGTCTGCACTTACTGAAATTGAGAGTGGGAGCAAAAACTCATGGTATCGAATTTACAACTCTGACTCAGCAGTAAGAAAATGTTATGAAAATTCTTTAAATTGCGCCTAATCATATACCTAAAGCAAAAAAGATTCATGTATTATATGATGCTGTGGATTATACCACTAATTTGCAAATAGAACTTATGCAACACCCTTGTAAGCTTTGTAACAATTTCACGTAAGCTGTAAATACATATATCAAGTTTGTCCACTTTAGATGATCAAACGGATGGTGTTTCCAGAACTATATGTTTTTGGTGCAGAGTTACGGATTTTTAAACTTTGTGCTTAAATTTTTTTTTACTTACCAGTTTTCAGGAATTTTGTAAAATAGTTGAGGTTCTCAATAAAATTTCTTTCTGCAGTTACTAGAATTCAATTTTCTCACTCCAATGCAACAAATTTCATTCAAATCACTCTAGCAGTTGTAGCAGTTATAGACCCTGCCTATTGAAACTGTGTCCTGATATAAAGAACATTTTGAAAAGCGCCGTACTGTTACAACAAACACTTCGAACCCAGTCTTGGTAAAAGGAGGGCGCATGCGAAGTTCTGAAGCGGGGAAAAGTGACCAAACTGGGTGCATGACAGGGCCCCCCCTACCGGAAAGTTGCAAAGAATGAGCGGTTACTACACTGTTATCGTGAGATCACGGTTTGTCGGTGCTTCGTTTACGTAGTTGCTGATAACGGTTTACAGTGGTGCTGTACCCTATCAAATTAGTACTGTTTCAGCCGAAGCGACATCGAAAACATAACTTCGCGACTCTCGGCGGGCCGTGTGGCTGATGCTGCAGTAGTAACAGCAAGACCTTTGCAGAATGCCGGCATGCTGCAGTAGTTCCCCTTCCAGCCAACCAGAATGCTTTGCTATCGTATGCAGAATCCACTCTTGTACCGTTGCTAGTAAATTATATCACAAGCTTTCTAAGAAAAAATGGTGGCAGCTGCGTTTATAGCTTTCAAAATCGCAGTTGCTCGAAACCAGCTAGGCAGTGTTTTGAAAGAGCTACGATGCCACATTTCATTCTTTAGATGACGTTTTTAATGGAAACTTGCAGCTACATGCAGGAAGGTGACAGGAACAAAAATTCAGGTACTGAAAACCCAATTCTAGGACCAAAGTGGCGTCGAATTCTAACTGCCCAGTGCCGACGCCAGCATCAGTGTCAAAACTACTGATACAACGACCACTTTTTGCAGCACTAATTGAGTTAGTTGTAAATGGGTTCGAGTGTATAAGAGTTTTGAGTGGCTGGTTGTTAGAAGGGCTTTTATGTTGTACGGGTTTGTAATAGCATAGGTCTACTTAATGCCTCTCTATTGTTGCCAATATTCTCATTCATACTGTCGCATTCAGCTCTAATATAGAGCCGGTTACATTGACTTCATAGTTTCCCCATACATCTTTCTCGCTCGTGGTAACAGTGTGCTTTTCAAGGTACAATTGAAAAACCAGGAAAGATGCAAAACATGCATGAAAGTACTGCATATGAAGTAGGAATCAGTGCAACAATGTATGCCATGGTTCCATCCCAGTCACCTTGTTTTGTTAAACTTAGTGCATTGTCTCCAGGTCAGATAGTCATTCTAGCTAGGCTATACTAGTGATTTGATAAATTATATGGCTTTAAATACAGTTAAACCTCGATATGACGAACTTCAATATAACGAAATTCTCTATATAACGAAGTATTTAACTTTCAGTAACCTCTTATCCATAGAACACCATGTATTTAGAACCTCAATGTAACGAAGGGTGTTTGTATGCAATTTCAAGGTAACGAAATTTCACTGCCGCCGCAAAGGAATGCCGAGACAATAAATGGGAACTTCCACGGACCCAGATGGTCAAATGATTGAATTAAAAGCGGCTGCCTGCAAACGCACCTCTCAAATCGCGCACTGTGCTACAAGAGCCGCCGTTGAAGTGGAGCCGCATCATTTTCCATAAAGTCCAAGTGCGATAAGATCCTATCGCGCCCCACGCACTATGTGCTTTAGGTGCAAGTGAAAATGTGCAAGGGTGAGACAAGAAAGATGGTGGCTTCACGAGTCAGTCGTGCCCGAGGGGGTGGAGCGAGGGGCAAGTTGGTGTGCGTTTCGATTTCTGGTGCGCTTCTCGGCCATGGCTACGCATGGCTGTAAGTGCGGCTGAGCGCATATACAGCTGAGGTAATCTGCCGCGTGTGCAAAGAGTGGGCGGGCTGAGACAATGTGGCATCATGTAAGCTGTCTTCCCGCACGTTTAGTTAGTATTGGAGGTTGCGTGATCTCGAGTTTTGATCATCGTTGGAGCGACAGACAGACGAAGCATTCGCTCCTCACAGACATGACAAAAATCACACCGCTTGCTTCCACATGCATTCCGTTGTCGTACTTATCGTTACCTTTTCGTATTTTTTTTTCTGTCGAGCCTCCCCCACTACACTGCTCCGAACCGCACAGCGCTGGTTTGCCCTTACGGGATAATTGCGCAAGCCCATCTTCCAGGCCAAGGGCTTCGCACCTCAACTAACGGGCTTCGCACCTCAACTAACGGGCTTCGCACCTCAACTAACTTAATTTACAATGTACAAAACGCATGAGAGAGGAGGTGCCTACACACTGACACGAATAGCGCTACTTTAGTTATTTTTCAGGGGCTTTAGAAAGCGTGGCTGGCTTCGCTTAATTCGTACCGCCGATGTCAACATATTGTCGACGTGGAATGAAACTGTATCATTCGTCGCCGGCTCCGAAATTAATCAAAATGAATTGTTTTCTCATTCAAATTTGTTTTTTTCCATTGCCCGATAATTCGGAAAATTCTGCAGCTGCTTTCCATGTAAGAAAAATCGACCAGTGCCTATACTTATTTGCATAAAAGGCCCAATCTCAATACAACGGAATTTCGACATAGCGAAGCAAATTGCTGATTTTACCAACTTCGTTATATCGAGGTTTAACTGTATTTTGTATGTATATTATTGGTTTGATTAGATTTATCTGTACTGAGAAGTGGGAGTGAAGTGTCCTGTGTGCATGTGTGTGTACGTTGCATGAACTCTTTGTCCAGTTGCATTGCTTTTTCTTGAGTCTCTGAGAGTGCCAAATGTAAAAACAATGGTGTTTTATTGAGTATAGAGCTGCACCTTAAGTGTTGCTCAATTTTCAAGTAAAACAGTTGGAAACCATGCAGCTCTATATTTAGTGGTTGAGAAGTCCGACTACATTGTTTTCTGTCACTCTCACAACCAGATTCAAGACACTCGGTTCCTGGACATGCTGCGAGAGCAGGAAGACTTGGTGAAGCAACTGCTTTGCCGGTGGTCGGGTGTGGAGGAAGTGAACATCAGCCTCCACAGCTACCGTTCGCACAAATACCATTATTTCATTGTCTCGGCTGTTGGGCGCCAGTGGCAGCTGTGTTGTTTCGATGAACTGATAGCACAGCCATGGCTTGAGGATGCCATCATCAACAGGAGGCTGGGTTAGCCTACAACTTCACTCTGACTTATTTTCTTACTCTATGAGCATAGTGTGCAATTCTGGTTACTGCCAAAGAAAGGGCTAGAGAATGGCCCTGTTTTAGATTAGCCACTCTTCTGACTGTGATCATATTTTGCCCTTCCTTCCCTGTAATGGTCCTTGTTTGTTTGGCCATTGAGGCTACACCTTCATACATGTACAACTATTGCTGAAAGTAGCCACGGACTGGAGTTGGCCACCATCATGACATAGCACAAATTGTGGGTTCCGAGCTGACTGGTGGCATGCTTTCTTTTCCTTTAATTTTGGTTCTGAGAAAATGTCACAGGCATCTCATTTTTTTCTTGTTATCAATGATTCCTGGCTCTTTGTTATGTTCATTCATTTAATGAGCGTCACATTCCACCCTGTTTTGTTATTCCATATCTTGCCTTGGCAAAGATGAGCCTGCCACAATCCTGGTGTTATTGTATTGCAATGTTCACATAGCTACCAAGAGTGAGGTCTGCTCATCTCATTTTAGCACCGTACATTAAATACTTGTACTCAATGTTAAGCTCAGAATTACTTTTTGCTACTTTTATACATTTTCACCTTGCTTCAATATCATTTGATTCTTTCATAGGGAAGTTTACTTAAAGTTCATGTTTACTTTTCCAAATGTGGCACATTTCACTGGACACTTTAGCATGTTGTCAATACTAGAAACCTGACGAGCATGCAACAACTCAATGCAAAAAACCAGAAAGACTTGGTGTATTAAAACTGCTAGTTAATCTTTGTGTTACCAGTGTTTTTGTGCATTTCAAGAACTAGTGTTTGTGTGATTTTGAAGGATTTTATTAATGTTCAAGTGCCTTTTGAAGATATACTATACATTGTTGATACAACCTAGTAGCAGCATTCATTGCTGCTGCTCTGTGGTGCTAGTTCTCGGGTTTTAAGTGTTTGCTGTCTGGATGTTTAAAGAAACAACTGACCAATACACCCATATTTTGTAACCATTTATATTTATCGTTCTTTATAGACAAGTAGTTTATCAATGAAACAGACACAAATTAGTGACTTAAGCTGATCTAATCTTACAATTAAATTTGAATCTCTATTACCATCTATACTTAATATTTTTATAACTGTTGTATGTACCAAAAATACAAGCAGAAGGTATTTTTATGTCTTTATTTCTTTGTGACAAGCTGTTACAATAAACGTTTGCCCATTCATTTTGTGTACTGTGGCAAGTGCTTGATGTTGAAAATTACTTGAGTGCTGCTTGGTGCCTATACATAACAAGTTTAGTTAACTTACTACTTAAAGAGGGATGGAAAAAAATATTCTTTTAAGTATTATGCAGGAAAAGTGTGCCTTCACCTGGGGTTGCTAACGTCATACTGTGATTCTGTATTGGTTTGCTTCCGACATACGTCACTTCCCTGCTCACTTGCTGTACAGCTATTTTGACACTCTGCCTGGCCATGGTGCAGCTGGTTACTTTTGCAAAGGCAGGTATGCTTGGTCTTGAAGCATCCTGGGCCAGTTTTCTGCTGAGTGCGAAGAGGAGTGGCAAGGTTGCAGTAGAACATAAGAGAATTTCATATGTAACATTTATAGGTTAATTAATCTAGTTAGTCAGGTCAGCATTTGGTAACTCATGCAAGACATTTAAATATGCGATTCCCGTACCTAGGTCCCCAGGTTTTTCGTAGGGTTGGCTCAAATCCTCCAGTATATCAGGATGACATTAGGTTCAGTAATCCAAGGACCTCTCGTGGTTTATGTGACAGTTCATGATCTGGCCAGGGTCAGGCATAGCCAAGTGCAGGTGCCATGGTACTATGTGGTACTTCATAGCTGTATAGTGGCTATGTGTGAGGATTCTGTTTCGTTATTCGGTGCTGCAGTCATAATTGAAGGAATATGACATGTCACCCTTGCTAGCGTTTATGGTACACTGCAAAGCCAGCGTACATGAAGGCTTACTTTCAGGTAACTCATTTAAGCACTGTTTTCATTTCGTTATCACTTGATAAGGGCTGAGTGAGTGAAACTCTTGGTTCTAGTTTGCATTTATTATCTTCAAGCATGAAAACACTGTTGTGGCCAGTTTCGCTTTTTTTTTTTTTTTTTTTCGCTGGCTCTTTTAAGTTTTGGACGTCTAGGGCACTGAGTAAGAAAAAAGATTGAGCAGTAAGCAGATTTTTCTGCCTACTGCTTAGTCTATGAGCGGAGTCTACCATTAGGTAAAGCCAGGAATTCTCAGGGAATTGTAAGGTGAGGGAAAATAAGGGGAAATATAGTAATGAAACTTGAAGTGCAGCAAAAGACGAACAAAGGGACACACAACATTACAATTTCTCTAAGGGACATTGTTGCCTGCCTTCATTTGTTTCATGCCTCATTCAGTAGTCGCTTACATTTTGTGTACAGCCTTGAACTTTGCAGAAAGTGTGACCCGCAAAGGCGTCTGCTTCAGCAGGCATTTGGTGTGTTGCGACACCACGGACCTGAGCACAGGGGAGTTGGATGCTCCTGCGTTTAACCATGCGTGGCAGCCGTATCCAGGGAAAAAAGGACCCTAGGGGTTGAGTCAGTGCTGTGAGTTAGGACTTTTAAGGTCCTTCAGCGGAGGCAACACACCCCTTTGGCCTTCGCTTCACATAGATGGCACCTCTGGACTTAACCTAAGCCTGGGGGAAATCAGTAGTTGCCTTTTCCTGTCCTCCTCTCCAATTTTCGTCTTTCTCTCTCTGTTTTAACCTTTCCTGTCTTCTCTTCACTTCTTTTTCCAATTTTTCAGGCAGCAAGGGTTAACCTTGTGTGGCATAACCACCCTCGGTTATTCATATTAGATTGTAGTAGTGTGCAGCTGGCGACGACCTGTCCTTTACAGGTCCTGCAGTGTCCCCTTGTTGGGCTCCATGTTACTGCCAAAATAGAGTCTGCATTTAGGGCTACGTCCTTCTCGTCGCTTTTTGATTTTCCCTAGAAAGGGGGGCTTTTCTTGTTTAAGTATTGTAGCTTTTTGGCAAAAAGAGAGAGAATCACTCTCCCTTCCCCCGCTCAACCATTTGATCCACAGTGAAAAGCCAGACAAGACAGAGTCGTATCGCCGTTTCTCTTGCTGAAATGTTTTACAGAGACCATAGGACCAGGCTATAAGGTTACAATAATGGCAAGTAGAGATCTCCTTTTGGAACTCCGCAACATGAAAAACTGCACAACCTAGTGTCTTTCGGTGTCATATCAATTACAGTGACCCCACACTGCACGAACACCATCCGCGATGTTATCTCGGACAATGATTTGATGGATCTGACAGAGGCTGAGCGTTTGGAGGGCTGGTGTGAGGAAAATGTGATCAATGGGAAACGAATTAAAATGAGACATGATGATAAAGGGATCCAGGCAATGCACCTAATCCCTACTTTTGATTCCAGTGTGCTTCCCGAGACTATTGAGGCAGTGTAAATTAAGATTTGAGTCGGGCCCTATGGGCCAAACCCCCTTTGACTAACCTGTGCTAGACTGGCAGGTCAGTCAACCTTAGCACAGATCAACTGACCTGTGCTAAATGCAGTGCCTATAACCATTTAACTCAAACTTGTGAGAACACTTGTCACTGTGTGAACTGTGATGGGGAGCCCGCCACATACTCGTGGTCCTGCCCATCTCGGAAGAATGAGATAGTAACAATCAGTCAAAGAGAAACTTTAGTTTAAAGAGGCAAGAAGGCGAGTGTCATACCTGCCGAAAAACAGCTTTGCTGATGTGGCGCGTCAGAGGGCAGTGCCACCATGGGCTCTGGTAGCAGCTGTGCCCAGGTGTAGTTAGCTGGTGGCAAGGCCTGTGTGGCTGAAGCCGGCGCTGCTTAGCCACCCCAGGTGAAGAAGCAATCTACTTTTGGACTGGTGTCCTCTAGGATTTCTGTCTATCAAGGCAAGGGCTTCAAGGCGAATGCACTGTTCGCAAGAGTGGGTGTCTAACACCTCACAAGAGGCGATGGGCACGACTCTTAGACGGTGCATAAGGAGCAGCGCAAATCTCTCGACTGCTCAAAAAAAGAGTGGAAATGCACATAGCACTCTGTAGGGTTACTTGCTGTGATGTGAGAGGCTGCCAAATAGACAATTTCCTCTTCAGATTCATGCCTGCTTAATAAGAGCCAACATTCTGTAGCGTTGCACACATAATACTCCTCCATAGGCCAAAGCATAGTATCGAGTATGCTCATGCCGTGCCTCGAGTGGAGCATTATTAAGAATCCCTACGGAAGTGACCACTTCCCAATAGGTTTGGTTCAAACAAAACAGGATAAATGCTCCCACTTGTTCCCCGATGGAAGGTTGGCTCAACCAACTGGGCACTGTTCCGAGAGCTTAAATACATATTTAAGTCTGAATGACACTGCTTTTTGAAATATAGTTGTGGCATACTTGGCAGGCTTTATAATTGATGCTGCCACCAAGTGCATCATCCGGCAAACTAATGGGCTGACGAATAAACATCACATCTTGTGGTGGAACACAAATGTAAAAAAGCACTGAAAAAACAAAAACTACTCTGACAGTGGCTGAGCTTTTGGAGGGCTGGAGTGAGGAAAATGGATCAATGTGAAACGAATTAAGATGAGACGTGATGATGAAGAGATCCAGGCAACGATGCGGGGGCGATGCCGCAGCCTGGCCCCCTTCCCCTAAAGTATCATTACCAGGACCCGTATTCTGTAGCGATGTGTTTCCGATGATAATGCCATTTCGTGCTTGGTCAGTGGTCAGAGCGACGTTCCGCTCATGTTATCAACTAGTATAGAATAGTATAGTATAGAATAAAGCATAACACATCGCTTCAAAATACCGGCCTAGAGCTCTGTTACCCATATCATTTGACGTTTATTTTGAGCTGCCTTAGCCTTTTCAGTTAAAATTTTATTGTGTGCGTGACCTTGTAAATGTCATACGCTTTGCCCATAATCATTAAATGTAATCATTACACAATTATTTTAGGCCCTATACACCACTGTTTCTTATCCTTCTCTTTTACTGCTTACTAACCCGAGTCTACCTTGTGTTTGCACGCTAATAATCCTACAGCTGCTGTTTCTGCAACAGATCTGAAACCTTGTGTTTGGCGCTCTTTGGCCACAGTTGCCCTTGCACCATAAAAATCTACCACTAACTAAAATTTTATTGTGGCAGAAAGCTGGCTGCATTATTGTTGGTGCGGACATGCACGGCTTTAATTCATACTTTCGCTTTATTTCTGCAAATCCTGACAATAAGAGGACAAGTGCATTAGAAGCATCAGCGGCGGCTACCTCATCTGTATTATTTCATTTCAACATTTTTTTAAAATTTTCACTGTGAACATCATGCACAGATACAAAATATTTAAATATATACGCAAGACAAGTTTATTATATGTCTCAAAGAGAAGGAGGTAGCCAACTAACAATTATTTCTAATGGTATGGATAGCCTATGCCTAGAGAATAAATATGATGCTGTATGTTCACCTTGCTTCAAATTGCTTTGCATGCTTTTTTTTACTCTGAGAAAAACCTGCAAACTTCAGTAATGCCGTCGCCAGAGTCTTTTTATCAACAACTTGTGAAATGCATGTGAATGATGTGTCTCAGTATTGCTTCTCTTCCCAGTAGGCAATGCTAACGATTCATGAAAAAAACAACTCTTCTAATAATTTACAACATTTATTATGGATGGAAACCTTGCCACTTGCATGCAGAGGTCATAAATATGTATAATTCACTCAGTAACCGAAATGAGACCAAGCCTGAATCACTCGCAATCAGAACCTATAGCAGTGATAGTGAAGTTTAATCCTTCCAATTGAACAATTCTTCGAAGTCACTAAGTTTATTTCAATGCAACTGTTATAAAGGTATTATATGCAATATGTATGAATGGGATTCGGAAAGCTGGTCGGGCCCCGCCCCACCCTCCCCCCTCGGAAAAATGAATATGTTCTGCCTCTGATGCAATCATAACTCCGAAATTAACGACAACAAGTTTTTAAAAAATGTGTTATCCGGCTAAACTGTTCAGTATTTAGCTTGCAATACATGTTTAGCTTGCACTGCATGTAAAATTTTATGTGGTTTAAAGAATGTGCAGAGCAACAGCCCTTTGAATGCAAGTGTGTGCGAAATGAGGCATGCAATTGTTCTTCAGTTTAGCTGAACTAGCAACTCTGAATAGTTGCAACAAGCTGGTACGAAGTGGTTACCGTATTATGTATGAAATGGTCAAGTACTTGCATCCAGAAGCCCTGAAAATACTCGTCTCATTTCAGTGCCATGCAGGCTGCAGGGTACACTCAATCTGCTTGGAAAGAAGCTATTGTCATCCCCATACGCAAAGAAAGCAAGGACCTGTCCTTAGCCAGCAGTTATAGGCCAATAGTTTTGACAAGCTGTCTATGGCAAACTATTTCAAAAAGTGAGAAACTTATCTATCTTCTTAAAAGTAGCAAGATACTAGATCCTTTTCAGTGTGGCTTCAGAGAAGATAAATCAACAACAGACTTTGTTCGCATTGAGGCAAACATTAGGGATGCCTTTATACATGAACAGCTCATTCTCTCAGTATTTCTTGACTTAGAAAAGCATATGATATAACATGGTGCTTCAGAATTCTTTGAGGCCTTTCCACGATTGATGTCCATGGCAACATGATAAACATAATTGAAAGCTACCTGTCAAACTGAACCTTTTGTGTAAGGGTTGGCAACGCTTTGTCCAGGTCCTTCAATCAGGAAACTGGTGTTCCCCAAGGAGGCGTACTTAGCTGTACACTGTTTATTGTGAAAATGAATTCGCCATGCACGGCCATTCCACACACAATGTTCTACGTGGATGACGTGCAGACTGGTTCTAAATCTTGCAACCTCTTAAATAAAATGGCTAAATGAACTTGATAAAAAATGCTTTTAGATTTACTTATTTTATTTATGAATACTGCGGTCTAGTTAGACCACAGCAGAGTGGTACATATTGTAGGAAACATACATTTGGGCAAAAAAAAAAAAAAAAAAAAGAAAATAACAAGTCAGTATTAGAAGGACAGGGCACATTTAAAATAAACGCTCTTCATAGGACACCAAAGATTTTTGGGTTACAGCTTCGTTGGAGAGGTTATTCCAATCGTTTATTGTACGAGGAAAAAAAGAATATTTGAAAGAATTGACTCTTTGTTTTAAAGGCATAATTGGTTGCGAATGTCGGTTTCTAGTTGCGTATCCTGTAGATGGAGTTAGTATATGTGATGTGTTAATTCTGTAATAACCATTTACCAATTGATAAAGAAACTTGAGTCTACAAGCCCTGTTTCTATCAATAACTGGTGGGAAAATATCCTTTTTTATTAATTCACTAATAGAGCTGCGACCATATGAGTTGTAAATGAATCTTGGAGCCTTTTTCTGTATTCTTTCTAATTTTTCAATGTTGGATTTAGTGAAAGGGTCCCAAATTACTACGGCATACTCTAACATAGGACGGATAATGGATTTGTAGGCAAGAATGCACACTTGAGGGGTAGCTAACTTGAGCGTACGCCTTAAAAAGAACAATTTCCTTAAAAAGAACAATTTCCTTAAGGCATTGGCTGCAACATTATCTATGTGTGTATTCCAGGAAAGTTTGTTAGTAATCAGCAATCCTAAGTATTTATATTGCTCAAACTCAGAAAGTACTTGATCAGAAGTAGAATAATTAAAGAGCAAGGGTCTCTTATTGTGAGTAATTCGCATGAAAAGTTTTTTTCAAAATTGATGGGCATTTGGCACTGCTCACACCACAAAATAATCTTTGCTAAATCGTCATTTAACTCCACCTGATCACGCACAGAACTTTTTATACAGAACGCAATCATCAGCGTACAACCTAATATTCGTAGAAATGTCTTTAACAATGTCATTTATGAATACAAGAAAAAGCAAAGGCCCGAGAACAGACACCTGGGGAACCCTGGGATTGAGTGCATAAAAAAGCATGTGTGTTCTCTTCACAAATAAAAGAGGAATTGTACTAGACCCTACTATTGAGCTTTTTGGAAGTACACTATCTGTAACCACAACACACATTTCTTGGCATCACTTTAGACCCGAAAGTGACATTCATTCCACATATTAAATACTTGAAAACTAAATGCCTGAAGACAATGAACTTATTGAAACTTCTATCGCATACAACATGGAGCAGCGACAGGAAATGGCTTTTAAAATTGTACAGCAGCCTTGTAGCTCACGTCTTGACTATGGTGCGATAGTCTGCAGCACCTAGTGCTTTAAAAAAGCTTGATCCTGTTCATCATCTAAGCGTCTGCCTCATGACAGTAGCTTTTTGGACAAGGCCTGTACAAAGTCTATGTAGAGTCAAATCGGTGGCCACTCCATTTACAAAGGACATGTTTAAGTTTTACATATTTCATGAAAGTAAATTATAACTGTGAGCATCCATGCTCCTCTACCATAAACAATATGCCACACTTTTTCACAACTGACATTCAGTGAGAGAGCCCTTCTCACTTCGTTTGAGGAAACCGAGTGAGGAAATGGGCGTCCCACTTTTAGAACATCACTTAATGCCTCCAGCGAAGCTGCTACCACTGTGGCAGTTGTAGCTAGTTGAATATGACACATTGTTTATCAAGGTCACGAAACATGCTCTACCGGCACACATTCAAATGCACTTTTTAGAATTTCATTCGAAGTGCTCATGCCTGTAGTATTTCACTGACGCATCTAGGTCACATGCCGATCTGTCTTATACAGCATTCGGGAAGTCTTTTTCTGAATTGGATGTTCTGCACGCTGAAATGAGTATTATGGTTGAGGCATATGCTGTACTGTTGGCTGTGAAACATATCAAGAAAACAAAGTTACAAAAAAGGCCATTATATTCACTGACTTTTGAAGTGTCAAGATAAGAGCAAGATCTCTAATGTCGTTCTATAATTGTAAAACTTATGCACTAAATTATCTTTATTCACTCCTGTGTATGACATGCGTATCTAACTAGCATGTAACAGTATGCTGGATGTCAGGACACAGGCATTCGGGACAAGATGCTAGCAGATGAAACCGCCAGATTTACAGCAACAAGAGCTTGCAATTCTTCCATAGCTGTCCCTGCTAGATTTAAAGCCTTATTGGCAACGTTTCTGGGATGCCAAAACCTCTAATAAACTCCCATCTAATTAAGCCACAGTTAGGCACTTTGTCACCCACACTAAAATCATGACAAACCGATGCCCTGTTTTGTGGACTTCGTATAGGACACGCCTATGGCTCACACAATTACTTTCTCACTTGTGGCCAACCTCCGATTTGGTGAAAGGCTTCTCGACACTCCACATCCTTGTGGAGGATCGGGAAGCAGAAGCTGAACAGAAAGCACTTTCTCCTAGCCTACCGGCACTATATCCCCCTTCATATGGCATTATTCTTGGCGTAGAACCAGTTTTTGAAATAAGAGTTTTAAACTTCTTGAATGAGGATGTGCTACATGTCATCAGCCAAAGAAATTTGTAGTACAACCTGTCGCAAGAAGGTGCTGCTGCGATAGTAGTTTTGTAGAGCATATGCCTCTGAGCTTTTGCAATTAAGGGCCCTGGTGGGGCGGTAGTGCTACTGCCTCCGACCCATTTTAGTATGTCATCCTTTGTAAACATAAATTTTATAGTCTTGGCACACCCCACTTCACTGTCTTTATTTTAATACTTACATATTTTACACACTTTACGGCAACTGATTTTTAGGCCTTTTTACAGCCATGTTTCATCTACCTAATGCAATTAATTGTTCCATCTTATTGACAATTCACTGATAACCCATCACCACTTGCATGACACTCTTAGGCCATATCTGGTCCTTGCTTCTCTAAACACTACACATTATTATTTCCAGAAAGTGTGTTGGTGGTGTCAGTCAGCTAGACACCTGAAAGATGGAAAGCACCAGGTAAACTCAGGAGGGCGGCCAGATTTTTTGGTTGTGTGGTACTGAAAGTACCACACGACCAAAAGTCTGGCAATGTGCTGGTGAGATATGTGAGAGGCGACACAATCCAACATTCAATCCTTAGTAGGTCTAGTCTGTGACTTCTAAAGTTAGGCTCAGTTACTTGGTACTTCTACCACCATAATGCCTTTTCCAGTAGAGGGCATCGGTTGAATATTCAAAGAATATTTACTTTAGACTGGAAGAGCCTGAAAAACTGAATTTGAAAACGCCAATGCATTTGGCACCCTGCTGTCACTTCGATGCATCCCAAGTCAGTAATATGGAAGAAATCATGCTTAAAAGATGTAATTAAGAAAAGCACCTAGATGCTTTCTGACAAGATATTTTTTGTTGTTGTGTTAGCTTGCTGTGCCCAAGAAGTCTGGCTGTGGCAACACTGAGGAAGCAGAGCGAGGGAAGGAAGTAATTAACCCCAGATGAGGGAAAAAGAAAGTGGTGTGTGCCAAAAAGTAGATAGATGTAATATTGACACAGTTCGTCCAGTTACGCAGATTTCCATTTTTTTATTGTAATTACGTTGGTGTTGATTGCCAAGCTTCATTGCCTCCCAAGCAAGGTTCTAACAAGTGGTAGACAAAAATATAGCACATTATATCCAATATTTGTCAGAAGCACGTAGTATTCGTTATATCCATGTTATTTTGAGTTTGAACTGTAGTGGCCCATTCGTTTCATCCCTGTTGTGCTTCATCTGTATCTTTTGCACCAGCGTTTATTTTTCTACAACTATGTACAAGTTATTTTGCCTAAATTCTGTTTGTTCAGGGCAGAGGCAGCCTTGTGGCACTCACAGCCCTTTCCAGGGCTTCCCTGTATGCCACGAGGAGTACATTGGACAGGGAAGCGTGGGCACACTTGCTGGCCTCCTTGTCAAATGTGGCCTGGCGAGCAGCATTGAGGCTCAGCTTGGGTGATGTGCCCACCACAAACGTGAATGGCTGCAGAGCCCAAGTACGCACTCGGGGCACACCGCCTGCAGTGAGAAAAAAAGAAGCACTACTAGAGCTACACTGGCATCTAACGATATTAAAAGTCCAGTGGAAGTTCACCTGATCAGCGCATTATAACTCTGGAATGTAATTGGAGCCAGTGACTGTATGTTTGAAAAACCCAGCTGTTGGAATTGCTGCTGGTCCTGATGAAGCCTGATGCAGTCAACATGGTGGTAGGCGTAATGTCATCTCTACCAGTGTTCGTTATGCCATCACTTGTTACATAATTATAGGAGCATAACATGTGCACTTCATATGAAAAAAAAATAATAATAATAATGGGTTTCAAAGCTCAGTTCCAATTCCAAAGCATGGTTAATAACTGCAATATTGTTACTTTATTAAAGAGCAACTCTGGTAATGTTTTTTTTTATCACATTAGGAAAGTGATTTTAGTTCTCACTGTGCCTCCTGTCATGCTTAAGAAAGACCACTCTACTTAAAAATGTGGGAAAAAAAAAGCACTTAGTAGTGTAGTTGTACTATTAGTAGTAGCAACTATAATTGCAGAGGACAAAAAAGAAAAAAAAAAGGCCGCAAGCATTGTAACTTATCATTTTCTAATGAACATCTGAACTGTCGTGGCTATGTTCTTGAAAAGAATAGAGGAAGAGGAGAGTAAGGTATTAAAACGAGATGTAAAAAACAAAAAAACAAAAAACATGAAAATAAAGGCACAAAACCAGAACTAGACTGAACGGTCGTGAAACCTGCTGTTCATGACATCAGTGGTGACATTAGAACAGGCATGTGAACTGAAAAGCTCGTGGTGGCACTGCATTTAACTAAATGATTTTCAAGCATTGCATCATATGACTTTTTGGTTTTTTGATAGAAAGAATAATCAGATTGTGGTACAAAGATTTGCATCAACAGAAATCTTGAACATAAGTGATTCATGGAAATATGTTAAAAGGCAGCTTCACAAGATGCCGGTACTAACAGTACTGCTTCTGTGCCGACATCAAAACGGGTGATCACGAATATTTAAAATTGGTTTATGGCGAAACCACAACTCTCAGTTATGCGGCAACTTATGCCCCTTAGCACACATGACCAAATCACCCAAAAGAATCTGAATGGAAAATTTGTTAAAATTCATAGAATTAAAATAATTGGAGTTGCCTTTTAAGTGTACATTGATTAGCTGGTGATGATTTTCTTAAATAATAGTGGAACAACTACACTGGGGAGGCTCAGTGCACTGACAGTGTTGTGAAATGCATAGCAGCAGCACAGTGATAATACAGGCAATAAAAGTCATGCCAGCAATGGCACTTCCATTGCTGGGAAAGTTTTTGTTCCAGCAATGGGGGGGGGGGGGGGGGGGGCGATTATATAGGCAGTGCAGCCATTTTGTTGCTTTTGTCACTGCATAAAAAGATTGTATAAAAAGATTGTATATGGAGGCTGCTGCATAGGTATTCATGGGTTTATGAATAAATTAAATATGATTATTTGGAAGAAACAAGCTGTGAAAAATATTTTCTTACATTTAAAAATGATAAGAAAAAGGCTGTATGGAGCCTGATTGTTGAACAAATTTATGTTCATTGCAAGTAGTGCTACTGACAACCAATAATCAGGTTGATTGAGCAGCTTGTTAATGAGAAGCTGGAAAATGTTGAACACATCTTGCTGGTAATGAAACGAAATAACCGTGCATGTTTGGATGCACATAGAGCGTTCAATTCATTAAAATCCTTTTCATAGCAGTGAAGACATGGCAATCTTTGGCCATACCTGGCTCTCTTGTGACAAACACTCATCAAGTGAAGAAATGCGTGTGAATGCCTTGTATGCTTCAACTTCCTTCAGTTCTGGTTGCAAACAGCCCAGTTGCAAACATGGTGCTGGACAGAAAGTATTTCATGAAAACGTCTATAGGTGATTGAAAATCACTGTGATTATCATTTAGAAAAGGAGTTCAATATGGAATTGCAACACCACACCTCACTTGTGAACATGACAGGATCCCTCAAGAAAGCAATGAATTGCACATAAGCTAACAATAAATGTAAGCAGCCTATGGATGATGTATTCCTAATTGGGTGATAGCTCTTATGCAGAAAGTTCGCTGCTACGCATGGTCACAGGTAAATGTTGTGCCTCTTTGCATAAGGAATTTGTCATGCTGCAAAATCATTTGCCATAGAGGTTTCAGGGATAGCGAGGGTTTTTGTCTGCTGTTGGAGATCTTAACTAGCCTATTTTTTCCATATTCCTTCCTGATATATCTCTTTAGTTCATGTTAAGCATTCGTAAATGAGTAATAAATGTTTTCAAATTTTCTAATGCATATAGAATAACGGACTACACAAGTATTCAAAATTTTAATACCCCTGCCACTTGCTTAGAGGAGCAGAAAGTTGGGTGCAAGCTTTCTCTTGATACTTTTTGTGCATTTCAAAATTCACTGCACCTGGTGTAGAGGTGACTTCGAGGAGTGCATTGGCACTGAAGGGTGCAGCCTGCAGCACGATGCTCCGGTTGGTGTTCAACAAACTGTCTCCCTTGGCTGAGCCAGCGTACGAGAGGTGCGCATTGTCCAGTGACACATAGCAGCCTACCGTGATGTTCATGCCCAACCAGCCAGGAGCCGAGCACTGACCCCTGCAAGAGAAAGCAAATCATGTTGACAATGGGACAGGCACCTTATACCAACATATAAAGCCTGCAGTAGAGTTTTGATCTGGGTCAATTGGTACATATTCTTGAGAATTTAAACCAGTCAAAAGACGAATTATAGAGGAGAGACGTGGCACACACAAATCCAGTCGTTGTGTGTGCCACGTCTCTCCTCTGGCCTTCGTCTTTTGACTGGTTTAAATTCTCAAGAGTATAAAGCATGTTGCTATATACGAATGTAGTTATAACTGCTATATTCAAATATAAAACAAGTGATTGGTTCCTTATTTTCAGCCGAAAAGTGCACGTCATGCTACATTCAGAACCACCTGCCATGGTGGCCAAGTGGCTATCAGTACTTAATACAAGGTCTGTTCGATTCCCGGCCATGGTCCATTTCTATTTACTGGTCCATGATGCAGGCAATAGTACACATCACTACATGGTTTAATGTTCTAATGGTGGCAGCAAGCAAAGGTTAGAGAGGGCCAGACTTTGTTTGATTCCACTGCTCACATATAGTGAAAAGGAGCTCTATGCAACCAGGATGGATAAGATGATTAAAAAGCATCAACTACCATCACCTGTATGTCTTGCTAGTCAAATTTTTATAAGCCCTGTGCTGTATAGTTGTGCTATGAAGTGATATGTTTCTTTATGACCTAATCTGATGTTAATTTTATTTACGAGACATCTAGACATTGTGATCTTGTTGCATTTATGCAAATGCAGAAATAAATGCACTCATGGACACTAGTATTAGAGAAAACTGCATTTGTGATGTGGCTAACGGCAGGCCCAATTTATTGCTAAGAGATATTGTGAGGCACTCTTAAGAAGCGGTGGCTTACATTAATACTTGAGGCATTTCTTAAAAAAAAAAAAAAAGGTTTTGATGAAAAAAGAAAAATGGGAAAATAAAAGCTGTGCTAGAAAGCCTAGGCCAAATCTAAATTAATCGGGTCATTAGCTTAATAGCCTGAAATTTAAACTGTGTTGCAATTCAGGTATATAATAGAAAAAAAAAGAAGAAAATAACACGCACGCACATACAACTTTGGCAGATGTAGGTGATGTGTTGCATGTGCTGCTTTATACCTGCCAGTAATTGTAACGTTAGAAGCAAATGAATTGTGGAAAAAGCCAACAAGCACATGAATGGATGAATAAGTAATGGCTACTGGTCATAACTCTGACAGCAAGGGAGAGGGCAGGTGCTAGGGATTACCTGCGAGCGAGTCCGGGAGTGACCAGCCCCAGCAACCGTCCACCGTGCAGCTCCACACAGACGTCGCGATTGGTAACGGCTGTGCTAGGGACCTTGAATGCACAGTTGGGCACACTGACATTCTCCAGCCCCAGGCTGCGGGCATGCAGAGGCACCAGAGTCGTGAGCAGGCTGTCCACATATAGGTTGGAATCGACAGGGCTGCCTGCCTCTGACCCTGCAGTGGCACAGTGAATAAGGCATGCACATAAAGAGTTAGCGGTCGCAAATAACAATGATAGTAATATACCGTGATATTATTATCATTTGTGCTCTGCTGTTATAAGTGATTGCTCAGATAAGATAAAATAGAGATAAGTTTCTCACCTTGCATCAACATGTAGGCAAGTGGGACCAAGCAATACAGGTACAAATGCATTTTCTTGCTTACTGATGCAGCAAAAGTGCAAGAATCTGTGGGATATCATTGAGAGTTATACATTGAAAATCATTTTTGGGTAGAGAGCTTGCAGCAAGCAACCTGGACAAGCCCAAGGTCACTCTGAAGAGCACTAATTACTGGAGATTGAGAGGAATATGTTTTCATCTATGGGAACCATGGCATCGGCAGTGCAAGCGCAGTACAACTTAGCATTGTCACTTTGTCAACCATATGCAACAGATTTTTTGAAATGTGATGTGAAATGTCATCTTTTGAATGGGACTTGCACGCTCGTGTTATGCGGACTTTCTGCGCGGATGAGCGAAATATAATGGGCATAAAACAAGCTACTGTGATAAGATTGTTTAGATGAGAAGCGTTATTCTGGTTACCGAGTGACTATACATGACAAGAACCGTCTTCATAAGCATATATTTACTGTGTAGTAGCCATTTCATGTGCCATTATGGCTGAGAAATTATTATGGTCATACATTAACCATGCTTAAACATTTCAATATCAAGTGTTGAGCATTAACATGACAATAAGTGTTATCACAATGTTGCCATGTCTTGTTAGTGACACGCTGTACTTTTACGGCCTTTTTGTCCTTACTAACACAGGTGAATGGCACAAGAATGGCTACAGCACCACTTTAATAAACTGTACCTAGGTTTTTTAAGCTTGTAACATAAGAAAAGAAAATTGTTTAATATAGGACGTCAGAGAATAAATTATTTGGCTTTCCTTTCACTCCTGCATTTTCTGCATTGTCCTACACAGTCCTTTTAATGAGATTCCAATAGTTAAAGAAAATAGAGGCAACATGGTTGCTAGTTTTGAATTCTTAGTGTAATTTTAAGGACTTCCAATGACCATAAGTCATTACAAGCTTTTGTACAAGAACTGTATTGCAATGTCCATGACTCTGCTCCAAGCTTTTTCTTTTATCTATTAACAAACAGTCTACAGTAATGTTTGAACCTCGTGTAGAAAATGCAAACATCAATCCTTGAGAGGTTTTCTTTGTCAGGACACATGCAAAGTGGCAAAACTGGAAGTTGTAAGTACTCACCTCTGGCTGTCGTCTGACAAGATGACCTCCTGCCCACACTTTTGTCGTCTGCCCGTCACCAATGATAAGTGGCAGTTGCACTCGGCCAATGGCTATAAATGAGTCACTTTACAGCCCTACACTAAAAACCTGCCCACTGAGGCAAGAATTTTGTCATATCAGCTTGCGACGCTAGCTGTGACGCCAACAGTGTTGATGCAGATAAAGCGATGAAAGCTGTCACTGTTTTTGACAAACAATATGGACCAGCAAGAAGTCAAGGCAATTTTTACAGGTGAATGCAAAAGTAACAGACCACTCCCCCATTTTCAAACCACGGTTGGGCATCAGTTGATGGAACAATTATTATTCATTCTTACTTAAAGTGTGATTGTATGTATGAAGAACATCCTCACGTAGAAATGACATATTTGCAAGCTAATGCAAAAATGGGAGGTGTGTTATTTTTGCACACAACAGTACATGCGAAGATGGTGCAAAATGCAAGTGTACCTTTGCTTGCAGAAGCTAATGCATCAAAGGGACCATGAAAATATATGGTTTTCACAACCACCTGATGCACCCTAAAAGTGAGGGGCGCCTAGTTCATATTTCTATGCATACCTTTTAATTACACATTGAACAGCTGGGTCATGAAGAAATTCTTTGTTAACAGTTATCTGTATCATTCTGCATTACAGAGTGGTTGAATATTATAAGCTGAAAGAAATTCTTCCAACACAACTAAATATTGCATCAGAGAAGCACAACAAAGGATTTGAAGGCAATGAGCTTCCTGTTGATAATTTACTAGTGTCTTTATGAGGGTGCAATAGTGCTTGTACAACAAATGGTGCAACACAGATAGTCATAGCTATTGCATATGATGAAGCAATGGACCATATTAAGTGTTTATATCAGAAGTTAGTGTGAATTTGTGCATGCAAGTTGCCACGCAAAAATTGATTGCATGAAATTGATTTAAGTGGCCTTTCTTAGTTCCAAAGCAGTCCTAGAACTACCTAGATAGAGTGTGCCTTGTGTTTCTTCCTGTCTATTTAGTGTAGGGTTTCTCAGACTGTGGTCCATGATTTCCAAAGGTCTTCAAGAGAGAGAGCGACGTGGTCCATAAGGATGGCCAGTGTTGTAACATTTCTGTCATACTGACATACTTTATTTGGAGGCCTCTCGCAACAATGGGGCTAGCTGATGTCTCTTGGTGAACATTAAAAACTTAATGGAAAGCTTGGTGAATGTTCCAAGCAGTGTAAATGATAAGATTAATATTCTTGTGGCACTAAAAGCATGAATGTTCATGAGATACACCTCTTGACTTGCACTATATATGGTCGCCAACATCTCATTGCCATAAACCATGCAAAGTATCCACACAGCTGTCAACGTAAAGACATGTGTACACTGTACACATACAGTACACTGCCCACTGACTGATATGATCAAGGAGTATCTGATGGTAAAAGTGTCAGAACCACTGCTTTAGTGGACTTAAGGGTCCCTTAAACAGGCTAGTGTTCAGAAGAGCAATAGGCACTGAGGCAATAAGAAATTTCTCTGAGCTCTATACTGAACCCTTTATTCGTTTATTATTCTTGATGCCACCTCTTCTCACCTTTGCGGCCTACATGTATAATGACATTATACATGTTGTAGCTTTCATGTAATGACATTCCCATATACTACGTTGGTTGCACCCTCTAGCTTCTCTAAGGTTCTTCTGCCCGATGATAAGACAGTTATGTAACTATACTGCCAGTACCGTGATTATGTTTCAGGACTCCAATACTGCCTGCTACAGTAAAATCTCGTTAAAAGAGACACTGTTACAAGAGAGCCTCGGTTATAAGAGACATTTGAAAATGGTTTGGTTGGTTTCCTATGTTCGCCATGTTAACAACATCGCATACAAGAGACATGGTTACAAGAGACACTCGGTTACTAAGGACAACTTTTTTAGGTCCCTAGAGTAAATTCTTAACTATTTATAAGAGACACAACCCAGACACGCTCATGTGACGCGGCCAACGTCGTACCAAGCTGTATGCGCTGCAATTTTCATTCCCTTGGCTCGATTTTGTTCCGTTCCGCAGCAAGATGTCATTCCTCGCATGGTTGCGACCACAAATTGCACTGAATTTTCTGTCATTATGCTTCTATAATCGCTGTTGCGCTCCCACACCGACCCTGTGACAGAGTACCATTGAGTTGGATTTCCGTCGCAGCGTCTGCGGTGCTGTTCGCTTTGTATGCCGGTAGTCGGACTCGGGAGCCATCGTTTCCATGAGACAGCTCTGTTCGCATCAAAGATGTGCTTAAACACACTTTGATGCTGATGTATAATAAAGTGGTGTAGTCCGACTCCTCAGTGTTATTAGAATTTTTGATTACAAGAGACATGTTTCCCAGGCCTCTTGAGTGTCTCTTGTAATGAGGTTTTACTGTATGTATATACTTCAGCATATCAAATTTTCGTGGTGACATGTACTAGGAAGGTGGCTTGCCTTTGAATCGATGCCAGCTGTGCTAAACAGGTTTTTTAGTATGAAACTTTATTCCATACAACCATCACTGCATAAATGACATGCACAAAGTACACACCTGGCCAGATACATGGTACAGATTGTTACCAACATTACTGTGTTCACAGACTAGTTGTTGATTTACTTGCTAAGCAGACGATTCTGAGGGCAAGCATTCACTCGCATGGCCTTAGCATGCCAGGCTTGTGATACTGGGACAGTGTACTGTGTAGACTTGACTCTAGCATGCACGCATACATGATTTGTAGATACCTGTGAGAACATTCCGCAGCACTAGTCAGATATTTATTGCAGTGTCGGAACTTCCAACCATGATGTGCTATAAATTTATTAGTGAAATTTGCATACGTAAGACTCTGGGAACAAGGCGGCACTTGGCTGCTTATTATGAAGCTCAACTTGATACAAGAGACTATAAACTGTGACTTTGAAGGCTGTGACTCAAAAATTAATGTATTAGCAAGGACTTGCCGTCTTTTTAGTTTAACGGTCCCTCAAGTGTATGAGTTCTGGAATTAAGATAAATGCAACATTTATACGAGAAGGCTAAGCCCTAACTGTGTTGCAGATTGTGTACACAGGAAATGCTAAGTGCTTGAATATCTGAGCTATAACTGCAGAGTGATCCGCACTTCACACAGAAAAGACTGGAGAGAGAACACTTGTCATGTGCTCACATTTCAAACGAAATGTTTTATGTTTATTTTGCATCACACCATTGTCACACAGATTAATGTTAGTTTATGTAAGGTAAGTGGATATACAGTGTAGACCGCTTATAACGTAAGTCGCCGGAGTCGCGAATATCTGCATTATAAATGGTACCGCACTATAACCAAAACAACGATTTTGAAGCCCTGCACATATGCAAAACATGTAGACCAAGCATGTAGATCCGCTTTGTACTATCGCGCGCACATCGCGATTACGTTTTCGCCAGTGAGCTGGCGAAAACATAATCGCGATGTAGCCGGTGCTCTTCAAGCTCGACAGCTTTGCACGGAGTCATAACGAAACAACTGTTGACCACAACCGCTGGGGAAAAAAACCGTGACCGCTATCGACACGATGACAAATGGCGACCTAGCAGTGCTGAAGGCACGCGCCCGACGCACGCACCGAGTCTGGACGAATTAACTACCATTCGCTGCAACACCTGCGGTCGAAACCGTGGTCGCTATATATCTATGCGATCGATGGCGACTACGCAGTTTTTTAGGCCAATGCCTCCTTTACTTTGCCGACGCGCGTACCGAGTAAAAACGAAACTACTGTTCACCGCAACCGCTGCGGAGAAAACCGCGGCCGTTATCGACGCGATCGTTGATTACGACTACACAGTTACGAAAGCCCGCGGCCAACGCGGTGTTATGCGCGGCAGTAAACGCAAGAATTCAGGCTTTAAAGAAACAAATTAAAGAGCCTACATGCAAGAACTTGCATGTATAGGCTCCCTAACACAAATAGGCTCTAAGCGTTCCGGCGTTGCTGTCATTCCCGTACGATTTCAACTGATCGCTGTGGCGATGCGGACTCCGCCGCTTCGTTTCGGTTGGACGCTAGCGCCGTTCTTGCTCGTTTGCGTTGCACATTTACTGCGGTCCTCGCTCACCGAGCTCCGAAAGTGGTCCAGAGTAACCGATGTGCGGCCAAACAAGTCCGAATTAACGAGAGTTTGACTGCATTGAATAATGCATACGCCGGCCGGGAGCACGCACCTTGTTGAGAAGCGTGCTCACTGCCGCCCTTGTCGGCGAGATTTCCCCCGGAAGCCGCAATATAACCAGTATTTCGTCTCACGCGGCTTCACTGTAAGAGGTATGCGTATACATGGAGTTCTATGGGGAAATTAACGGTAGTCTGAAAATACCGTACTATATCCGGTCCTGCACTATAACCGGTACTATATCCGGTCCTGCACTATATAGTACGTTATAAGTGGTCTATACTGCATTCATAGAAAAATTATTTATGCTTGTAAAGTGTTGTTTATGCATTAAAAACATTCTTAAATGAAATTTGCATAGTTAGTTAAATAACCCCCTGACTTTGTACTTGCTCAGAAAAAAAAAAAATATAAGGATAGAGTTGCAGATATATTTTGTGTGTTTGTTGACATCATGAGGCTGTCACAAGAAGCACTCCGTAACAAACATATATTAACATCTGGACTTCCTACAACTTTCTACAGTTATTGCTATTAAAAAGGTTAACAAAGCAATGAAAACAAGGAAACATGCAAAGCAAAGAACAAATGTAAAATACAAACTCGTGTTTCCGAATGCACACCAAGTAGCTGGTACTAATACTACTAGGCAATATGCAACTAAAAATAGACTGAAGCAGATCGCGCACTGCCATCATGGGCCACCTGATAACAGTTTCACCAGAGTGAGGAAGATAGCAATCCACCGGGAAAACACACCACTGCTTGATAGGCACACACACACACACACAAACAGCAGTCATCAGATGGCCTGAGCCATATGCAGTGGTGTCAACATGAGCTCCATGACAGCATCCTTGAGGTTGGCACCCCGAAGATTCGCTTCGTGTAGGTCGCTTCCAGACAAGTTGCAGTTCTGTAAGTTCAGTTGTGGCACATAAGATGGTGGTCCATGCTTTTTAAAGTGCCCTTTGTTGCATGAACAGCAGCTGCACCAAAAATAAAGCTAAAAAAAACCTGCCAGACTGTAGCAGTAGCATGTAGCACACAGATGCACAACTATTCGACACACTATTCGTTTGCTTTATGCAAACCAGTGACCGAAAAGGAATTCCTGTGCCATCACCTTGCAGAAAGTTGGCACAAAGGTGCGAATGCATGAAGAACATGTCGGATGTGCATTTAGTACTTCGGAGTGACATTTTATTATCATTTAGGCAGCGCTGCAGAGTCACTGGCATTACCTTGCACGCTATTGGTCAGTCAGTGCGATGTTTGTTTTCCGTAGGCTTCATCTCATCCTTTGTATTGTTCATATGCCATTCTGTATTCTATACATAGTACCATTTTATGAGGGCTATGGTTAAAGGCGGAGATAAATGCAATGAAATGGTAAAATATTGCAACCTTCGCTCGCTTTTTTTTCACAGTTCATCATGAAGGTTTGATTGAGTTTATTCATATCTATGACAGCAAGATAGAGGAAATTGATATGGTTTGTCCTAGTTAGAAATTTATTTAATGAAAGAGCTCAGTAATGTATTCAGTGCATCCTCTATTACAGCTGATTAAATTCTTTAGATGGTCTTGCTGTTTTACAGAGAAAACTTGCAGACAACAGTTCTCCTTTAAGTTATCTGGCAGGCTTGATCTGATATCTGTGACAGAATGCCATACAAGGTCTAGAAATGAGGTTAATTAGTACTGCATGACGTCATAGATAAGTAAGAAACAAGATGAGCCAGACAAAATGAATGATGCAAGCAAGGCAGAGTGCAGTCCAGTCCACAAGCAACATGGTCTGGCCTACATTCGAGCTGAAAGGCAGTCAAGTTGGCTTGCACAATTTAGGTGCCATAAATTGCTCTATTGCATCATCCCAGAGTACTGGGTAACATCTCAGATAACATTGCCATTGTTTTCTTTCTTTCTTCCTGCGAGTCTAAATTAGCACTTTATGGGGTCAAAACAAGTTCACACATTTTGTTAATATACTTGACAACATTTGTAGCTTAGATTTTTTTTTTTTTTTTTACTCTTGCCATCTCCCATTTTGATTTCAGTTCACAGTGTCAGACTTTTGGAAAGTCATGTGCATGGATGGCAGCAGTGCATGGTTGAACCAAGCAATGACAACTATATGCTGCACATGAGCAGCAATACAGATTGCAGTACTATGATGGAGGAATGACCCACCTCGAGATCAGCACCAGCGAGGATGGCTTGGCGCAAATGGCAGTTCTGCAGATTTGCATTCTTGAGAGTCGCCACTCTGAGGTTCACCCCGGCCATTTGGCTACCATCCAGATCAGCATCCTTCAGATTCACTCCTGAAACACCCCGACAAGATTGAAGGGTTAACTGAATGAATAGCATGCCAAGTCTATAGTGCAATGCTCTAAAAGTGTTATGCAGTGACAGAAGCAGGTCCTTTTTCCAACTGAAAGCACTAATATTGTCCAGAAAAATAAATGGCCTGCGAGGCACTACGGGTCAATTCATTGCTCTACGTGAGGCACTGTGGTCGACTGGTTGATTGAATTGTGACGTTTCTCATCCCAAAGCAACACAAGGGCTATTAGAGATGCTTTAGTGGAGGGCTCCATCCTAATTCTGATAACCTGCAGTTTTTTAGTATGCCCTAACTGCACAGTACACGAGCATTACTGCATCTGTATAGTATGACTGCTGCGGCTGGGAATCGAACCCACAACCTTGTGCTAAGTAGTAGAACGCCATAGCCACGCAGTCACTGCGGCAGGTGCGGCTGGTTGTTTAAGGCACTGATTTCCAAACACAAATAACCAAAGTACAAATCCCAGGATGCTACAAAATGGTTTAACATCCATCACTGGCCATTCTGCTATAAAACACCATATACTATCATCAAATATAACATGGATTTGCCAATTCTATCGCTGAAGCTATTCACTGTACTTTTTATACTATAGTGAACTCTTAGCAGTTTTCATGCATAAAGCCTCACCAGGCAATAAACACTGCAATTTTCCTCTCGTGTCTATTTCATGCCCAACATAAGATTATGGAAGCATTGCATCTTATACAGTAGCACAGTGGTTCCGAAACTATCTGGCCTTCGGGAACCCCACCTGCCTTCCCAGAGTGCTGTGGAACCCCCTACTTCTTTTTCCCACCGATGTGCTTATCCATGGCCTTGCAATGATTGTTGCGATAAATCAATTGGATCGTTTAAATACGAGAGCAAAAAAAGTGCACAACTTAATGAATAATTTAAACAGGCTTGTTATAATCCACTCAAGTGGGGATGGGGTCGAAATTGTTTTGGTCGCTCGCTAAACACCGGCCCTAAAATGCTGTTTGCGAAACCCAGTTTGGAAACCCCTGCAGTAGTGTTCAGACTACTTTTATGTCTCACTTGGCAGCACCAGTGCAGTGCTTGAAATCCCAAGTGCAATGTGCCAGTGCTGTGCCCTTGAATTAACGACCACTGAAATGCACTGTTGTACTGAAAATATAGAGCCTCGCAGTGTACACTACTTGAATGTGCCATGTGGTTTGCTGTAGTTTTTTTTGACTGTATTGATTACAGCCTGCCTATCACAGAAAAGAAGATGTTGAGAAACCATCCATGTGTTCGCTATAGAATAATCTAAGTGTTTTGAAAGCTGTAATTTCAAAGAAAAGGATGCTGTATTTGTACAAACATTATGGAACCATGACTATGATGCTAACACTAATAGTAATCTTTGCTGTTAAAGGAGAACAAAAATTTCACATTCCACCTCTGCATATGAGACAACACATGCATAAGTGGTGCTGAAGAATGTGCCAGTGCAGTTACCTTCAAGGTTGGCACTGTTTCCGGCAGGGTCCTCCATGTTGCAAGAGCGCAGGTGGGCTGCCTCCATGTTGGCACGCATCATTTTGGCCCCAACTAGTTGCGCACCCTGAGTGGCATCAAAACAGTGAAGACGTGAAAGCTCTTTTTTTTTTTTTTGCCATGCAAGAAGAGCCCGCACAGTGTGTACTGAATTAGCAACATAATTTCATGTTAAAACGAGTTATGCAAACAGGGACGCCATAATTGCACATCACAATGTGCTGCTGTGAACTGGTAGGCCCTAGTGCTAAAAGAAAAGAAACGTTCTCTCTTCCTCCCAGTTAATCGGCACTCTGACCTGACTATGTTTATGCGCATGCCACTGAGCAGTTCAAGCAATGCAGAACAATGACCCAGGCTGCATAGTTTATCTGCTGTTTCATTGAGTCCGCTTGGTGATGTGCACGGAACAGCTTGTGGCATCAAGCTTGGTGCTGGGACCATTGTGCGATGGAAGAAGGGAGTCCGACTTGTTAATGACCAGGTGGGGGCTGTTTTCATTACACATGTGAATAAAACAAATACTACTAATCATCATTAAAGACAATTAATGAATGAAACAACGATACTTGAAGGGTGCCAGACTTAGTGAGCAGGTGCTCTATTTTTGAGCACTGCAAAGGGTACGAGACTCAAAGAACAAAAAGACACACTTTGCCCAAAAAGCACTGCCTCGCAGCACTGCATCTGCTGCTTTCATATTTGTTGTGCAATATTGTCGTGCAATATTGTCGTGCAATAGGTAGTGTCCAAAGCCCAACCTCTATGATATGTTTCCGGCTCCTCAAATCGCTTCCACCGCATGCAACGAGCAAAGGCATACATGACCTTCAAAACCTACATCTGTATATCCAGAGGGGCGTGGATTTGGACGCTACCTTTTACTAATACTCCTGCTTTTGTCACGCTGGGGTCTGCAGTGTACTGCAACTATAAATTGATAAATCAAGGATGCAAGCACACTTCCTCACTTCGAGGTTGGCCAGGGTGAGGTCAGCACGTTCGAGGCAACAGTAACTCAGGTTGGCCCACGTTAGGCGACATTTGCGCAGGTTGGCCCATTTGAAGTTGATATGCCGCAAGTCCAGCCGAGACAGGTCCGCACCCGACAGATCCACACCCTGGAACACAAGAAGCTGGCAGTTTCATCCCAAGTGCAGAGGCATGACAGCGACCAGAATACTGTGTGCAGTAAAACATGCAGTGCTTTTGTACTGTTTCACTTCCACATTGTTTGAGTGATGAAACTTGCTGACAAAATTTTCAGTTTAGTTCTCCATTACTGTCTGCTTTTTGTCATGCTGAAGATGTCAAGAATACATTAATTAATATATATATATATATATATTAGCTAACTGAATTACTAGGTGCCTAAAAAAGAAAACAGCTTTAGCATGATGCTACAACTTATTGTCGCTAAAAGCTTTGCACATGAAAGCCGATTCCTGCCAGAAGTGTGCAAGGTGTGCATACCTAGCATGCGCAAAGCTGGCAGACATTAGGGATTTTAGTGGTAATAATAAATGGTTGTGCTATGCCAGAACAGTCTAACGTTAAACATGGACATATGACACTGGTATCAAAAGTGGGGAGGAGATTGCAAATCAGATTCTTCATAATTATCTTGCAAGAAGGGCTGGCAAGTAGGAAGCCTCTCTGGAGGTAAGTGTCATTGCAGTGGCATTTGAAACTTTAGTGAATCTGTTGGAGAGTGCTGTTTTCTTTTCCACAGTCATGCAGCAAGGGTGAGGCCATGAGAATGTTACTACCAATCAAGGAACAGGGCACATGGCAGAAGCAGTGGCATGGTGTATTCTATACCTGCCTGAAATCGAAGTTCTGACAGGTGAGATGTTCTGGTGAGGATTCGAATCACATCTTGCCTTGTCAGTGGAAGGCAGTCACCAGGATCACACTCACTCTGCTGTTGGGGGTGATGAAACAACAATTTTCCATGAATGATCAAGCAGCCAGCAGGCTAAAAAATGTACCGCTATTCAGCAGTGACAGCATCAGAGAAGTAGCACAGACACACAGCAAAAGATTTGTACAAAGACAAACTCTCTATAAGTGGCCGTGCAATGTCGAACACAGCTGTGTCAGAACACAGTTTCTGACACAGCATGTTATCATGGCAACAGTGACAAGATATTGACAGGGAGGTTATCTTTTCAGCTACTAGAAGGCACTAGCATGTGATAAGGTCTAGTGTAACTGTGCAGTGCAGTGTACCTTTGCATAGCAGAGCTATACAAAAGTCTGCAATCTTTAGATTAAATGTTATGTAGGCTAAGGGCTGCCACAATACACTATGACATTTTATTCTTTACCACTTCTAGTTATAATAAGGTGCAAGTAACATTAATAAATTGGGGACATGAGACTATGCTACCTTGGAAACAGTGTCTGCCAAGACTTATGTTCTTGCAAGTTCAATGCCTGCCGTGGCGGTCACATTTCGATGGGGAGCGAAATGAAAGAATGCCCGTGTACTTCGATTTAAGTGCACGTTGATTCAGGTGCACAATGAAGAACCACAGCACAAAAAAATTCTAAACTTCATCTTGCAATAAGCAATGGCACCATCTGTTGGCAGGAAAGGACACCATTACTTCTGTAGCACTTACAGTGTAGCATGTTCGTGCATATCTGTTTTAAAAAAAATGCTTTCTAGTTTTACATGCCAGAAGCACAATGTGATTATGGGGTATGGCATAGCGGAGGACTCTGGATTAATTTTTACCAGCCAGATATGCACGAACATGCTACACTGTAAGTGCTACAGAAGTAATGGTGTCCTTTCCTGCCAACAGAGGGTGCCATTGCTTATTGCTAGATGAAGTTTCGAATTTTTTGTTTTTATGTTTTCCTGTTGCTGACAGCATATTTAGGCTCCTAGTAAAAGAAACCACCAAGTGTGTTCACTAAACATAATTTCAGGCAACGCGTGCTCGCCTCCAAAGTGCCACCCGTATGCTTATTTAAGGCAAACAAGGTAACAATATCACAGAGGGACATTTGTTTACCTGTAGCCAATAATGTAACACACACACAGTTTGAATTTAGCACAAAAATAGAATTAACTACAATCCTATGATTCAAAATGACACTGTCAAAACTCAAGCAAGGTGCCACCAGCAATTCAAAAATGCTAGTGCATTTCATAGCATAGTGTTAGTGTTGTGGCTGTAAGATTGGCTTGTCTGCTGAATAGTAGCACTCCATGTGACAAATTTGGCAAAATATGGTGTTAACAGCACAAACATATCACAAACAACAGCACAAAGACCTTTCACAGCATAGATTGAGTAGTAATGTCTACAGCCACTACACATAGGTAGAATGTTTTTGTATCGCAAATAAGAGTGCACTATTTACCTGACTAATCCGTTCCAGCTCTGGAATGACGGACTCAATTCCATAAAACTTTGCTTCTTCTAAGACACCTGTAAGTGCAGTATGATGCATAACATGTAGAGGAATTCCAGGTAACATACCTACTGCACTTAATGAATATCAGCAAAATGCTGGCTGTTGCTACACTGCAATGAAGTTTGCGAGAAAACATCAGCATGGGGCCAGCTTTGATTTCTACATTCGAGTACATGTGAAATACACGAATGTTCACATTATGCAACCTTTAAACCAACTTAAATCAAACATGATGGATTTAAAAATTAAGGCTAAATCATAATAACTATTGGAATCATGTTTTTGATATACTAGTTGCAAAACATTTAAACCAATATTGCCAAAAGTTGGCAAATAATAATTAAAAATCGAAGAACCTAAGTTACAACACCGTAGTACTGCACCAGAAGCTGATATTGCAGTTCTCTTAAGGTTCACCTATCAAAGCATCTAAACCAGACAAATCCAACATATTGGTTTGCAGTTTATGTGAAATTATTATTCTATTTGTGTGAGTATTGTGGAAGTCCCATTTGCAAATTATTATTTGAAAGCAATGTGTATATAGTATATCAATTTTGTCTGCTTTAGATGTCTTAATGTAGTAGCAGTTTCTACACTTGTGTGTGTGGAGAACTGTAAACTTGAGGCTGGAACTTCTCAAAATTTAGATTCTCAGCAATTCTTGTGAAAAACTTGAGGGCCTAAATAAAAGACCTGCTCCCTACAGTAACTGTAGTTTGTTGCTCTCTTTAAACGCTTTACATTTCATTCAGATTGCTTGAACAGTGGTCAGATGAGAGAATGTCTAAATTTCACACGTACTTGAGTGGGAAAAACCCGAGGTAAAGCTGCCCCTTAATGCTTCAGTGTGCTGTTCTATCATAGACAACTATGCAACAGCAGTGAAGCTGAACAAATATCTGTTTTGACAAGTAAGTTCACTATATTACTGATGTATGATCTGGTCTGCTGGCTAAGTCTGCCCTTGTTATAGCAAGGGCAGTAATATGGGGAGTGTTTTAAAGAGACAGAGTTCAAGAGACGTAGACACACTACACGCGAAAACAATGGCTCTCCAACTTGTGTGTGGTGCTTTTCACAATTGTTCAGAGCTGTACCAAACAGGACAGTGTTCTCTTCTGCTACAAAAAGGCTCAGCTGCACTTCAATATCAGAATGCTGACACAAACCAAAATTTCATATGCCATGAGACAGCCATAATGTACTTAATATTGAAGTACATGAAGCACATGAATCGTTTAACATGCACTAGTGTTTTAGTGCTGAATCATCATCATCATCATCAGCCTATATTTATGTCCAATGCAGGACGAAGGCCTCTCCCTGTGATCTCCAATTACCCCTGTCTTGTGCTAGCTGATTCCAACTTGTGGCTGCAAATTTCCTAACTTCATTATCCCACCTAGTTTTCTGTTGTCTGAAGGGAAGTGCAGTCGTCCTCGACTGCGCTTCCCTTCTCTTGGTATCCATTCTGTAACTCTAGAGGCCCACCGGTTATCCATCCTACGCATTACATGGCCTGCCCAGCTCCATTTTTTTCCGCTTAATGTCAGCTAGAATATCGGCTATCCCCGTTTGTTCTCTGATCCACACCGCTCTCTTCTTGTCTCGGCTGAATGGAACTGATGAAACAGAAAATACTGTTTTTTCCTGCACAGTCACGTGTCATATAACGGAAATGAAGTAAAATGTGTGCACGTGAATGGACACTTGCACAATTCTGCATATTTCAGTTGTGTGCAGAATTTGTGCAGACAACATCTGATGGAAATTTGTGTTCTCACTTAAAATAAAACTAAAGTAAACAACTGCACTACTACCTGTGGTTATATGCTGTTCAAGGTAATGACTGACACAAAGTCTGTTTATTTTTTCTAGTACTAAATTGCATTATTATTAATTTATGCCTGCTAGCTCTTAACGGAACCAGCTGCCATTGGCCATCGCCTATGACCACTGAGTGACCTTTCAAATTTATCACTTATATTTGTACTTCCATAAAATGCATAGGCATGCTGTTTTTTTGTTTGTAGTGTTGTTATAGTTCAACCCGGTCCCTTCTGTAAAACGTTCAAGCCTTGGTGGTGGCGTGATGAATGAGCAGACGTAAATATAGATAAGCGGAAAAGAAAACAAGTAACTAAATGTTGTCATTCTCATTCCGTCCCGACTCAACTTCAAGAAAGAGGAAGCATTTTATTTTCACATGAGTGCAACGCACTCAGTGTGACATAGCTGCACTCACCCCGTGGCGAAACCCCTCGATCCAGAATAAGCTGCCCATGACGAAGGTAGTTGAGCAATGGCTCAAAGTAGGTAGGGCTTCGATCAACCAAGTAAGCTCCGTGGCTGTCCTTGGCACTTGGCCATACTACACCATCAGCACCTTCGCTGAACAGACGACCAAGCATAGAGCAGGGCTCTTTGGAAACCAATGTGCTTCTGAAAAGACAAGGCATTTTACAATTTAAAACACAGAATCATACACATCGAACACTGAATAAGTACTGCAGCACAGCTAGAAAATTCAGTCACCTTACAAAGGTTACACTATATAGCTTACTTAGCAAAGCATTCTAAAATATTTCCTACACTGTGCTGTGAAATGACATTCCTTGGATGAGATTGCTTACTTTGTTAAATTTCTAATTAAGATAATTATAGCTTTATTTTTACTGAGCATAAATATAGAAGTAATGCAAAAGATATGGTGAAGAATAAATAGACTGCAAGACTCTACCTTGACAAAAAGATATGGTGAAAGAGTTATGGTAGAAAACAATCGACAGCACTTCAAAATGCAAGTACTTTTAAGACAGCATGATAAATAAGTAGGGCAAAGTTTAACTGTCAAATGATTTAGTAAAGTGAATAAATATCATGCACACTCTCATAGGTAAAACACAGGCACACGTCACCTGGTCACCTGTTCACTTTAGTGTTTTATATTAGAAACTGTGAGGAACAAGAAGGTTGGAAAATTTGCCAGTGGCATTTAACTCTTAGCATCACCTGCAACAAGAAAATTCCTATCTCATAAATTTTGCTCATCGCTGCTGACAAAGGCAATGTAAGCTGCAGGCAGATTACAAGTCGAGTACTTGAGACCGTTGCCTGGTCAAGTAACTAATTGCTAGCTTTATTTCTACCTTATAGGCTATCAAAATTAGTATGTCATCATATACTGCCAGAAAGCTTCTTGTCTCACTTGTGCATCTGCTACACAACTACAAGTGAGCAATGGAAATTATGTTTCGTGGAGCAAGCACGTAGTATTTGTTTGTCAATGTTGTTGTAATGTCAGCTTGAAAAATTCTAAAGGATATCTCGAACTGCTGTGACAACAGCAGGGTACCTTGTAGTAGCGAAGTACTTTCCTCCCACATTAAGCAAGACCCAGTCTGGGTTACCAGAGGCCAGGGGCTGTGGTGCTGAGCATGACGCGTCTATAGAAATACACACAAAAAAAAAGTAACAACAAGGTGAAGCAGACTTGTACTGCTTACTTTGGTACTACAAGCTGCAGAGTCATACCTGCAGATTATACAATACGTACCCCCATGAGCAAAGGTAACAGACCCCCTCTCTGTTTTTTTTTTACTTGCATTTTTGCATCACTCGCAAAGACATCATAACTGATTCTACTGGAGGGTGTACTTCAGGCTATGCTTTAGACAAGAATTGACATTAATTGTTCTATTACGTGATGCCCAATTGTGTTTTTGAAAAATGTTGGGGGGTCTATTACTTTTGCATGCGACAGTACATAAGCTCGAGAATAATGGTTGAAACTTGAGAAAACAGTGCAATGTTCCACACGCAGAGATTAAAAGAAACGTCCACCTCGGAAGTGTTTTGTGAGTGTAGCGTGAAGGAACAAGGGATGAGAGTTGGCTGAGTCTTATGGCAACTACAATATATTGAAAGCTCTTAGCGATCACATTGTTTTAGGATGTCATTCTGAAGAAGCTGTTTTAGTGTAGTACTCCAGATGTTCTAGTGGCACCCTAGATAACAGAGCTTTAATTTTGTTGTCTTCAGTATACCACTGCGGCATTTGACAACAAACCGTTGGCAGATGACACATCCTTTGCCAGCTACGGAGGACTTTTGAAGCTAGCCTAAATGTCATGCACTGTCGCTGTCCACAGGGAGTCATACAGCTGTTAGCAACAACTCACCAACTCTTCGTTTTTGTGGTAATGTCTGTGATTTCACACTGTATCGATTTTTTGCATACGTCGGTAATTGATCGATTAACCGTACTATTATAACTACGATTACTTATCCGGAGGTAAGGCTGCTGTAACGGTTGGCCCATCCTCGGACGTTCAGAAACAGCAACATGGCGGGTGAACTGTTTACATGCAGACAGCCGGCACATGATCTCCGAGGTGTTACAACTGCTCCTCCGTCCCCTTACTTGTAAATGATAGTATAAACCGCTGCAGCTCACCAGTAAAGCTTTCGCCAGATGAAGCAAACAAGGTTTCTTCGTCCCTGAAAAGTACCAAGCACGAATGCACCATGAAAACAAGGTAAATAAAGCGGTTAGTCACTACGAAACGCAGTATACGCTGTTGCGGAGGTCAGTGCTGCGATAAACTTGCCTTATTAGACTTGTGTCGTCGATCTCTCCACCTCTACAAGTAAACAGCCGTTTAGCTTGGATTCCGAACTTGGAACTGATAGCTTTAAGCAGCTCGTCGAGAGATCCGGGAACCAGAAACACCTTTCGATGACAAGGAGATGTGAAACATGTATCAATATGTATCAATATATAATGATCATTACTGCATTCACTCACGACGCGATGCCAGACAGCCACACACGAAGTCGCCAGTGATTAGCCACCAGGCACACTTTATTTGATTTGGCTTAGTTGGACAAAATTAAGGGACGATGACTATATGTTTCGTCGCTTACCTTGCCATCGCGATTTGTTCCGTTTCGGTACACAATCACTCGCGCAGTCTTTTCTTCTGCGCGCTGCTCACTTTCCATTGATAACAGATTGAAGGCCAAGAATTATGTTCACTTACTTCACTAGTGACATAACATTTACGATCTGAGCCTTACAATCACTACGAGACGCTTGCAAAACAAGCAAAACTTCTATCGGCGCAAGCAGAAGAGCGTAGCGATGGCTGCAGATGACTGTCGTATCGGATAGTCTTGGATGTGTCAATGCTATTTACATTGATGCCCCATAGTTTACGTGTTATCTGTTTATGTAATCTCATTATGTAACAAATCCTAAAACGCCTTAAACGAGACCCACAACCTGGACTTGTTCGAACAAAAATATTTAAGCAAAACTGGCAGAACGTAAACAAGAGCTCGCATGTGATCATAAACAAATTCAGCCAACATGGCAGCGCCTGCAGACGCTCGTGCCCCGTTTGCTGCCGCGGAAAAACAGGTAATATGCTTTGGTACAGATCGTTATAGTCTTTAAAGTCCGGCCAAAGAAGCCAGTTCAAATCCTCAACAGTATAAGTAGGTCTTGTCGCGCTGTTGTGATTAGAATAGGTTATGTGTGAGCACTAACTTGCAGTTGCGGTTTGGTCTGTTTGGTTTCAGGAATCCACGGTTCTTGACTTCACTGACGTTGCTTCCTCAGGTATGTAACGTAGGCGAGAAGTTCTATAGTTTTAACGATAATTTACCTGTGGTACTCTTACAGGAGTCCACGATGAGAAGTTCTATTCTGCGGATAAACCTGCTCCCATCCCGCATAACCAAGACGTATTTTCGGCTGTGCCCTCCATGGTGCGTAATTTGCCTTAAAACACAGCGCTTTAAACACAGTCATATTCACAGTTTAATACTCCTGTAACGAACGCTTTCGAGTGTGATGAATTTGAAGTCGGCCGCGATCGCGCGCTGCTGCACGTCATGTTGAAGCACGCGTGCCTTTCATCCCGTTACACTTTTATTCGTGCTTCATGCTTCGATCGCTCACGATACATTTTTTATGCAGATCGATTTATGTGAGCTTTGAAACTGCCCGTTTAGCGGGGATGTTAGGCTGGACGACCAATTGCGGGTCAAATATTGCTTTTTAAGCGTTGGCTGATTTGCGTCTCCAAATTTTCGCAGCTCCTGTGGCAAGCAGGAAAGCAGCAAGCGAAAAACGCATTCAGTATATATGGCAACATAGATCTGCTGAGGCCGTACTTCCACGTTGAACCACAAGAAGTCCGGGCCAGGTGAGACGTGCATCTCTCGTCACTGCACCCTCATCACATTTTATAGAAAACTTTGAACCAGCGCTGTTATTTTTTTTTTTTTTTTTGCTGGTTTCGTTTGTGTGTGTGCAAGCTGTACAGGTCCCCATTCTCATACGACCTGAATGAAACGTCTCATGATCATCCGCGGCTCATGGCAAACCAAACAGGAAGTTTAACCAGCTAGGTTTTTGTGCTGAGGTTGGCTCACGACATGATGCGTTTGATTGAACAAATGTTTATAAACTGAGATCTGTAACATAAAAAAGGTGTAAAACGGAGAAGTTGGTGCCTTTGCTAAGAAATTGTAACCAAGCCATGTTATGCATTGTTCAGGATAAGTGCAAGAAGAAATTTGCATTGTCTGATGATGCGACTGGCTTTTAGCCTGAACTTTTATTTTCCGAATAGTAAAACTGAACTTATTTTCATTGAAGCCTTAACTTATTTTCCTTTGCATCTTTACAGAATTATGGAGTCTTTCCTTCCTCGTTGGCCATCACATTATGCACCACTGGTAAACACTGAACATCTATCTAGCTTTCAGCAGATCTGGCTTTGAACACCATAGCATTTTTACCTTCAAATATTTTCTTGCATGCTCTTTTGTTGCAGTTAATTCCAGCTGAGCTTTATGGGCCTCTGATGCTAGTTTTGACATTGATAACATTGCTACTTTTTGGAATGAAGACATCTGGCCATACTGTGGTAAGTAGAGCTGCCTGTCACCAAAACTACTTTATTGTACTTGTTTCATCGCATTCCTCCTGTGAAGCTAACTGATGCCATTTTTTACTTGCAACCTAATTTGGTGAACTGCATGCAGCCAAACTCAATAGGTGACTTCTGTAGAACTCTTCAGATAGTGGTGCCAAAGTCTGTTGCCTTGATTTGTGCTTTTTCCCACATGGGAAAAAGTCAGGAGCAAGTCTCTTAAGAGTGCCATTTTCATTTATGCATGTGTAATGATTCCTGCCAGTGTGCTACATGAGCATGTGATAACGGAAAGATAGGTGCAGTAGCATACGCTGTGCACACTACTTAAGGCACATAATTTTATGCTTCAATTTAAACTAAATAAAAATTTTTATTCAAAACCTCTTACATGTACTGGTTTGAATGTTTGTGTGTGAACATCATTCACGCTGAAACGGCACCAAGATGAGGTGGTGCTAAAATTTATAGCGCTGCCTATTGATGCCTACCGCTGCCAAGGTGCAGGCTAGCAGTAGCAGCAAGAACCTGTGACATTTGAATAGTACACTAGCTTAGGAATTTTTTTGTAATACTGTGACCGTAAGAAGGGCCTTGTTAGGAACAGGATGTTGTGACATAAAGCTTGAGAAATGCCGGAAGAATGAACTGCTGACGCAGCACCAAGTGGGAAGCTTTGTCCTTTCTGCCTGCTTAATTGTGGCGTAGGGATATTGCAGCACTTTTGTTTCCAAACGTAAAGGTGGTCCATCTGAAATTTCAGCATTAGAACCATATACACGGTGCATAAAAAGAGCTGTTTTTGTTTCTCTATTTCGTAATTGTGATTTTACAATCAGTGCAGCTTCTCAAAGCATTCCTTATCTCAAAGTGCTGTGTAGTCAGGATATCGTGAAATGCAACTCTGGCCTTTTAAGCCAGAAGATTTCCCCACTGCTGTCCGTGGTCATCACCTCTGAATGCAAAAGCTTGCCTGTATTTGCCTTGTGAAAAGCTATCATGTTCACTAACCAACGTTTTTATTCTGTCTGCTTTTAAAGAGTTTACACTTACCAGTGCTTTGTTATTGCTCAGATTTCAAACCAGGATCACATTTTTTTGGTATGCTTGGTGGAAAAATAAATTACCACCATTGTACCTACATCTCGCTGTCAAGTTCAGTCAAATAAGGTGAACGGTGACGCCAGCAAATTTATTGAATGATGGGGACCGAAATATGCAAATGTTGCAAAATTTGAGCGATAACAAAGCATTGTAAATGCATAATTTGGTTTAGGTTAGAACATTGTGAATTACCTCTTACATTACCTCTTATTAGTTAGCTTTGTTATGAAGCAAATAGAGGTTCCTGTTGACTAAGCAAGTTGGGCTGCTGGAATTTTCCAGAAAGAAGGCACGCTCATGGGCACGGCATTTGGTGTCAGCTTCGGCTATTGGCTCGGAGGCTCAGCCTTGGTTCGTGCTGCCGGTTACATCAGCAGCACACAATTGTCATTCTTCCAGGTTCTCTCACTGATGGTGAGTAATCTGAGTGGCGAGTCATGAAAAAACATGCAGTTTAATTCAGTTTTAATGAACCTGGGTGTAGGGAATTATGCTCTATATCAAACATGCAAGACAAGTGATAGTTGTGCAAAATAAATCTCATAAAACGAACTGGGCATTCAAACTTTGAGAACCTAAAACCTGTCATAAAACCATCTGCAGCAGCTTCCTTTTTTCGACCATGCAGCTGAGCAAGCTTGACAGCCTGTTCAGGCATAATCAAGTAGTGTGTGATACAATACATAACCTGATAGAGAGCTACAGATCCTACTGCGTTGATGTGTTACAAGTGCTGCTGTGTGAGTCGGGTCGCCATGGGGTAGTAGTCACGCAGCTTTGTTCCATTGTGCATAAAGAACTGATCATAAATATTCATAAATGATTACTATACCCAGGTTCAGATTGAATTACTTGATATATCAAACTGCTTTTGCCGCTTGAACCAGTTTGTTATAACCATGTTTGGTGGTAGTCATTATAGGTGAAATTTAGGTGATAGGCGGTAGTCTTATAGGCAAAAGTTATACGACACTATTTTTGGTTTTAATGTCTGTGCTGCCCTTGGAGTTTTATGTTGGAAAAAATATAGAAACGTGGAAATGCTGATGGCTTGAAAAGTCATGCAGTTTGTTTTGTTTCAGAAAGAACTAAAATATATGTTGCACTGCAATGACAAGATGAATCTGATAAATTTTATATTTTAGATATAAGAAATGTGTATTTCCTTAGTTTGTGCCAAATTCTGTATAGCCACCTAGCCTTTCCTCATCCTTTGTGTGCATTAGAATTTGCTACAGAAATGAACATATGACATGTTCTGAAAGGGGGCACTCCGAGCACTCTTTTAATAAAAAATATTAATAAACACATAAATAATTAATTTAATAAATAAATAAACAAAATGAAAGTGCTTCAGGCGTGACCCCTTTAACATGTCTGCTGGCTCTTTGGATATGACCAGCAGGTGGGAACCAACACTGTGTATGTTTTAGTCCTTATTATTTGGAGTTGCATAGCATATTACTAGCTGAATACGTGATATTGATCGTAGTGGGCAGCTTCATGTCTACTGGTTGGAAAAAAGAACAATTCACTGCTTTTTTAAAATCTTTCTATATGCTTTGATGGCTTAGTGGCTATCGTGTTCTTTTGTTGAGAACAAAATTTTGTATTCCATTCCCTGTGTCACTGGCTGCACTTGTAAAATGTAGAAACATTGGTGTGCTAAAATGTGGGCACTCCTGTAAGGATTTAGGGAGCCTAAATTGAAAGTCCATTATTCTACCCTCCAAAGTCCACATGTGACTAATGTCCAAACTGATCAGTCTTGCATTTTCTTAGTGTTTTAGTGTGATGTTGGTTACTTGATTATTTGCTTGCACATACTCATGGCCTAGCTGGATTTTTACCATGGTAGTACCTTGTTACAGTATTTGTTTCCAGGCGAAAACTACTCGCCGCGGTGGCTCAGTCAGCTAAGGCATTGTGCTGCTGAGCGCGAGGTCGCGGGATCGAATCCTGGCCGCGGCGGCCGCATTTCGGTGGAGGCGAAATGCAAAAACACCCATGTGCTTGTATTGTAGCGCACGTTAATTTTGGATTAATTTTGACCCAGCTGGTCAGAATTAATCCGGAGCCCTCCACTACAGCATGCCTCGTAATCAGAACTGGTTTTGGCACGTAAAACCCCAGAAGGAAGACGAAACAGACGAAAACTGAACTACATGAAACTAAGGAAAGCAGAGAAGAGCACAAAATAAAGTATGAACACTTGATGGCTACTCATTCTCATTTTACGCATTCTCTGTTCTCTGTTCATTTCATGTAGCTGGCTCTTTTTCTTGAGTATTTTCTTTTTTTTTTAATTTCTGTCGCAGCTTAATTTTCATTAGATCTTTAGTGGTCCTTTCTGAATGACCCTTTCTAGGGCTACGGACTGTCCGGTCACTGTTTGGCTCTGCTGCTGGGAAATACGTTCCACCCTGTGCACTCCCACCTTTTCTTCTACATTGTGTGGTTGCTGCTTGGTGGTTCTACAGCGGCCAGGCTGGTATGTTCTCTGCTCCTCAAGTGAGATAAAAATTGCATCATCATAACCATCGTCATAAAATTTTAACATGAAAAGGGAGCGGCACAAACAACGAAGGACAGTGGAAGAAGACTAGATGAGTGTTGTTCCTTGTCGTTCGTGCTATTCACTTTCATGTGTACCAACTTGTTCAGCCAGCTGCTGTACTATAATATTTTAATTACACTGCAGTACAAATGCCTTTTCTGAAGATCTGCACTTACCCCTGACCTTCATTAGCTCAAACCTCTGGTATCTGTTATATGTCTTTAATGGCATGCTCAGTTACAATTTGCCCTCATAGTTGCAGCTAAAATATCTACCGAATTTACTCGTGTAAGGCCCACACTTCATTGGGGATCGTAACCTTCCAAGTTACTTGATTTCATGTTGATTGTGTTTTCTGAAATGGTGGTAGATTGTCGTCGTTGCACTGTAAGTAATTGTTCATCCAGCTTGGCTCATTGTGTCATATGGAGAATTCGAGCTCAATCAAAGGCAACACTGTAAATATAGCTGAGAATTGGACGTTTCATGCTCAGATTTGCACATAATTATGTAAGATGCATCTAAAGATGCAATGTTTTCAGTCTCACAAACAGCAATAAAATATTGTTCCGGAAGGATAAAAGAAGAGAAAAGAAGATCGCGAGATGCTGGCTGCTGCGTGTTGTTGCTGGTTGGCCATCTTGACCACATTAACTCTGCTTGTATATATATTGTAAATTCATTCTATCTGTACTCCCAACATCCCCGTAACAATATAAAACCGAAACAATCCCATGTGCATAGAAGAGGCAGATAAAGCTATGAAAGATTAGCTATCTTACTCTCTTGCAGATCACCAAGGAGTCATTGCTTCATCAGCTCAGGAAGTTAACCAAAGATAGGTAGGCCGGTTGGTTTTGGGTGCCCATGGTAAAACCACAAATGAGGCAGTGCAGGGTGACTTGGGTTGGGCCTCTTTTGAAGTCGGAGAAGCACAGAGCAAAATTAGTACTGAAGAAAGACTCGGGAACATAGACGAAAATAAATGGGCGGCTAAAGTGCACAATTATCTGTATCTGAAAAGTGTGGACACAGAATGGAGGAAGAGGTCAAGAAAGTTGGCAACTAAGTACAGGGTAATTGAAACTGTAAATAGACAACCAGGAGTCATGAGAAAGAAAGTGAGAGAAACCGAGACAGTTAATTGAATGCAAAGAATGGGAACAAAAGGACCATGGAGGTTTACAAGAATGGGAAGAAATAAATTAGAAGGGAAAATCTGTACGATAACACAAAGGGCAGTGCCTTGCTATTTGAGGCTCGAGCTGGTTGCCTAAGGGCAAAAACATACCAGAGCAAATATTTAGAACTAGATGGGGCATGTGTATGCTGCAGCGAAAATTCGGAGACCAATCAGCACATCGTAATGGAATGTGAAGGGATTCACCCAGTGAGAACCGTAGGTAATGTACACCTTCCAGAAGCGCTTGGGTATAAACTGGATAGAAGCGTCAACCGGTCAGCAGTCGAGATCAGCAAGAGTCGTTTAAGTATTGGTGGAGAAAAAGCAAAGAAATTGATATGACTGGATTTCTTACAGTTATAGGTACAGGGTAGATTTTGAAAGGAAAAAAACAAGAACAAAAAAAGGTTAAGGTGATGTATACAAAAATGCTAGAATGAAAAACGTGTAGCATACCTGATTAAATCAAGTAGGCTAGGTGACTATTTGTCACCACCTCGTTTAAAAGGGGATGCCATTAGATCATCATCATCAGATCAGCAGAATAAATATATTAAAGCTTTCCTTGACTTCGTTTATTTGCATCTTCATATTTGGTATGCAAAAGCCCATGAGAGATCATATTGATGCTCATTTGTTAGATTAGTTATCTTAAGGCAGTGTTTTTTTTACATAGCAAGTTTCTCCTTGCCATTCTTTTGATACTTTCTTCCAGTAAAACAAAAAAAAAAAATTAGGGGCAGCTTCACACTAAGTGGTGCGAAGACTGGGCAAACAGCAAAGCTGGTGGCCCTTCCCTAGCTTGAACTTTGCTTTCCTTTGCTTAACTTGGTTTGGCTTGGCTTGGCTGGTTCTTAGCCAAACTTGGCCGACACACAGTCTTCTAAAGGCCACTTTATAGTCCGACGTAGCATTTGACGCGCGAGCGCGCTCGTCAAGGGGTCGCTACGTCAGCGAAAGCGCAGCACTCGATAGTCTGGCGCGAAGTGTGGACGACAAATGCCGGATATGTCGGCTGCGCCACGCGCTTTGGCGAGGGTAGCCGGGAAAAGGGTCGTAACCTTGCCGAGCGATGACGTCACATGCATCGCCTAGCAACGCCTCGCACCAGCTGTGCAAGGTGTGCGAGGCGTTGCTGCTAACGCTCCACGGTCAAACCAAAAGCTTTAACAGCTCCACTGTTTAAAAGCTGTTTTTATTGTAAAGGGACATTTTGATTATGCTGTGTGGTACTGAAAGAAAGTGTGCATGTGTGTACATCCTTGTTACGCATACAGACTGTCGTGTCTTTAATTTCTAGATTGGTTGTTGTATTCTGAGCGGTACAATTGTGAACTCTTCACTGAGATAGGTGAGGTGGAGCCCTTCTTTCTTCTTTACAGATGTCAGTCTTTTCGGCCAAGACAGCAAGTGCATCACACAAAGCTGTAGCAGCTGGTGCTGCAGGCGCACTCCATTTGCTTGCTTTACTCTACTTTCATTTTGCATACCACAGGACTGTTGAAGGTAAGCCAACAATGTGCTACATGAATGTGCTGAAGGTATGGCACATGCAACACCGTAGCCCAGTAGCTATGGTGTTGTACTGCTGGCAGAGCTCTAGGTTGCAGGTTCGATGCCAGCTGTAGTGGCTGCATTTTGATGGGGCCGATATGCAAAAATGCTTGTGTACTTATTTTTAGGTGCATGTTAAAGAACCCCAGGTGATCAAAATTAATCTGGATTTTCCCACTACGGCATGCCTCATAATATCATCGTTTGGCTTGTAACACGCCAGAACGTATGTCTTTAAGGTATGGCACACTTGTTTTGAATCAGCTGGAAATTGCATTGTAGCACTGTATGGGAAATTTTGGTGTTGGTTTACCAGCACAAGCCTGTGCAGCATAATCTTTGCAGATTAATATTGTTTAGATGTGCTGTAATGATGTAAAGAATTTTAATAAAATAGGGCCTAACTGAAAACATTGCATTGAGAAGCTCTATTAATGTGACGTGTATAGGGTTTTGTAAGTTGATCTGATACTTCAGTGCATCCAGTGCCAAATGGCTGCTGGCACAGTACTCATCAGGAGTGAGCGAAACTCCAAAACATTACGAAAAATCTCTGTGGCAGATGCTGACTGAATTCATGAATCGTAGTCTTGTTCCTTTGTGCATCCTATCAGGTATCATTGTTAAATTTATTGGATACGTGCTGTGTTTCAGAATTGTTCAATAATGTACAGCAAAGAACCTTAGCTAAGTGTCTTCCACTGCACATTTTTATTTAAGTGTATTACAAGAAATGAAGGGAGGTTGGAATTGGTTTGTTTCTAACTGTGACAGCACTTGCAGCTTGCCATCAGGAAGCTTTGTGAAAGCATCTGCATAGCTTTGTAAATTGCAAGAGTTACCGAATAACGATAGTCCTTTTAAGTCAAGTATCAGTTGGAACAGTGGAATTTTTTTTTTTGTTAAATTTATGCCTACTTTTATAGCTTTAGTGACTGTTGGCATTTTTTGTAGAGCCTTGCAGCATTTGTCCTGTCTTTTTCTGTTGCAGTGCTCGAGAGTATCTGAAAAAGCCAGTATGGGAGGACACATCAAGAGATTTTTCTGCGTGCTTGTTTGAGATACAGACTTTTGATTCCATTAATCTGTGTTGTGCTAAAGAATTAGTCATGTGGCAAGCAGCTGGTGTGTTAGCTTGCTGCTCTGGCCTTATTCATACCTTTGGTGTAGATCTCCACTGCGTGAAGCAGCAAAGTGTCAGGCTCGGAAGAAAACATTCATAGGATCTTTGATCCACCATGATTTGATTTTCATAAGCTTTCACAAATGAAGTTTATGGTGCACTCGTATCTAGTTTTAAGAAATCTTAGATCACAATTGATAGCTAGCCTCCAATGAAGTGGATGGACGCTCAATAGAATGTGTAATATAAAGCAGAAAATCTGCTGTTGAGAAAATGGTATTCGACTGACATTTTGAGAAAAAACAAAGTTTTACTTGTGCTCCAAATGTGAACTAGTGTCCGCAATAGCTAGCACATTATTACATGCCTTAGGACATGCAGCGTTTCGTATACAATATTTAGTTGCAGAGCTGTACTTGAACGTTATGTCCAGAAGAGCTGTGGTTTTTGCTTCCCTGTCTTTCCTTTTCCCTATTCCATTCATACCTCTGGCTTTGAGTAACTTATTTCACTTTTGCGCTGGTTTAGATTGTTTAGGGCACCATAGTACACTACGTAATGGCTGCCTCAGGAGCAATTTCTTGTTCTTAGTGTATGCAACTTGTCAGTGTATTGGTAGTACAGTTGGTTGGAGTCACATATTATAGAAGGTTCGAGATTTGAAACCTTTTGAAGGGCCTTTTTTGAACCTTTTTAATAATATTGTCATTATGACACTATCATAGAGCTGCTACAGTGACGGTATACTGCAACGATGCATGTGATGCCATGAATACAGTTTTAAAGTTTTTGTAACAGCTGTGAGTGTAAAAACATGCTTTCCCATAATCGGTAGACTCACCACGTTTGGTGCTGTTTCAAAAGTTTACAAGCTAACAAGCTGCATGCAGTGGAACAGGGCTAAAAGAATCCATTTCAAGCCCCATACAGTGCTCCAACTCCTGCGACAAATTGCCCCAAAAGAGATTTCCTGCACCATCCTGTGTGGGGTCTCACACATGCTCTTGGGACAAAGGAACGACAACACAGTAGTGCAAACAATCAAAAGGACATTTATTGCACCTTTCATACACTAATACACACTAGCCGAATTACTATGCATAGAACAGTCACATGGGCGAGCGACAAATCAAGGAAGTCTGACTCACCGCGACCCGATAGCGAGCGAATATGTTTGCTGTGACACCATCGCCTAGTCGTTCACGTGTACGGTCACGTGAACGGTGCGATATGGACGAACATCCGTGTTCGTCCATATCGGTGCTGTGCTCCTAGCCACGCGCGGGACGTCCGCATCGCCCACCGATCACAACCCGAAGAGGAACCGCGTTCTCCCTTTTGCGCCCGCCTAACCCCCCGCCGTCAGGTGGCGTTACCAGCGCAACACTAGCGCCATCTCTCGTAATACGCTGCAACTCCGCCGCCGTAAAGCTACGCGGCGAAGCCGGATTGCGGGATCCATGCGGGGAAAACAACATCAGGGGACGCGTGAGAGTCGTGCATCCCCACACCTGATAAAAAAAACACGATTTTATGCCGAAGTGTGCAAAAAGTAGCGACTGCGCATTACATGTGTGGCCGTAGTGGTCCGCAGACATGGATAGTGCGCATGACTAAAGCGGGTTCATAAATTGAACTACATGTTATCTATACGTCGCCGACCAATAAGTCGGGCTCAACGGAGATCGCCTAAAGGTCTGAATAATCAGGGAGTCGAAAATATCCAAATTCGCCAGAAAACAAATGACTTTATTCCACGAGTGGTTCTCTGATGACCACTTTCGGGGATACGTTCACTTTTGCGGGGTTTCGCGTCACTAGCGTCAGATGCATCGGCGTCTATGAGCGACGACATTCTTGGCACAGTGCCCAGGAACGCTATAGTCCGTCGAAGTATCTGGTGCTAGACTTGCGAAATGTCACAAAAGTGAAAGCATCCCCGAAAAGGATCGTCCAAAAATAAAACCGAAGTTTGTCTACGCTTTCCTGCGTGCACGTGCGCTTGCCTACAATCTGGTCAGTCCGTATCTCTACCATGCTCAGTGCAAGCACTGAATCTTCAACCTTTGGCAACATAACACGACCGCGATATTGTAGCGATGCCTTTTCCGGTGCCACTCATGCCTTTTCTGGTGCTACTCCTTTTTGCGCTTTGTTAGTGGTAAGAGCGGCGCTCCGCCTGCGTTGAATGATATGAGCCGGCTGTCAACGGTGGATGATAAGGGCAGCATATAGAATCGAGCGGAATGCATCGCTACAGAAGCGCCTCACAGAAGTCGACCGCGCTATCATAGCCGAATGACAGCGGGCTTCTTTTAGCAACAGGACTGTCCTCGGTAGCGCAGACATTGAAGGTGGAATCGGCGCTGCATAAACAACTTGAAGTCGCCATGACTGTGACACTGTTTAAGACGTTAATGAACAAACGCTGGACATGCGGAGCCACCACCGCGGGACTTGCGAATGGCTTGCCGGGGTTCACTTGCCCTATAGTTTGGGCGCTGTTGGTGCTGGATTAACTAGGCTTTGCTAGTTTTGGTTTCCAGGAGGTGTCGGCAACATGGCTGACCACCACGCCATGGCGATGCCAGCGACGTATCAAAGCCAAAATATCGCTATTTATGCTCAACTCGACGGTAAAATTAGAGCACAGTTGTGCAGGCAGAGTCCAAATTATAGAAGGGCGTACCTTAAGGTGTCCGAAATTTGGGTCGTACTTATACATTAAATTTATGGGCCAGTGGTGGAGCCTCGAAGTAGTCCGAATAATCGAGCTTGTTTGAATTGCTGGTGTCCAAAAATCAGTCGGTGCCAATTGTGAATCGACCACTTGCTAACAGAGGCTTCAGCTTTGCGAGCAAAAGCAGACCATTGAAGAGTGCCTGGTGTCATCTAAAGCAGTGCTTGAGCGTTAATTACGAGGGGCTCGTCAAGGCTGGCCTGGCTCAGAAGAGCATTGATGACATCGAGTCTGGCCAGGTGTTTCTGACTGATGCTAAAGCCTTGCTGAAAACATGGCTAAGCTGGCAGCTGTCAATGAAAAATTCATAAGATGTAAAAGGCGACGTCTGATCAGCTTCACTCAATTTAACTAATTATAGCAAGCTCTGTCAACAGGTTTGCTGTCTTCATTTAAATTAAAGGGATACTCAAATTTAGGTTTCCCCTTTTTTTTGTATTTAGAGGCAGAGCAGCATTGTTTTAGAGCAGGCAAATACTTTCTGGAATAATGCTTGTCAATTTTAAGTGTTCGAAATAGCCTAAGACATGTCCAGCAGTTTGCATTTATTAGCTCCAAAGGGCTCCGAAATCTGTATTTGGGTGCTCCGAACTGCTCCAAGATTATTATTTTACTCGCCGTGGTTGCTTAGTGGCTATGGTGTTGGGCTGCTGAGCACGAGGTCGCGGAATCGAATCCCGGTCACGGCGGCCGCATTTCGATGGGGGCGAAATGCGAAAACACCCGTGTACTTAGATTTAGGTGCACGTTAAAGAACCTCAGGTGGTCCAAATTTTCCGGAGTCCCCCACTACGGCGTGCCTCATAATCAAATCGTGGTTTTGGCACGTAAAACCCCATAATTTTTAAAATTAGTTTCCTGCAAAAAAAAAAAAAAAACTCAATGGTACCACTGCCCATAGGAAATTTTGGTTTTACTCTAGACGTAAAGAACTGACTGGGGTGTGTTCTACTGCAAGAAGTATTTCTATGGGTTTAGTAATAGTGGAGATAGAAGCAAATTAAATGTAGCTATCAATGGTGTAAGGAAGCGGCCATCTGATACCCCTCTCAGCAGCAGAGGCTCTTTCCCATTGCCTCTGCCAATGTCCTCAAGCGATGTTCTTTCCCTGCTTTCTCTAATATCGGATCCGACAGCCTACATCGCGTTTACATCGCGAGGCACGTCTCTTTTTCCTCCCTCCGTCTTTTCTGGATGCATGGTGTATTTGCAGTTGTGTGCGCTCTGTGTTTAAGCGGAATCCCCATGTTTGCGTTGGTGCTGCTATTTATGCGCTGCCGTGAGGACCAGTGTCATAGGCAAGATGTGTGCAATCATGCTTGCTGCGGAAATATTTTGCAGAAATCATCGTTGCTGCGTGGTCTACGAACCGGCCTTGTTGGTTTGCGATGCCCGAGCTTGAAGGGAAAAGTGTAGGTTGCGGCAGATTCACGTCAATCTCGCAGTTTCCTTCTCACAGTTGCCAAACAGCAGCCGTCCTGATCATAATTTAATAAAGTAAAAAAAGGCGTAAAAAAGTCAGTTCATTAGACAACATGAAGTAAAGTATGTAGTTTTATCGGCCGTATAAACTGTTGTAAACATTTGCTCATTTATTAACAAGCATGGTGTCATGCGCACACAGGCAAACATGAACAGTTCTCACTTGATGACCGCGGACACCCGCTGTCGCAATGCTGGCATGATGAAGAGCGCTAGCAGCGGGGAGCGAACTCTTCATGTTTTTTCATTGCGCTAGCAATTATATGGACACTCCAGACGCATTTCCGGCGTTCGGCGTCGCCGTGATGTTCCATATAAAGTCTAAGTTCGATAACACAGGCCGCGCGCTGTTTGCTGTAGGAGCGAGTGAAAGCGTGCGAGGGTGAGCCGAGGATGGTGACCTGATCTCGCGCGCAACAGAGGAAGCACGCCGTCTTTCCGTCCACCGCGCGCAAGGCAACGGGGGGAGGGAGGCGTTTTACTCCGACGGCGGCTACGTACTGCGCGGCCGCGTTGAAAGCGATCATCTATGAGCACAAAGTCTAGGTGAGCCGAGGGCTCGTAGCATCGTGTGCGCTGTGTTCTTGCCGTTTAGTTCGCGTTGAAGCGAGAGGCAGCACGAAGGTCAATTCGCCCGCTGCTGCCGCCGCCCTTCCTCACGCCAGCGTTTTGACAGCTAGTGTCCCCGCTCATCGAGTGAGATGTTTCTGTTTGCCTGTGCGCTCGTGACACCATGCTGGTTAACTTAGTAAGCGAAATTTATTGTTTTTACGGCCGATAAAAAAAGCTATCCTTTGTATAGCTATCTAATAATCTGCTGTCACAATCGATGCTTCGTCTTTCGGGAGGAACTGCGACTTTTTCGCTTCATCGCGTCTTCTAAAATTAGGATTACGCGACCTCCAACACTAGACGCGTGGGAAGAGAGCGCGCATGAATTAATCAACCATCTCCGCCTTGACTTTGTACCCGCCACAGATTACCTCCAAAATGCGGCGCGCGCGGGTCGCTTATGCTAAAGCTTATGCGCTAAGCCAGCCGCGCGTACAGCCATGCGCAGCCACAGCCGGGCTGGAGGAGGAGACGCTCGCTCTCCTCGCCTAGCACGTGTTGGATCACGGTACCTACAACATTTGGTGCGCGGGAATTCAACGTGCATCAAGCCACCATCCTCCTCGGCTCACCCTCGCACGGTTTTCCTCGAACCCACAGCATATGGCGCGAGGGGTACGATCTTATCGCACTTGGGTTTTATACAGAACACGACGACGAAAATTCGCCTGGAGTGCCCATATTATTGCTACCGCAATGAAATGTATATCCGGTTACTAAACCTTTTCCCTATTGATTCCGGGTCCGGTGCCCATGCAATTAAACGACAAGCTTGCTGGCGCAAGCATGAAATCCTAAGAGCTGATGCCTCTTGCAATGCGCGCCGCGCGTATGCGAAGCAGCATGCGAGGAAATGCCGGAAGACAGTGATGAAAAATACAGTGGCGCTAAATTCAGCATGGATGGTTCGCACTAGAGTGGACTAGTTCGCACTGACGTTGTCGAGGCCGCCATGACCAAGTGCTTGCATCGAGAAAAGCTACACCTTAATCAAATACACTTAACTCAACCACATATTTCCACTAGTGCTGTGGAAGCCCTGATTGGTATCCCATTATGGCGGCGCTGATGTCGCGTGCGAGCAAATCGCGCCTTGACAAATACAAAGATGTAGAGAAGCATCCAGCGTAGAGACCAAGGAAGAATCGTAGAGCCAATTGTTCTGCAACTGTGCCATATACATTCAGGTCAACAACATAGGTTCGGAGTACCGATCTCTAGCCGAATCTGCCGCCGTGTTGCCTTACACTGGCAGGAGTTGCTTTAAAAAAGACGGGGAATGCGTCGCCGTCCTTTCGCTTCCGTGTGCGGCATTGGATGATGCAGTCCAGACTTAAAAGCGAATAGCAGAGAGAGAGTTGCACGTATCTCCGTGCCAAAAATATACTGGAGTTTTTAACAGATCACAAATAAATGACTCTTGTACATTGAAAAATAAATGTTGCAGTGTGAGCTTGTACAGCACTGGCTTGCTGCCAAAATGTTCGCCCTTGGAGCCGATGTATGTTCTGAAAACTGGAGGTTTTGCGAAAAGCCGGAGCCTTATAATCTCTCTGACTTCTTGAAATGATATTTGCGCAATGCGTCCCACAGACGATCGAGCCAGCCGATTTCGCGATCTTTTATGTTTGAACTTAAGCACTAAGCGTACTTGAAAATATCTTGTATGGTCGGATTTAGCCGGCCGTGGAAGTAGCGAGCGCGTGAAAGAGAGGAGGTGACGGACGACCCGGAACCGGCAGTGTTTTTGCCTTCTTCGCAGCCAATCCTCCATTCTTTACCAACTTGCTCAGTTTTCATTCGTCGTAAGTTTTCCCCACTAATTATGGCGGCTTTGATCCTCGGATATCCTGATTCATAACTGCCAGCTTTTATGATTGTACCGTAAAATGCCCGATTTCTAGAGGTTTGCCTACGATTATCTTATCGACGCCAATAATTGACGCTTTTTCTATTGCGGCCTACTTAGGGCAAAACTGTTCAGAACAGAATGCAAATATAGTCGTGGATGGATTTATTCAGACCCCGACTTTTCGGAATCGCTCAATTATTTACACCCACTGGCATCAGCGCCACCAGCAAAGCAACAGGTGAAATCTTGGCCGTCGTGACACGAATATTTTACGAATAAATATGAACATTTCTGTTTTTGTGTGACGCAGGTAATTTTTGCTGCGGATTTAGAGTGAGCCTTTTCACAGCGTTTCTACAGAACAAAGTCAACAAATTTTCTATTTTTTTTTATTTTAGAAAGTTGGCAGGTCCGCAACGAAAGGAACAATAACTGCTGCCGACTCGACAGTACGGCCACGCTATGCCACACGCCGCTCTTAGTAGCCCGGTGCCCTCTATAAAGGACCCTGCAGGTGGCCACCAGTACCCCTCATAGCCTGCTGTGCACCCTCGAGACTAAAGCCCACAATTTAAAAAGAAAAACCGCCATTTCATAAAGAAGGCTGTAAAGAAATTATTGCCGGTATACAGTTCCTTGATCCGCCGCCGTCCTGTGGAAGTGTGCGGAAGCGTTAACAATATGCAAATTTTCACAAAAAGTTGGACCAATGAGGCGTACGGATAAGCTGTAGATGCAATATCGTCCGTTTACAGTTTTAACATATATAATAAATATGTAGTAGTAATTTGTTGTTTTATTTTAGTGATGGCGGAAGGGAGGAAATGAAGGGAGAAGTCCTGCTTGTAACCGTCAAGCATTACGGCTGACACATGGAAGGCGGCCAACGAGCGGAGCATTAGCATGGGAGGACAAGAGCGGGGATAGATAGCAAGGAGGAGATAAACCGGCCGCGGAAGCCCAGTGGCAATGGCGTTGCGCTGCTGAGCTCTAGGTCGTGTGTGCGATCCCGGATTTCCCGATTTCAATGGGAGCGGAAAAAAAAAAAAAGAGTTCGGCGCACGTTAAAGAACCCCAGGTTGTCCAAATTCGGAGTCCCGCACTGCGGTGCGCCTGATAATCGGATCGCGGTTTTGGCACGTAAGACCCGAGAAGGGTGGGTTTTCTTTCTTTTTTTTTTTTTTAAAGAGGCCATATACACTTTATACATGCATTTCGCGACCGAGCATAAAGCTATATATACCCGAGTTCGCGTGTGACACGCGTCACAGTGTGTCGCATCGCAGTGTTCCTGAGTGCCGCGGTTTCTCTCTCTGCAGAGCAAAAGTGCATGCGTTCTCTGAGTTATATATTTTTACAAATATATGCCACAGAACACACTTTCTTCAGTGGAGGTTGTAACCCTGGGGGTCGGCTACATTGGTTTTCGCTACAGGCTCCGTACAGTCGAGTTTGCGGCTGCTCTGGCGCCATCTGGCGCAGCGACGCAACAGTGTTGGGAAGTGGGCGCCGCAGCTCGGCCGGCTCGATGAGTGTTCTTTCCCGCGCGCTACTTTTAGTCTCGGCCACGGTTGAAGCCGTTTTGCTTTGTTCACCAGCCTCATTTTTTTATACGTCTTGCAACGGTGCAATGGCATGCGCTTCATCGGCAAGCGTCGGAGGTGAAAAAAAAAAAAAAAAAAAAAAAGGCAAGTGGAACCGGTGATACTGCTGCGTAAAGGGCTGTCACAACTACGAAGGCCAGCCCGGGATAAAGTTGTACAGGTTTCCTGGCAAATCTTATGAGATCGAACGGCGAAAGAAATGGGTCGCAGCTGTGAGGAGAGTAAAGTAAGTCAGCTTCTTTGATATTTGTGACAAGGTTTTGTTCTGAAAGCGTGCTACACATGTGCGTTTCACAGCTCGTTGTGCGACGCCAGCGGCCATGGCCAGCTGCTGAACATTTAAAAGAAATTTGTCACGACTTTGCTGATTTGACGACTGCTTGCCGTTGTCTTAACATTCGGTATGATCAGCATAGCACTGGCATGTGCGATGAGCAATATTTTATGCCAAGGAAGCCTATTTTGAGCTGGCGAGCACTAACTCGACGATCCTCGTTTCGGCCGCTGGCGCTTGAGAGGCGCGGTTTCACATGGTGCGATTTTTCTTGTGATATACATTTGCGATGTATCATTGTAAAAGCAAAGCGCGTATGCAAGGAAAGGAATTCGCATGCGATATCGTATCTCGTGAAAGGGGCCTAATGAGCCTCGATCATTGTACATGATGAAGAACGAACATTCGCGTCATGTAAATTAAGATCGCCTAGTTAATAAATCTCGTTTATCAGCGCAGCAGGTGGCTCCGACTGGGTCCCAAACGAGTCAACGAGGATAGCATGGTCACTGCCACACGATCCAACAATCCGAATCGTTTAGCGCACTCGACATGACTGTGCTGACGACAGCCTACGAGTGAGCGTGTAGCTGCACGCGGTCCAGATCGAGCTGTATGACAATCTAAAGTAACAGTGTGACAGGGGCCTCAAATGATAGGCCGCGGCGTACAACGCGCCGGAGCGAAATGAGGCATGCATTGCCAACAGTGAGGCGTCGATTAAAAATCGGTTTCAGGGTGTCACGTTTTCAGGGTGCCAGTTTAGTGACTTCAATTTTAGTATAACAGTAAGCTTTATTCACGTGAAGGATGACGTTGTATACTTGCTTTCCCTGTTGCGAATGGCACTTCGCGTGAACGTCTACGCCGTCTTTCGCACAAGCAACATGCGAAGCAGCGTAGAGCTTGTCTCCGCTGGTTAACGCTGCACCGTGAAAGTAATCGTATATTCCTTTAATAGGCCTGAACCCCGCAAAAACTATTTGTGCCATCACAGAGGGCCATGCTTGTACTTTCACGTACACACACGCACAAAAAAAGAAAGCGGATCGCGGATATACGTGCGGCTTTCGGAGGCGTGTATACGTAGTTCCGAAATCTCGCTGTCTTCCCCCCTTCCCAGGTTCGCGCCGCCCGCCACATGCGACGCTGAGTATCGCGCCACCGCTGCTGCGCAGCAGCGCCGCCTGTTCACTGTACGGAGCCTACAGACGCAAACGTTCTGATACCGCACGCCTGCCGCAATGATTTCCCAAGATGTACCAAGATCAGTTGACAAAACCGATATGCTTTGTGACCTCCTTATTCAGTAACACCACATGTTCATATTGGTCATGTAGGAACGTGATGGTATCATCTTGCTTATCACGAGGCTTACCAAGCACGCTATTTTTAAATAAGGAAACAAATCTTCAACTTTATCTGTTTCGTAAACAGCGTACGCACAACCCAACTCGGCTTGGTTGCTTTTGTACGCAGCGAGTATGTCGCCTGCTAACTTCGACCCTTCTGTTTCTAAAACTCTCTATTGTCTCCACTGTCACTTCGGGTGGTTTCCATTTTATTTTTCGACTGTGGTCTAGCGAACGAGTTTAGGTATCAGAAGAAAACCAGGGTACGAAGGTACGAGTACAAGCAAGTACTAAAGCGGTAATGTTTCTAGTTCTTATACCAATATTTCAGACGATATATTGCGCGAGCTAACGTTCACGCAGTTCTAAAAATGCCCGAGTTTAGCTTTGTGAAAAGCTGGCTTCTCAACAATAAGTGTCTTATTAAGGAGAAACCCGCTTCAAAGGGTAGCAAGCAGTACAGTATTCAGAAATTACGTGCACTTATGACTGAGAACGAAACCGTAAAAACGGGAACTACTTAGATACAGGTAAGAGCGCGTGTTTCAAACTTGTATTGTGGGCTGTTGTTTGACTATTTAAGAAACTCAAAAATACGAGTTCTAAGGCGGCGCGCTTAACACGTACGTTAACATTTGGTCGACAGATATCCGACAGGCCCACTTATCATTGGGTTTATTTGTCCCTTTCTCTCCAAATCCGACATCGTTGGTTGGTGTGGTTGATTTATATTGGCTCTAATATTTGACACGATCGTTATTTAGAACGTTTGTGAAAAGATTCGGGGCTATACTACCCAGAGCCACGTATCTTAGCGCTGTGGATTGCTCCACGACGTAAACGCCTTTTCCGAAATAAAGGGGCGGTCATTAGGAGACACAGCCTTGACGTCAAACTAGTTCTTATAGTGACTGATATTGAGAGAAGCTCACGATATTGCACCCTACGTTCTCGCACAAGTGGCGGCACTTTGAATGAGGCGGTGCCACTCGACGTGTTTGCTGTATACATTAGGCGAAAGGAAAACGATACTTTCACCATTGCTGACGGACCAAGACACGTCAAGCATCCCGTCAGAGGTGGCTTCAGTAAAGTGGCCGTATGTACACGCACAGTGAAAAGAAACGGGGCCACATTGAGTGTGTAGGGGATTCAGTTTACGCGCAGCTCAATTTCCGTGTTTTATAGCGAAGCTGTTAGCCTCTAGTTGGTCGGGATTTTTCGTGGCGTGGTCACCCAAAATACGGCAGCTGGAAAAGGGGTTTGTGTTTGAGTTACCGCGTAACAAAATTATGTTTTTTCGTATATTCGAATTACAATCCGATGCTATCATGTCTTGTGTGTAAGTCGTACTTTACGAATTTCTGACGCATTTTACTTCGTGAAATTGAGTTGCTTCAATAACGCACTTGCACTAGGCGGACGGCCTACAAGAATGAGGAAGTATGTTGTGCTAACGGTACCGCCACCTATAGCCGCCGCGGTCACTCGTACAGACCTCGCACGGCAGCTGGAAAAGGGTCTTTCAGTTTCCGCGTAACAGATTTATTTTTTCTCGTATATTCTAATAACAATCCTAAGCTATCATGTCTGCAGTGTTCGTGTACTTCGTAGTTTACACGTTTTCTGGCGCAATTTACTTTTAAACATTAATTGAGTTCAATGAGGCACTTGCGCTTGTCGGACGGCCTCGAAGAATGAGTATGTATGCCGCACTTCCGCGCATTTGCGTGCGCGCGTGACGTACGTCGCTCGTGGTGGTGGTGCTTGTGTAACGTCGTCTAACGTCTGCTGGAGTAGTGGTACTTGTCTATCGTCCGCACCAGCTCCGCTGTAAATACACTTTCATATGGTGGAAAGGAGGTTGATCCGGTAGCGTATCCAGGTAGCGTACCCAAATGTGTACACCGTTAGCGAAAGGGATAAATGCGCAGATCCCTTGTAGGCCAACTCTCGGGGAAACTGCAGCGTTCGAAGGTGGCGCGTTAAAGCGGCGAGCCGCTGCCGTAGCAACCCAGTGCTTGTTGACTCGTATCCACGGCTGCCCGCCGGCGTCGGGGCGGCCCCAAGTCACCCGAGTGCGCGCCCATGGCCAGTAGTGGGCCGACTGAGCTCTCGTGTGCGTGCTGCCCTGGACTACTGCTACTGGTACTTGTGCTACTGACGTGGAAGGAGGAACGTTGCTATCTGTGATTTACCGCCTGCGAGCCTCCTCGGTTTGACTGCCGCAGGACGCACGAAAGTAGGTGGGCATGCCGTTGCAGCTGTTGGCACTCGTTCTTTGTCCACTGCTCTAACTACTTTGTCACGACGTAGCCGTGTCATGTGTTATCCCGTGTCTGACAACGTCACACGCGTTTCATGTCGCCACTGCTTATCACGAAGCAGCATCGGACAGCTGAAATTTGCGTGATAGATCGTAGTTCGCGAAGCTTAGGTGTATTGCAGAGTGTAGTGCTATTCGCGAGGGCGTATTGGCATGTCACGAATCTCCAGAAAGCTATCGTCTGGGAGCTCAGGGACAACACGCGTAGGCTTACATACAATAAGAATGATACAGATAGCGCTCGTAAATGACATTTCTGAAAGTATACAGGCTGCCCAAAAGCATAGCAGGAGGATCTGCGGATGAAGCGATTGAAGGGCAAAGTCGCTGAGGACCTTGACGTAAACGCGTCGGGTAGCTGAAAACTTGGCTCCCGCAATGCTTGTTAATGAATGCCTTTGATGGCGAGTGTACGATGCTAATGTGATGCGGCAGCTCCTTGAAATGCTCTAATTCACTTGGGACTTGTATTAGGTGGGGCTTATAGTGACCGTGAAAATATGGTGACGTAATTCGGGCTGCTTAATCGAAGGCTGGGTTTATGGCTGGTGTTAGAGGTCAGAGTTGGGCGCTACCACAGTCTATGAGAATTTAGAGCTATATTATGTTAGGTTTCTCGCCAGCATTAAAGCGCTTAGTGTATGTTGTGCGTATTTTTTTTTCTTTTTTTCTTTTCTGGGTGCGTGTATTTTAGTTCAACCAGGGAGTCAAGACTTAGCAGGTTCAACACTGTCAGTGCTGTTTTGAAGCCTAGGCGTTTCGGAAGTCCGAGCTTCTTCGGCTATCGTCTCTTGAGGTGGGGATGCAGCGGCCGTTGAGAGCGCAAATACCTCGTAAAGCACCGCCTATATACTGCCGTGGATGATTGTGCGAACCCCGCCGTCTAAGAACGCGCGGTACTTGGCTTACATGACCTGAACGTTAACGTAATACGTGGCAGATGTCAGTCACTTCTTCGCACTCGGTGTCTGAACTCGATGTGAATAATAATGTTACACAAATATTGTACGCTTCTTCGGAGCACACAGGTTCATTGGAACACTACATGTCCATAAACGGGTGCCGTCAACATCGTGACGTCCGCATTCGCTGCTGAGCTCCTCGTACATCGGGCACCTGCTTACTCAGGTCTTGGTAGTTCTGTAGAGCTTTGTGAAGTCTCCGGGTAAGCCTGCACCATTCAAGGAAGAACCACACGTTTGACCACAGAAAGAATACACGCTGTGCTGCAGCTGGTCGCTTGACGTGGTCCTGCTATCTTGGTCGATTCTGGACGTAGGGTGTATCACAGTCTTTTTCATATCCTTTCCGAAACAAGATATTAAAAGAAGTATTTGGCGCACCGTGTGCACTTACTTGAGGTATCGGCATTCACCGATGCCATCCATTAGGATTATGAAAACAAAAGGACCTGAGTACTTTTGGTAGGGTAGATAGGGCGCGTTCCAGCGAGGTTTGGAATAGGACGCGTGTATATTTATTTATTTATTTATTTATTTATTTATTTATTTATTTATTTATTTATTTATTTATTTATTTATTTATTTATTTATTTATTTATTTATTTATTTATTTCACATACTTTCAAGGCCCGAAGGCGTTGCAGAAAGGAGTGGAGTCAAAAACAAAACATAATGCACTAAAAATACAAACAAAAAATATTAACAAATGGCATTCTGAACAGCGGTCTTGAGGTTGGTAGGGTCGGTGATGAGTGCGACTGATGCGGAAAGGCGATTCCAGTCTTGATTCGGACGGCGTTGAAAATGAGAAAAGAAAGGGTAAATTCTTTTTAATATAACACCGTGAACATAGTGAACGCCGAGTGAAAAGCTACATTATAGCTGCCTGAGGGTGTCTGAGGTGCAGCGCGAAATGAATTGAGTGTTCCTTGCTGAGGACGTAACATAGACTGGGCGCAGATGCATGCAAATTATTGGCATGCGGCAACAAGAAAATTGTAAGATGCGAAACTGGTACATCACGTGACCATTTTTTTCGAGTAAGACAACGCAATGAGTTAGGGGCTTTTATCTGGATCTTATAGACGCCGTATACGGCGTCTATAACGTGTTCACTATAGTACTATATAAATTAGTCTCCGGATTACTTTTGTCAACCTGTAGCGGTTCAACGCGCACCCGAAGCTCGGTAGACGAGAACTAGAAGAAAAGAAAAAAGAAAAGAAGAAAAACCGCAACACAGAACGTGGGAAAGCCAGCTTACAAAGACCAAGCTTACACCGATCCCCTTAAAGTCGGCTTCACTTTTAAACAGAAATGCATTGCTGGGAAAACGTTTTCCAGGGGCAATATAAGTGGTCCTATATTAAAATGTGAAGGCCCTAGGATCTTTTTTATTATTTTATTAATTGTTTGCTATTGCCCCGATGCGCGCGCGTGTCGAAAACGCATTAGTCAGGCCAAGTCCCAGGAGGAGGAAATAAACTTTATTGAAGACAAGGGGAGGGGGGAGCCGAGGTCAGGCAGAGGGGGCTAGAGTGGCGTCCAGCTGGCCGCGACCTTCGCCACCCAGTCCGCCAGCCCAGCTTGGGTTTGAGGGTTAGTAGATTTTAGTATGGAGTCCCACGCCTCCTGTGAGGGAGCTTGCTGCAGGAGATTTCTTGGGGGAGGGTTGTTCCTGCAACCCCATTGAATATGATGATGATCGGCTGGATCTGTGTCGCAATATTTACATTTTGAATTATAGTCGCCTTTGGATAGATAAGATAGAATTTTGGGGGCGCGTCCAAGTTTGACTTGCCGATGAGGCGAGCGCCATCTGGATGGTGTTTTCGCAAGTAACATACTCGGGCGCGCCGCCGTTGCTATGGTAAAAATGCTGGAAAAGGGCGAGTTTGTGTTTGATTTTCCTCGTAACGGAATTATGCTTTCTCTTACATTCAAATAACAGTCCGAAGCCACCATGTCGTAGGTTGTGGTTAAGTCGTACTTTACCATTTTTTTCTGACGGATTTCACTGTGAGAAATTCAATTTTTGTTCACTAAAACCTTGGACCACGTGGAGGGTCTGCGCGGTCGGGGTGGTTCGCGATGATTTTCTCCGCCACGGACGCCGACATCCACGCCGACGCCGGATTTTCTGTGACACGGGGCCTTTAACGCTATCGCGTTAAAAGAGACACACACATCATGCAGGTCATATTAGCGAAGGAGGCCGGTCTTCGGCAAAGAGCGCTTACAAACGAAAAGCTTTGCGAGTTCGGGTCCAGGTTGAGAGAATTGTAGTCGACGCTCAGCCCTGTAAGAAACGTACCGTCCACATCTCCAGACTTAAGCATATATGCCGCATGACGTGATACTTATGCGAATATATAAAGCCAACAGACAAAGCCAAGGAAAGCATCGGGGAAATTAAGTGTGGTTGAAATTGGAATGTAGAAAATAATGAAGAAAAGGGAAATGAAAGTGATCGAAAAGATATCTTGTCGCCGGCAGGAGCCAAACCCGCAATCTCTGCATTACGCGTGCGTTGCACTACCAATTCTGCTACGGCGACAACCATCAATTCGTCCACTAACTTGGGTATTTATGCTTACTAGATCTAGCCCTAGAGAGAGAGAGAGAGAAGAGAAACGGGGTGGGAAAGGCAGGGAGGTTAACCCGAAAAGATTCTGGTTTGCTACCCTGCACTGCGGGAACGGGAAAGAGAAATGAAAGGCGGAAAGAATAGGGGAGTGAAAAAGCAGTCACAAAAAAAAAATAGAAGGAATAAAAATAATTGTGGAGGTGGAAACGTCTGTGAGAACTACAGTCTGTCAGAAAGTCCACTCGATCGCAAGAACTTCAAGAGTGCCTTGATTGACTTGTTGTGTGACGACTGTATAGGACCGGCGTTCCAGGACTGTCTGCTCCGAAAGCGGCCGGTCGTCAAGACGCGCCAGCGCGGTTGCGAGTGACTGTCTATGTGCGCTGTATCGGGGACAATGACAAAGTACGTGCTCCGATAGTTTCCTCGTCGCCGCAGGGGTCACACTAAGAATTATCCTCCCATCCAATGCGGAAAGATCTAGCCCTAGATGTGTTAGCCAGCGCCCCTCAGAACCATGGTGGGCGGATGTGGAACATCCTTTTTAGCCCGATGGCGTCACGAAACACGTGATCTTCGGAGAGCAGGCGCGTGGTTAACACTCGCATGCTACCTAATGACATCAAGGCTGCTAGATTCGAGACCCTTGCAATGAATAAACGAGAGAAGGAGGGAGAACCGAGGGGCTCGATTTTGTTAATTATGACCACGTAGCACAGTCGGTCATGACCGAGCACAATCATGTCGCCGCAGCACAATTGGTAGTAACCCGCCGCGATGGCTTAGTCAGCTCAGGCGTTGCGCTGCTGAGCACGAGATCGCGGGATCGAATCCCTGCCGCGGCGGCCGCATTCCGATGGAGGAGAAATGCAATAACGCCCGTGTGCTTGCGTTGTATAGTGCACGTTAAAGAACCCCAGGTGGTCAAAATTAACTCGGAGCCCTCCACTACGACGTGCCTCATAATCAGAACTGGTTTTAGGCACGTAAAACCCCAGAAAGAAGAACAATTGGTATAGTGCAACGTACGCGTAATGCGGAGGTTGCTGGTTCGGCTCCCGCTGGCGACAAGTTATCTTTTCGTACACTTTCATTTCCCTTTTCTTCGTTATTTGCTACATTACAATTTCAACCACACTTAATTTCCCCGACGCTTTCCTTGGTTTCATTGTCTGTTGGCATTATGTGGTCATGATTAACAAAATCGAGCCCCTCAGTTCCCCCTTCTTCTCTCGTTTATGAAAATATAGCAACAGCTACATCCGCAGTCAGTTTGAAGCATATAAATATGTAGAGAATTCGGGGGCTCATGTGTTGCGTTCGTGGTCGGTTCGTAGAGCACTCTGCACCGCAGTGGGCGAAAGGGATTATAGGTGGGTAGCGAGGGAGGCAACCACGTCTTCCGGTACTCGACTCGTCGGCATGGACGGCACGCGCGCCCACGGCGCTGCCCCCAGCACGAAGTCAGCGATGCGAGGCCGCGTAAGGGCCCGCGGTTCAGTGCTCCGGCATGTCACCATGCTGCGTCCCGTTAGAGCCGCACGCTTTCGTGCGGGTTAGACCCAACGTCATCAGTCTACCAGGAAGCGCGCAGAATTCGCGCCTTACGAGGGCTCGGCAGCACGGCAGACAGGTGGAAGATGACGACAGCGGGAACAACACACGCGAACTGATGGTGATTCTGGTCGCAACATTGAGTGAGCGAGCCGAGAGAAATGTTAATTTCTTTGCCAGGAACGTGTGCATAGCGTATATAGAACAAAGTTAGCGAGAAAGTAGCCCGGTATGCGAGTTGAAAAACACTAGGTGTTACTTAGACTGACCGCACGCTACTGCAGATGAAGGGTGGTGATACGTGAGGCGACATCGCAGAGGCAGCTTAGCCGCAATTGCCGAGCTCAAGGGTATTTTCAACTTCTCGTGCAGCAACACCAAGGACTTCAGTGGTATTTTCATACAGGCACGGATAACGTCCCGCAGGTCGCGGCATGATACACGGCGCGGACCTTCAGTCAGCTTGCGAGGCTACTCGCTAGGAGTGTAAGCATTGCGGATCCCTTGCGCACTGGCGAGTAACGTAGCTGCAGCGCCTAGAAACTACTGAGGGCATTAACTGAACAGGCCCGCGGTGCTCAATCAACGGTGCGGTAACATGAAAAGGAAGAAGAAAGAAAGATCCCGTCCCCAATCCGCTCGATCGCGCTACAAGTTTCTAAGGATTTAGGAAAGAGCCAGAGGCACGTCGTCACATGTAGGGGTGGTGCTAGAATAAAAGGAGACACTGTTAAAAGTAAATCACTTTTAGCTTATTTTATTCTTCGGACAATGCACCGAACTACGAGAACGCCATGGGCGTCGCCATAATGCCATCTGGACTGTGTTGATTCCGCGTGAAACCCCGCGCTAGAGAATTGCAGAAGCTGCCGCGCGTGCTATATATGTATACAGTCCAGAGAGGAGATTCTCGCTCTCCTCAATAAAAACGTCTATACGAACGCAAATTTTAATACTAGACATGAACCACTGCTACATGAATAACACACACAGAGAGAGAAAGACAGATAACAAAATATTTATATGATAGTGTCGGATAACGCAAAGGAAGATGGACAAATTGTGCACATTATACCGTGTGTCCCAGCTGACGTTAGACAAGCTCTTCAAAATAAATAAATAAATAAATAAATAAATAAATAAATAAATAAATAAATAAATAAATAAATAAATAAATAAATAAATAAATAAATAAATAAATAAATAAATAAATAAATAAATAAATAAATAACGCAGTGAGGGGGAGAAATAAACTTTATCTACAGAAATGCGCTGATGGTGAGATGGTCCGAGGCGGGCGGCGGGCCTAGTCCAGGATGCCGTGGGCCTGAGCCGATAGCTTGGCCCTGCTCACCAGGCGATGCTGGTCTTCAGGGCTCGGGCTTGTCAGCTGGGCCTCCCACTGCTCGACGGTCGGTCCGGTGACGCGTGGTGTTGACGGGTTTTCCCCACACTCCCACACCAAGAGGTAGAGGGTATTGGGCGCAGATCAGAAGGCGCACTTGTATAGCTCGTAGTATACATGGCGTGTAGCAGGGTGCCGTGCGGGAATGTGCCGGTCTGTAGTTCGTGGAACATCACCGCCTCTTCCCTGGTCAGCTTGGGAGGCGGGGGTGGGTATAGGTCCTCTTACCGAATCTGTAGTGGCTCAGGATGTCGGCGTATCTATTCGGGATGCTATAGGGGCTACCGGGGCACGTGAACCCGGTGGGATAGCCCGGAGAATGTGATCTCGGGCAGCGGCGTGAGCCGCTACATTACCCGCCAGGGACTCGTGTCCCGAGACCCAGACAATGCATAGTTCTTCGAGTTCTCTTCGAGTTCTTCGAGGTCTAGTTTCTCGAGGATGCTCAGGGCTTGTTTGGAAATAGGGCCCTTTTCGTAACTTCTACGTGCTGTTTTTGAGTCCGCGATGACTGTGATGTGATCTTCCTCTCGCTTGTCCGTCGTGGCCGCCAGGGCTATTGCCGTTTCTTCCGTGCAGTCGATGTCTGAAGTGTTTACCGAGGCCGCTGCTACCTCTTCTCATTGGCCGTTGATCACGCTGATAGCGTGGGCCGCTCTTTTCTTGTGCTTTTCCGGGTCGGTGCATCTGACTTCTCCTTTTCTTGGTCCTTCGTAGGCCTTACGTAGAGCTTGTGCTCTCGCTGGCCTCCTTTCTCTGTTGTAGTGAGGGTGCATGTTTCTCGGGATGCTGGCCACCATGATATTCTCCCTCAGTGGTAGAGGGACCCGCTGTCTTCTGTGAGAGATACATTTATAAGACCTGCGGTGTTCGGTCGTCAGCGTTCTGACAACGGAACACCGTAGGTCTTAAAATCGTATCTTGCACCGTGTTTTCTTTAATATTTTTTTTTCGTTTAATAGCTTAGCTAACACTAGCTGGGACACCCAATGTGTGGAAGCCTTATAGTGAGTTCGGTGTCTGACGTTAGTCCGTATAGCCGGAGCCAGTCCTCGAACGATGTCACTTCCTTAGGCCAGTATTTTTTCTAAGTTTCTCTCAAATGACTGGTTTAAAGGACGGACAACAACGAGATATATCGAACTATTTTCTCATTCCTATATATTGTCAGAGTGCTGCCTAAGAAGAAACAAAGGACAGGGCCGAAGATGCAGATTGATTCGCGTGGACTTTGCAATCTTCTTTATGCCGCTCAACCATTAAAAATAACCTGTACATATCTCTCTCATCTCCCCGTAACAATATGTATAGGCAAAAACAGCGAGGAAGAAATATTAACATAAAGTACAATCTAAAATTTGACAGCGACTGCAGTAACACGTGAAGACGAGAACCTGCGGCACACGTGGTCATGCATTAAGTTATACGATCGGAGGAGTCAGACATCTTGCAAGGCATAACGAGCCGCTGTGGGAAGTATGCCGCTGTAGGTCGACGTCCTCAACGACACATGCGAGCACCTAATGCACTATACCTAAAGGTTCTTTCTTTCTTTCTTTCTTTCTTTCTTTCTTTCTTTCTTTCTTTCTTTCTTTCTTTCTTTCTTTCTTTCTTTCTTTCCGTCGTTCCTTCTTTCATTCTTCCTTGCTTTCCTTCGTTATCTCTTTCTTTTGTTTCTTCATTAATGTTCAGCCATTGCATCATGATAATTTTGCATCATATTTTTTTAGAGTATGAGCCATTGCTGATGATGTTATTTTCTTTTTCGCTCGTCTACTTTTTTGTATCACTGGACTACTCGCCGCTTCTTTCGGGTATGAGCCATTGCAACGAGCCACTTACCGTGACTTACGGCTCTCGCCTTAACAGGAAATGAGTAGAAATTGGGGTTGCAGCAACGTTTACCCTGCGATACCGATCAGATGTTCTCGCAGAAAAATTTGGTACCTGTATGGAAAGCAGCAGATTAACTGCAGCGTCATTCTTGATGAGCGCTTATGTCGAAATAGACGAATGTTTCGCACACTCGTTTAATTTATGGCGCCGGCAGTTCTTACGGTGTCCGCATGATTTGCAGCAGCAACCGCGAGGGAGGTTGTTTTGTGTCAGCATGAATATACTTAGTTAGCATTACCAGTCGATTTTAACCCTGTAGGAAAGTGTAGAACATATATCCAGTGTAGTTTGTTGAACGTACTGAATACGAAGGCAAAATAAAGCATAATAAATGGCCGTGGAGGCTCATATTGGGTGATAAGCATAGTGAAATTCGAGTGAGGTTGGTGCGTGTAGAGGCTTTAATTTGTTGTGCGCTTAATTTATTTATTTTTATTTATTTATTTACCCTCAAGGCCAAAGGCATTACAGAGGGGAGTGGGGAAAATCAAACAAATACAACAGCAAGATACAGTGAGTAATAATAACAATTTCGAAGAGGCATGCACTTAAGTAATGGTTCTTAGTGCTTCGCGAAAACGTTGGTTATCAGATACAATGTCAGCAGGAAGGTGGTTCCACTCGATTGCTGTGCGCGGAAGGAAGGACTCAGAAAATGTTTTCCGTTTTACAAAATGGAATACCTACCTTGTAGCGATGATCAATGCGATGGGACATATATTGCGGTGATAGAATAAGTATGTCGTGAAGAAAGGTATGGTAGTATATGTTATGGAATAAATTCAAGCGGCTAGCTCTACGACGGGCTGCTAGAGACGGAAGCGAGAGGCTGGCTTTCATGGCTGTTATGCTAGCAGTGCGATTGTAGTTGGAGAGAATGAAACGAGTAGAGTTATTCTGAACAAGTTCCAGGGCAGTGATTAATTTTAAATGCATAGGATCCCATACAGAAGCAGCATATTCAAGCTTTGGTCGTATTAAAGTTTTGTAAAGTATTAGTTTAACTGAAGAAGGGGGGAACGGTGGAAAAGTTGCGACGTAAGTATCCTAGCATACGGTTAGCGTTGTTAATAATGTATTCTGTGTGCACTGTCCAATTTAAATTACATGATATATGAACACCTAGGTATTTGTAAGATGAAACGGATTCTAATGGAACACTGTTCAAAAGATAAATAGGAGGAGTGTTAGTGCTTCGGGCGACACGCATAACCTTGCATTTTTTGACATTTAGTTCCATTCGCCATGTTTTACACCAATTGGATATAGCCACGATGTCTGATTGAAGAGTGTTAATATCCCTATCAGTATTAATTTCGCGAGAGATTACACAATCGTCAGCGAAAAGAAAGATGTCAGAGGAAACAACGGAAGGCAGATCATTAATGTAAATTAAGAACAGAAGGGGTCCAAGGACGGACCCCTGAGGAACGCCAGAGTGTACGTCAGTAAACGATGAGTTATGACCATTAGCACTAACAAATTGTAATCGGTTAAGAAGAAAGGATTCAATCCACTTAAAAAGGTTAGGATCAAGGTTAAGAAAACTTAGCTTGTGAAGTAGTAGCTGATGACACACTTTGTCGAATGCCTTCGAGAAGTCCAAGAATATGCAGTCAGCGAAGGATGATTCATCAAGAATATGGTGCAATTTATGAGTGAAAGACAAGAGCTGAGTTTCACATGAGTATGCTTTACGAAAACCATGTTGTGAAGACGAGAAAAATGCATTATCTTCGAGAAAACTAACTAATGACTTAAATATTACATGCTCAAGTAGTTTGCACCATGTGCTAGTAAGTGAAATGGGGCGGTAATTAAGTGGGGGTGAAGTTTTACTGCCGGACTTGTGGAGCGGAACCACCTTCCCAATCTTCCAATCTGTAGGAAGGCTAGATGTGTCAAGAGATTTCTGGAAAATCTTGGTTAGTATAATAGGAACTATAGGCTGAAGTACTTTTTCAAAAATTTAGTACATATACAATCATAACCAGGAGATGCACTTTTTTGAGTGAATCAATTAGTTTAGCAACACCTGATACATCAACAAAAACGGGATACATAAATGAAAAATCAACGTGATACAGATTTGGTAGCTGCACGTTTGAAACAGGGCAAAAGTTTTGAACAAACACATCATTTAATGTTGTAGCACATAGGTTGTTAGGTATGCTATCACCGTTAAGGTTTTCAAGCGCTATGAATGAATCGTGTGCTGGATTTATGAGACGCCAAAGCTTTCCAACATTGTCCTTCAGCAGAGATGGAAGAGTTGTTGTCATGAAGGTAATCTTAGCGGATTTGATCGCTTGTACATAAGCCTCTGAAGCTAACTGATAGGTTGCCCACCTGGAGTGGTGATAAATATGACTGCGGTGGTGATACTTTCCGCGGGGCGCGATGACATTCAAGATTTAAGAAATATTTTTCACGTAGGACATACGTCATCGCTGAATTTCGGGCAAGCTTTTATTTTGGAGTGGGCTTAGTTGGGCTGACGTTGATTACGAGTGAGTCAATTGTTTGCAGACGAATTCCCCGATGTGGTTACTGCTGAGCGGTTATACATGGGCCGGTATGATGTAAGGAGTCCTTTTGCTCGATTCTTATCATCCATCGTTCACAGCTGGTCCATCCTGACGATAGGTGGGCACCACTCGCACGATTGACAAAGCGATAAAAAGAATAGCATCGGAATAAAATTGTTACATTATCCCGGTCATGCACATGTACTAATACGAATAACAGTACTAAGCCATGCATTTTGATGCTTGTGTCCCTTATATAGCAAATCCGGACTGTCCTAGAGTGCTACTAACGCGCCATTGCAGGCAAAGGTAAACTGAAATACATTGCGGATTAGAAAAAATCGCAAAGGGTAAATAATGCTCGAGAAGTCCATATACGTTCAAGTTAAGCAAGTAACGGAAACATAAGGAGCAATTAGAAAAGCAAACAGTAGTCAAGCATCGGGGAATAGAATTGATTTTACACCTTATACGGTGTCATTGATTTTACGAATTCTTATACATTATCATAAAGCGAAAATAATGCGAAAGAAGACTCCATGCGACTTGTGGGATCCGAACCCTCAACGTCTGCACGTCGCTTGCGGTGACCGATGCGTGCTCGTGTACTACGCAGCGTCGAATGTGTCAGGAAGTGTCGCTAGCGAACACGGTGGCATGCTGTCTTTCTTGATGTCCACCCCCCCCCCCCCCCCCCTTTTTCTTCTTCTTCTTCTTTCTGTTGTCATAAGTACAAGCAGGAAACATGAAATTCGTGCCTCTGTACAATGAAAAAAGTGCCGCTTTCTCGACGTGAATTGAGTAAGGATGGAGATCCCACGGGTGCCGCCGCCGTCTTCTACTTTTATTACCTTTACCACAAACGAGAAGTAGAACGAGATGATTAATACTGCCCTCCAAATAAAGCGCCCGTAACTCCCCGACGCACTCTTCGGCTTCGCCGTTATCTCCAAGCCTTTTCTTTCGCTCCGTACCGCTTAGAAAACTGACGTAACAACGTTCGAAAGACAAATACACATGAAAGAAAAAAAAAAATGTAATCCAGCCGGATGTAGCACGAACTTGAAGGTTTGTGCTATAGATTATGAGGGATGACAATTTTTTTTTTTTCACTTCCGCCGAACTGATTTGACAAAGGAAGATACGTGGTGAACCCAGCTGTATAAGATTGGACAGGAGATTGGTCGGTTAATTTATTCCTCGCGTTGTTGATTATGCGGCCGGAAAGTGAGTACACCACGGACGGTGTCTTTCTACCATATGGCTGCGAGCTCGGCGTTCGTCCCTTCGTGTGCGGCAGCGCTTCCGCTCTCGTTCTCGGCGTCGTCGTCAGCCCTCGTGTTGCATTAACATGCGGGGCCGAAAATGTCCGACAAGTGAAGGTCAGCTGCCGGCGCCAATCGATGCTGGCGGTTCGCGAACGAAGGCTTCCGCCGAAATGACGATGCCGCCGCTGCGACGACGCACTTGCCGCCGGACTATACGCGCGGTCAACTTTATTGATAAACTCGCCGTTCTTTCCGTTTGCGGAAATTCAGGGCTATGCACGTACGCGCTGTTTGCGTGAGCTGGTGTTGTTTCCAATCGATAGCTAATCGATAATCGATCAATATCAGTAAATTCCAGAAAACTCTGGGGTTGACTTGGTAGTGCTTAGCCTAGCCCAAATACGTGGCAAATACCTTGCGATAGCCAATCGATAATCAATCACTAATCACTAAGTTCCGGAAAATGCTGGGGATGATTTTGTAGTGCTTAGCCTAGCCCAAATACGTGGCCAATACCTTGCGATAACGAATCGATAGCCAATCAATAGCTAATCGATAATCGATCAATAATCAATAAATTCCGGAAAATGCTGGGGATGACTTGGTAGTGCTTAGCCTAGCCCAAAAGCCGGGACTAGCTAGGTGCCCATCAGCTCCGCTGTCTCTAGCATTGCGCCTCCAGTGCAAGCTACGCTAATTTTCTTTTAATTTTTTCCTTTTGAATTTTATTTTTGTATGTGTGTGAGAGGGAGTTTTAGGTGCAAACAAAAGTTTCTGTCACTATGCTGAATTTATCTTCTCGCTTTAAATAGTGTAAACACTGAATGAATGAATGAATGAATCTTAGTTATTCGGACAGGAGGGTTACGACGATGAGAGCAGTCGAAATTGTGCACATTAAGCATGGTCGAACTCGATATAGTTTGACAAAATGTTAAGAACTTCAGGTGGAGAAACATCGCAGAACATTCAGATTAATCCTCATTGTTCGAATGAAAATAAGTTAGCTTCACCTCTAGAAGGAATAAGAATTTCAAAAAGTGAACGTGCGGACATAAGGGCGTTTTCTCTTGGAGAATGTGTCTGCGGAAAACTTATTTTTGAAAATTGCAGAATATTTTCTAAACGTAAGCGGTAAAAATACTTTTGTGCGCGACACCGCATCGTCATCTTAGACAAGAATGCGCAGGACGTTTAGTAACTGGGTTGAGATACCGGACATAGTGTTAAAATTACTGAACTTTGCTTTTCTCACTAACATTTCTTTGACTTTGGTACTGCGGTGCAGTCAAGCACGCGTAGAAACAAGTTAGTTATAATTTAATTACGAGGAAATGCACCGACGCGCCCACTGCGCCTTTTTAAAAACGAAGCCGCTGTCTATAGGTACGTCATTCCTCCATCTGATTTATTTTTCTTTTCCGATTTCTTAAATGCAATGTGACGTTCGCACTTATATACACGATACATTTAAATGTGCAATTGGAAATATTTGCAGCTACGTTGTCGCTGGCCTCTCCACCAACCATAAAGTGTTCAATATTAATTCCGCCTTAACTCTTTCCGTACCGCGCCCATTGGGCATCGTTAGCGCTCTATCGGTGGTTTGAAACGCCGCTTTCGAGACCTTCCTGGCCGCTCATGGACATACTGCGCTATCGGACGTGAAGGAGGAGAACTATATTTTATAAGCAGTTCGCTTTTGTCCCGCCCGGCGGTGATTTTTTAAACGCGCTCCGAAGTTTCGCGATCGTCAAAGCAGAACGCAAAAATGTCCGGCTCCGGAAACGGCGCGCGCGCTTCGGGAGATCGCAGATATCACGATTCCGCTGCGTCTGCGGCTCATCTTATCGATACATCGAATAGCAGTGAGTCAGAGGACGCTGACTTTTCGCCGGACTTTCGAGTCTGAAAGCGACGAAGACGCAAACGAGCCCGGAACATCGGCGGCCGCAGCCCGGCACACCCAACTGTGGCGCTTGCAGTTAAAATTTTGTAGCGGAATACCTGTTCAAAGAAAAATATTGATTTTCTCGGAGATAGTGCCTAATAGACGGCAATACATTTTGTATATCTCATAATTTTCGTAACATTTTTTCTTAGTCGATACAAGCGTGTCTGTACAATCTTGATTTTAACAATTTATATCTTTTTATGACATACATATCGATAATAAAACTTTTATACATGAAAAGTGCATTCATTTTGCTTTCTGTTTATGTAATACATTGAATATTGAGTGCAGTTGTTCCTTCAGAAAAAAAAAAGACATCTGCCGTAACATACAAGAAACACCTATTTCCCCCATGGTAGGGAAAGAGTTAATGATCTTGTAATGTGCACGTCATCTTTAGTTGATTCATACTGATTGGTTTTATATGGTACGGGCATCATTTGGAGAACAGAGACATACACTCCCTCTTGGTACGTTCCCAGCCGCTGCGGCTTAGTGGTTGTGACATTCCGCTGCTGAACACATACCCAGCCGCGGCGGAAGCATTGCTGTGCAGCGGAATGCAAAAACTCTCTGTGCTTAGATTTAGGTGCGTACGCCTCAGAAACTCAGATAGTCGAAATTAATCCAGATCGATCGCTTCACTAGGTCAGCTTGCATGGTCCGTATTGCATCAGAACGGCAAATCAATCAATCGATCGATCAATCAATCAATTTAATTTAGCCTCGATGCGGTCGGCAATATTGATATAAGGTGGTATTCTGTAAGTGTCCTCCTATAGTGGACATGTCTACTTCGTTTGCTGCTGAAGTTCTGACTGGCTGGTCATCTGATTGTGACCACGCATGGCCTGTGGAGCTCAACTGAAGACTACAGTAGTAGAGACGAAGACAACCCCTGACATAGTTATTTGCACCTGCGAAACGGTGGTGCAGTATACTAAGGCCTCTGTGGTCTTCCCAGTTTAGACGAAACCCAGCGCATCCGTTGGAGGCGCTACTTCGTTGCACGGCTCTTGTGTCGCGCGTCGCAGTCAGAACTTGCGTCGTGTTCGACGGAAAAGGGGGGTGCAAGACGCCTTGCGGCGTTTCTCAGAACGCGTGGCCCAGTTTCCTACCGTGGCAGTCAGCCAGAACTTAAGCGCGCTGTCAAACGCTATCGACCACGCAGGGTCGATGCATTCACGCTATGCGCGACGTCGCAGCCTATTTGTTTTTTTCTTTTTTTATTCGACGCACGACTAAAAGAGGTCGTCAGCGTGTTTTCGTTTGTTGTATTATTTGCGCACATGCGCGCGCCGTTCGCTTATAAGAGAATTCGTGCCAACTGTGTGTCGATAGCGAGCGGCAACAGAAAGAGCGGGCGAGGCGGTCAATAAGCGCGCCCCCTTGCCCGAGGCACAGCTGCGTACTTGCGATTAGTTTGGTTCTTCACGCAAATCAGTCTCCCCCTTTTTGCCTTGCTGCGTGTAAATGATACTTCATAGTTGGCGCTTCGCGCTGTCGCGCATTGCGTTTTGCACTGTTCGGCTAACTGCGCGATTGCAATCTCACGAGTGTCCGAAGTTAATCTGCATGTCGTCTCGCATGCTTATTTTTATATATGGGGGGTTCAGATGGCTGATAAAGCTTCATATGGTCAATGATTTAATAATTTAATATTTTTGCGTATTATTTGTAGTTTTTATGTCCTGCTTTTTCTTTATCAAAGCTGTAACGTTACACGATCGTTAAAATATTGCGTTGCTTTGTGGAGTTGAAAAGAGTAATGGTTACGATTTATATTGATATAAGCGATTTTAAACGCATTTATTTCTTGGTTCTCTGGAGATTTGCTGCTTAAAAGAGCTGCGACCCAGAGGGAATATTCTATGTGCAGCTCATCACTGCGCGATGTTCCTGAGGACCTGCAGCATGTTTTATGTGCCTGCAATCCGTATGCACCAGACAGACAATCTCTGAAGGCTGCGTTGTATTTGTACTGCTACGCTATAGCCTGAAACTGCGGGGCAATAGTGACCTGTGGAGAAACACTGCTTGTTCATTGCTTGCAACGGCGGCGCTTCTAATATATTTGAGAACTGTGGGCCTAGGTATACTTTTTGAACGTTCTGAATGTGTGTTGGTGTTTGTATGGTCACTGTGTATATGATATCGATCGCCAAACGGGCGAAGTAGCATGTCAGGCCGTCAGGCAAGCAAACATCTCGAGTTTTTCATTAAACAGAGCATCCCTATCTGTCTTGCCTAAAAAGCGTCAGTATATCCTGAAGATTGCTGTGAATACAATTCTTAAACATCAAAAGACTTCTTTGTCACTTTTAACGATAATTTTACCAGAAGCGATGAGTTGAACAGGAACTTGAAGGTTGGGGACGGACGTACGAAGTATCTTTTTTTTTTTTTCGTACGCCCGTCCCCAACCTTCAAGTTCCTGTTCAACTACCGGATCCCGGCATAACCTCACTTTATATATATATATATATATATATATATATATATATATATATATATATATATTCAGTAGCAACGGGGTTGACGGTGGTTAGACGCAGAAAACAGTGTCCCACTGCGGAGGACGTCGATGCTGGCGCTCGGAATAGTCACGTGCTCATTACGCAGCTATTATTAGGCGCTAACACGCCACACAGTGATGATGTCCAGACTGCGTCATATTCTACCCGAACCTGCCTCATTCTTTTTACTTCTCATGCGGTAAGTGTTTCAAAATGGTGGGGATGGACCTTGAATGTGCTATAGCTTAATGCATCTTTCTCCCGAAGCACTTAACGTTTGCTCCACACAGCCCCGTTTAATAAACTTAAGCGCCGCTATAGACCTGTCTTCGCCGTTCGGGTAAAGTCTGATGACTGGAAATGAGAAAATTGATTGCCTGGAAAATGTTGCGCACTGCAAGTGCAAGTGCCTGGTCCTGTGTAGTATAAACGTCTGTTCTCGAAATAAATGAGTTGAAAGTTTGAAAGTCGCGCTTCAGGTGTCCTGCAGCTCCTTATTGTGTCCGCATCTGTCAGCGCCAAAGCAATTTCATTATGAATAACTCGCCCAGATCACGACCCTGGCAGTACATCTCCCAATTGAGAACACACCGGACGTCAAATGGGCGGCGCGTGCTCCAATCCGATACGCACTTTGCCACACCCACATACTCGTATCGTTTCCCTACCGATAAGGAAAATGAAGCGCGGAACTTCGCGGGCTGTACCCGATCGTGTGGCCGGTGACAATCAAGCACATTCAGAGGTCCTCTCTACCAAAGCCAGCGCTAATTGAGCTACTTCTATAACAGTGCATGCTGGAACAGCACAAGGAGACAAAGGCTCGTTAGTCTAGGATTTTCTGTGAAAAAGTGCACAGTGTTGTGACAGATCGCTCGCGCGATTATATTTGCACGGTTAGTTTTATTTCTGCCTGCACTATGCGTAGATGCGATGCCGGCGGCACTACTAAAGGGATACTCGCAGATACTCGCATCTGGATGTATCGACGTGTGAACGGCATGCGATGTACGCGAAGGCCAAGCAACACGGCCAACGAGTTGCGACCTAGATTAGAAAACAAAGCCGGTCGATGAACCGAAAGCACAATTAGACCATGTTGTGTGACAGCAGATTGAAAGAAAATTATAACAAGGAATGAGAGCTGATCGATACGCCGGTTGGTATACGGCCGCACGAAGAAGGGTCGATGTTTTGACCGGTATTGGGATCGATGTTTTTGCGCACGTAACGTTTGTGCCATCAACGTGAAATATGATGCCACCGATGGCAGAATGTCAGGCTTGTCAATGTGCATGTATGCGCGTATGTTTCTGCACGAGCGTGTTTGTTTCGCGCAGATGGAGGCAGCCTGGAGGATTACAGAACTATCTACATACGTACTAACAGTTAGTGAATGACCCGCTCTTTTTCTGCGTTGTTGTTGGACATCGCGATTTGTTGCCGTATGCGGGCACCAGCAAATAAAGAAGCGGTGCTACGCGCCCGAAGCTATAGGATTTCGACCTTCCGTTTCAGGTGACGCAAACAGCTTTAGCTTCTAAGAGATCTACGAGGTTTCAACGAGGTAGAGTGTTCTGCCTGCCAACCTAAGCCCACTCAGTGGCGTGGTTTTCTCTTCTGTCGCGCACTGTAAGAACAGGCGCTGCGCAGTCACAATTTGCCGCCATAATAATCGACGGTAGAAGCATACATTCGTGGAAATCTTATCGACCTGATTCTCAACGAAGGCGCGTACATTACTCATGCGAGGCAAACATGTACCTCTGCGTGCCGCGAGTCGGTCCGAGCTCGCGCTCGGTACACGGTAACTGGAAAAATACCGACCCCCCCCCCCCCCTGTTTCTACTACATGTATATAGCGGTTATTTTTCTTACGCACACTGTAAGCCTTTACGCTTTATATACGCTCAGTCGGCCGGGTTTTGTTTGGATGAGCGAAATATACGTTGGTCATTCTAGTAACGACCGCCTGGCGTGCTTGGCTTCTGAAAAACGATCACAGCAACAGGTGAGCTCCGTTTTGTTTATTGAGTCTTGAAGTGTTGAAATGACTTGAAAATGGTGCCCGTATTGAATCGAAAACAGAAGGCACTCTAAAGGAAGTAGGTACCGGTAGGTGCCATCAAACGAGCATGTGGTATTTCATGTCATGCGATATGTCTATTAACGTAAATAGCACTACTCGAGTCGCTTTCATAGGTAAGGCACGACAGATGTGTGTCACCTTTTCCTGGAAAAGAGAGCTGCGCTAGAAGGAAGAAAAAGTTTACCCCGGTACCACTAATTATACACCCGTAAGGAGGCGGCTTCGTATGTATGCAAGTGAGAATATTGCTACGCGAGAGACATTCATCCTGGGGCAGACGACGAAGAAGACGGTCTTCTCGCGATCCAGGTCGTCTACAGCGATTTGCCAGTAGCCAGATCGAAGGTCCAGGGATGAAAAGAAGGTGGCACCATGGAGGCAGTCGAGGGCGTCGTCAATACGAGGAAGAGGGTACACGTCCTTCTTGGTGATTTTGTTGAGGTGCCGATAATCAATGCAGAAACGCCAGGAACCGTCTTTCTTCTTTACTAATACGACGGGAGAGGCCCAAGGACTAGAAGATGGTTCGATGATGTCCTTCGCAAGCATTTTAGCCACTTCTTTTTGGATCACTTCGCGCTCTGATGCGGACACACGGTAAGGTCGACGGCGAATGGGCAAAGAGTCGCCAGTGTGGATACGGTGGGCGACAATCTTAGTCTGGCTCAGGGGTCGATCACGAATGTCGAAAATGTCGCTGTATGAGGCCAAAACCCGGCAAAGAGCGTCGGCCTGGTCAGGCGAAAGGTCTGATCCAATCATGTTGCGAAAAATGCTGTCGTCGGAACTTGGTGACGGGGAAACTGCAGCTTCCGCAGGTGCAGTTATGATCGATAGCAACGGCGACCCACTTGTTGCCGGATCGTGACTCAGGAAAAGGACCGAGAAGGTCCAAACCAACCCGGAAGAATGGTTCGGTCGGGATGGAGAGCGGCTGAAGCAGTCCAGCCGAGGGTGCGGCAGGACGTTTCCGACGTTGGCATTTGTCGCAGGAGGTCACGTAACGTCGAACAGACCGGGCGAGACCGCGCCAAAAGAAGCGGCGCCGGACACGGTCGTACGTGCGGGACACACCAAGGTGACCAGCAGTTGGTTCGTCGTGAAGCTCACGCAGTACCGTTGAACGCAGCTGTTTAGGCACAACGAGAAGCAGATCAGGGCCATCTGATTGGACGTTACGACGGTAAAGTGCGCCATTCACGAGGGCGAACATGCGCAGTGAGGCGTCGTTAGGTGCGGATTCCAGCCGATCAATGAGCGATCGCAAAGCATCATCACGGCGTTGTTCGTCACCAATCTGGAGAAACTGAGACATAGACATAACGCAGGGGTTAGGTTCGATGTCCGGTCCCTCTGGTTGGTCAACAGGGTAGCGGGACAAGCAGTCCGCGTCCAAATGGAGGCGGCCAGACTTGTAGGTAACTGAGTAAGAGTACTCCTGAAGGCGCAGCGCCCAACGTCCAAGTCGTCCAGTAGGGTCCTTCAGTGAAGAAAGCCAACAGAGAGCGTGATGATCGGTGACAACACGGAAAGGGCGGCCATACAAGTAAGGACGGAATTTCGAAACCGCCCAGACAAGGGCAAGACATTCCCGTTCCGTAATAGAGTAATTGCGTTCAGATTTCGATAGGAGACGACTTGCGTACGCAATAACACGGTCAACGCCTTGTTGGTTTTGGACTAAAACTGCACCGATGCCGTGACCACTAGCATCTGTGCGCACTTCCGTGGGAGCAGCTGGGTCAAAATGGGCAAGAATAGGTGGTGTCGTTAGGGCGGCGATGAGCTCAGAGAAGGCGTCAGCTTGTAGAGGACCCCAACAAAACGGGACGTCTTGCTTGAGAAGATCAGTGAGTGGACGTGCGAGCGCCGCAAAGTTTTTCACAAAACGGCGAAAGTAGGAACAAAGCCCCACGAAGCTACGGACGTTGCTACTGACGTTGCCGATTTCTTGCTCCACGATGTTATTCTGCACCATGGCGCCCCTACCCAATTGCTCACAGATCGAGGCCGCGCATTTTTATCACGAGTAATCGACGATCTCTTGCGCTCCTCCTCAACGCAGCACAAGTTGACCACTGCCTACCATCCCCAAACAAATGGCCTCACCGAGAGACTAAATCGCACCCTCACGGACATGCTCTCAATGTATGTTTCATCTGACCACCGTGACTGGGACCTGGCGTTACCTTACGTGACTTTCGCGTACAATTCCTCGCGTCACGATACCGCCGGTTATTCACCCTTTTATATGCTCTTTGGCCGTGAACCAACGTTACCGATGGACACCCTACTACCGGCTGCTGCCGCGCCGCCTAGCGAATATGCACGTGATGCCATCGCTCGTGCCGATCACGCTCGTCAGATCGCCCGCTCTAGGCTGTTGGCCTCGCAAGCGACCCAGAAGCGCTTCTATGACAGCCGGCATCGCGACGTTCGCTTCTCACCCGGTGCCTTAGTTCTCCTGTGGTGTCCATTCCGCCGTGTTGGCTTATCCGAAAAGTTGCTATCTCGATACACGGGTCCTTACCGAATCGTCCGCCAGGTCACGGACGTCACCTACGAGATTGTTCCCGTCTCTCCGACTTTACCGCCGGCGATCGCTCCCAGTGACATAGTTCACGTTAGCAGACTGAAAGCCTACCGCCTTCCTCCTAACGACAATGTGTGAAGTGCGCCGGGACGGCGCTTGCACCGCCGGGGGTAATGCTACGCGAGAGACATTCATCCTGGGGCAGACGACGAAGAAGACGGTTCTCTCTGGTGCTGGTGGCTGTCCACCATCTTGGCTACTGTGTCTCTCTCATACTGTAAATACAGTGTAAATAGTCCCGCCTTGTGCCGTTTTACGTAACAATATTTTTACCAACCCATTCCACAGTAAAGGGGCTTTTATTGGGATGAAAATAAATAACTTTGTAACTGAGAGGGCCGCCATGGCCGGTATTTTGTAGCGATGCCTTATGCCTTATTCTATACTAGTCTTATCATCCACCGCTCACAGCCAGCTGATCCCGTTGATAACGTGAGCGGACCGTCGCTCTGACCACTGACCAAGCGCGAAAAGGCATTAACATCGGAAAGGCATCGCTACAAAATCTCGGCCCATGTCTACTTATTTTCACTGAATTATTAAAGAGAATAATAAAGGAAAAATTTGGAGGACGCTTAAGCTTCGCCGTCAAGAGTGGAACGTGATAACATTCAAAGATCCTTGACAACATGTTTCTCACACTTCCCGGCAACTGCAGCTTATGTAACAGTAATGTTTACCGGGAAACACTGGCGGTGAACGCTATGAACGAAGGTGCGCTTTCTGGTAGAAACGCGGCCTCTCTCGTGGGCCGGCCTCCTTTTATTGTTTGCACCTTTAATATTTCAGCCTGAGAAGATTTAGCATAAAAGGCATGCGCTGTTGGTGTTTTCTTTCATGACAATTGTTTGTGGGCTGTCACTCTCAAAATTCCGAGGAATAACTTTGTAAAGAATGCAAGACAAAGTGTGAGCAATTTTAGTGGTAAAATATATTTGGAGGGCCTGCGGGGCTGGGGATGCTTTTCTCGGCCGCGGGCGGCATTGCCGACGCCGGATTTTCTACGACACGGGGTCCTAAACGCTATTGCGTTAAAAAGAACCAATACCTGACTGCACAAAGTGCACTGAACTGCACAAACCAACACTGTGAGATGTATAAATTATTCGGCGTAAAGTTAGATGCGATTTCGAAACAGAGCCCGTGGAAGACGGAAAGCGGAAGTTCCACCAGCATGTTCCATACAAACGCAAAATATACGTATAAAATAACGTAAGTCGTTGTGGAATCAGTACACATAAGCATGTCGCTGAGCTCAAAGGAGCGTTCAATTATAGCTACTTTTGCGATGTACTGCTTTTGATGGCGAGTGACGCAACACCTTAGCAATCGAAAAAAAAAAAAAAAAACAACAACTGAAGGTTCTCCGCGTAAAACCGCGTCTGAAAGGAGTTGCGACTTTAAGCTCAGCTTCATCTTGCACATGGTGCCTCTGACGTATCGTTTACGTGCTCTTGCTTATCAACCGCTGCGTCATGCACACGTTGAAGAACTCAGTGCTATGAAGGTGCAGTCTTGGTAAAGCCTTTGCGTTTGATGCGGCGTGGTATTGTAGCATCATCTGGCATGCCATCGGCGAATGACGAGTATGGCCTCCCAGATTTAGATGCATACCGTTGCGTTTTTCCCCGCTTTTTTTTTTTTCTCTTCACGTGATTAGACACTTGACACGCAAGATGTTTTCCAAAAGATGGCACGAACCAGTGAAAACACTTAAGTATAACTTGCTGTCTCAAGCAAAATTTTGTGTGATTAGACATATGACACACAAGAGGCTTCAGACAAGATGCTTAACGAACCGGCGAAAGCACTGCGTATGACTTGTTATCGCAAGTAAAATGTAAAAAAAAAAAAAAAATCTGCGCGTGATGTCGTCAAGTTGAGCTCTAGGCCGGTATTTTGTAGCGATGCCTTTAAAGTAATAATGCCTTTTCGCGCTTATCGTGGTTTGTCAGTGGTCAGAGCGACGGTCCGCTCACGATATCAACGTTGATAACGCGAGCGAACGGTCGCTCTGACCACTGACAAAGCGCGATAAGCGCGAAAAGGCATTATTACTTTAAAGGCATCGCTACAAAATACCGGCCCTAGTCGCTATTTGTAGTGTGCTTCTGTGTTTGGGACACTCGAGGAATAGGCAGTACACGCCCTTGTCGTAATGGCCACATGAACAGACGGAAAGGACGCACGATTATTAAAAATAAAAAATACTTGGCCTAAGCAGTTCCAGGTATTCAGAGGCTGGTTGGTACACCTTTGACAATTTTATACTGCGTCGATGAAACAGCGCTTTGCTCACTTGCTGTTGCTATGATTTCATGTCATAGCTCATATCCACTATGGGGCACTAGCCAAGAATCAGGTTGATAAAGCAACATGACCGCAGAAATTCAAGTTCACTATACAAAAAGGTTGTCTCGGGTTGTCTCGAAAGGGCGCATCGTTGTAGTCTTTCTCCGAAAGCATGGCCCGTCACTGTCTGCGCGCTGCTAAACAGATATGTTTCATTATTAGCCTAAAATCAGTTGTGGTTAAAGTAAGCGGCATGTAGCGCATTCATAGGGCTAAGACACGAAACGTCCAGTTAAAGCGCTTGGTGTCTTCATTTTCTTCGCTAATTTCGCGCAAAATAAATGCCGAACCGAGTCAATAAAGAATGCTTTATCCATTAATACTAGCTTAGCATCGCTATTTAGCGAACTTTTAGATAACTGGACCGGTAGGCTCATCTTTGCGTTCGTGAGTATTCTCAGCCAGCTTGCAGAGGGCTGCAACGAACCGCGGGATACCGTGCCTTAGTCAAAGAGACACTAAAGAGGGACGCTGCATCAGCTTAGACTAAAACGGCGTTGCATGTAGGCTCCCTAGCTTAGACTGTTCTTTCAAAATGCTATTCCGGTTAACTTCGTAGTAATAGATTCATTAATTTATTAGGAAATCTATGTTTCCACAAACATGCCTCCATGTTCCTATAAATAAATCTATCGATTATTAGAAAAGAAAATGAAGGTCCAAGTTTCATTTCCTAAATTTCGTGCGGGAACCCCAGCACGAGCACGTCAGTGTGGCGACACGAATTTCGAGCTGTCTTCTTGTATTTGAGCCGTTGTTGCTCGGTAAACGTTCTTTGAAGTTGATGCCTTCATACTTCAGTGTTGTAGCTAGAGTGCAATGTACTTCGTATTTACTCATAAAACATTAACAAGGCCCGAGAAGAGTTGCATCTAGTATAGCACGTGTCTCCAGGCCATTGCGTTTTAGGGCCCCGATGAGGCAGTATTGGTATTGTCATTTATTATTTTAGTTGATCATCTTTTCAAAGTACACCTTTTATTTATATAGTACACCTCACAACTCATTCTCATCATTTTAATACGTATATATTTTACGCAGTTTACAGCGACCGCTTATAGGCTTCTATACAACCATGACGGGTAGAGATTTGGGTATGTTCGTAGTTCGTGTTTAAAATAAAAACAGCGAGAGAGAGAGGGACAAACGAAGAAAGGCACACACAGCGCTGACTTCCAAAACCTTTATTGGCGAAGCGAAGACCATGCATGTATACAGTATATAGTATGAAGGCATGCGCAGAAACAGGGGCAGCTATCAAACATGTCATATCGATGAATATAGGAAAAACAAATCACTTACCATGTGTTGATAATGCGCGAGGCACATGTGCTAGGTTTATAATTGATTGAGATATGTAATCTACCTTTGTGTTAGCGCAATTCATGGGGGGAACTTACACACACACGCCCTCGGGCTTTTTTCTTATGTGGTCCGCTTCAACAATTTCGCGCGTCAGCTGCGAGCCGTGCTTGGTTAAGAGCTCGCAACGCTCAAAGAAGGGCACGCAGCCGCAGTCACGGCCGTGACTTTCAAGGTGGCCTTGAACCTTATATGTGCACATTGTTGTGATGCTCCCTTAAACGGTCATTCAGGCACCTGTATGTTTGTCTCACATATATGACAACGGAATACATATAGGTAAACTACGGCGGTGGCACAGAACACAAAGCGCGTTCTGTGTTTCACCCCTTTTATCTTTTCACTCAGCACATTTAAAGCTGGTGAAAAGGGGTATTTTAATGTTTGCCTTATTAACGCTCTTAGGAGGTCATGCCCGCGCTCATAGCAACGAAGTTTCCAGATACAGGTCGTGCGCCTGTTAAGCCCTGGTTACCCGAAGGCCTTAATATCTGCTGTAGCCTAAAAGCTTCAGTTCAAGTGTGGTGCGCAAGCTCGGCCACGACGTGCGCCATTTGAAAAGAACCGTGTTGCTTGCTGCCTTATACCTACACACCGTATCACATAGGCTGAAGAAGATTGGGCATCGCGCTAGCATCACAGCTCTTTTTTCCGCTCCGGAAACGCTACACAAGATTTGTAAGCTTGTCAATGCTACAGCCGTCAGCCGAGATCGCTGCTCTGTGAAACAAGGAACGCGCAAACACAGAAATTTCAGTCGGGAGCGCGTTAAATGAGTCACGTATTTAATCTCAGATGGGTTTTGGCGTCTAGAATATGCGTGGTTTCAAACGAAAGAAAGAAATGTGTACTGTAGCTGACGTCTGCAAACGAAGTCTGCCGATGAGTTGGATTTGGGTTGATAACCCCTTTTTTTGTTCAATGACACAGCGCCATCTAGCAAAAACTTTCGCATTATTAGTCGTGCCATTTTTTTTTTTTTTTTAATCTTCTTTCGGCTCACACTTCGCGCATCGCTTGAATGCAGCCGCTCGTCGTTCCGCGCTGCTGCGCTATGTCCTCGTCCTGTTAAAGGACTGTCTTACTGCTCGCGTTTCCTACTGCTTTCATCCAGCATAATGTGGCTAACGCGCTCGATCCAGAAGCAACTTTCATTCCTTTCTTTCGCGCTTCCGCCAAATGTAAATGTGCCGACTTGTCTCTCACCGTTGACGTTAATTTTTTTTCTCACGGCACGCCTTTAAGTGGGCCTCCGCCGCTCACAATGCTGTCGCCATATATTTAGCACCTCGAGAGAATCGGAGCGCTATTGACCCCCAGTGGGCCGGCCGCTTCCTCGGCTCACGTGAGGGGGCGGCCGCATCGGATCGCGCACGGCAGCACCCCGATGCACGCTGCGTGGCTCGTCCTCGATGGGGGGTCCTCGGGTCGTGATCGATGCCGGCCCGACTCCTTGGGGGCTGCGCGTACCCGGTCTTCCTTCCAGCAACGCACGCGCCCGCCACCTGTGGTCGTGGTCGTCGTGGAAACGCGTGCCAAGGCCAGCCCGAGAAACGCGTCATCGCGGTCACGGCGGAGAGCAGAGAGAGAGAGGGGACTGGCGATGACAATCGCTGTTCTACCGTCCGCTTGTCAGTCCGCTATTTATTGGCTTCTCGGGGAGGCATTTTTCCCTTCATCCTGGACTCCTTTCGTTCCGACTCGCTTCTTTGTTGCGTGTCCCGTGAATGCATTGAACGGACTGCTGCGAGCACGCCGGCGGTGGCCGCCCCGTACTAACGCCGTGCGGCGTTGCGAAACCTCTGGCGTCCTATACTGCGAGGGAACAAAGTCGTTAAGCTGCTGTCGCGCAGGAAGGGTTCGCTATCACCGAGTGTGTCACGTGTCGTTTGTCTAGCGATAGTAATTGGTCAGCGCACGGACGGATGATTTCGCGAGCCGAAGTTACAGGAGAACCGCTTCGTTAAGTCTGTCCACTGTTGGATGGCGCTGCACGGTTTTGAGGCGACGTAAAGGGGCCTCTGCAAAGTCCAGCGGAAGACCCTAAAGGTCGCGCCGTGATGGGCCCCTCTCCTAGACATAATAGCGCAGGGAATTGGCGGACGTTGACAACACTTAGGCATGGGTGAAGGGACAATGGACAACGGCCCAATAAGCAACCAATAAAATAAAAACACTGTAGACAAAGAAGCGTCCTGCTTGCGCTGGCATGTATGCTATTATACTGTGCTGTTTAATGCGTGTTTTCTTTTTTGTTATTGACTCACAATCACGCTAGTTAAGTAGATGTTCCTTGCTAAACGAGTGATTTATAGATATTCGGCAGGTTCAACCTTAAAATTTGTGCTGTAACGGGATGCAAAAGGTTATTTATCGAACTTAAGCGGTAGATTCCGCCGTTTATTAGTACGATGGGCAGACGGCTGCATTCTATCGAATGACTGGCATTGCGTGGCACAGGACTGGTCACGTACTGTGCCTCCGAGGGAAATGAGAGAAAGGTGCTTGCCTGAAAATTACTTCGTATGACATTGCTGTGTTGCTATCGCATTCATTGCTTCGCCCTTAGGGCGGAACTGTGACATTTTTATATAAATACGCATTTGGTGCCGCAGCTAAGCGTCGCCTTTCCTCCCTCTCTCCCGTCACCCCAAGGCCTTTCGCGTGACGGAAGAAGTCGCGTTTGCTCTCCGCCGTGCGTTCGCTCCCCGTGAAAGCGCGCGTCTCTCGCAGTAGTAAGTGGTTCGTGAGGAAAGGGAAAGGTTGACGCTATCTTCTGCAGCCCTTGAGGGAGCACGGCTCAGCGTCAAACTCTCTCGCACACATGTAGCATACGGCGCGCGGCGATGATTTCATCACCGTTGCATCACCATCCGTGGTTAACTTTCCTGCCTCTGTAGCCTTAAATCTAACTGTATCATGTGGAAGAAGACTCATGAATAATTCCTTTTAGGCCAGGTTGAACATTAGAATTGTGTGTGATGCTTTGAGACTGCACATAGTTCATTCATTCCAGGGATTTGTTGCTGGCCATCGTACGTTGTGGTGTACTTTCCATGTCTTCTGCTGCTGCGAAAGAAGTGTTGCGGAAGGGCGCTCGTGTGACGTCATGTTTAGCTTAATTGTACCATAATGGACAGTGACAGTGTCAATTGGATTAATTGATAGGCGTCCCTGAAAGCACACTCACACGTACGCATGCAGTAATATCAATGTATTGCGGAGACATTGCGGAGTGTATTTCAGGGCTGCATGCATGTCTCTATGCAGCACCACATGCCGCTGATCAGCGGGTGTATGTGACGCGATGCAGCCTTGAAGTTCCACTGAATACATATTCCGACGACAGAGCAAGGGAAAATGAATGGCTGGTTGATCCAACGGCCAGTGGAAAACACGAGCCTGCTTCGAATCGATCTGTGGCCATGCCTCTGTTACAAAGCGATAGAAAAGAAAATCATTTCAGATCGACCAGTGGAATTCACCAGTATAGATTACCCTTTTCGATCTCTCTCAGCGATTGTCTGGCAGAAAAGAAAGGTGACTCTTAGCGAAGAAATTGCAGGCCGAAGTCTGAGCGTCCTTTTCTCAACTTCTCCCGCGCTCGAACAGTGGAAGCGATGAGATTCACGTAACACTGAAATTTTGTGGATCTTATTTTTTAGATTCTTGCGTCTATATTCTATATGAAAAGTACAATTTCCCTAGCTTTACTATAATTTGCGTGCATGCTATATTTTTTCCAACAATGAATAATGAAATATATTTGTTCGATTGTTCCTGCAGACTTGTCTCCAGAATTCGAAGCTTAAATCGGCACTTGCCTTTCACTATAACATGGCTTTATCGCATAGTAACTCTGCTTTCCGTAACGATCTTCCAGGTGTAACTTAAATTAGCTTAACGTATATTTTGTATTTGTTGTAGCTTTAAGTATGTCCAGAGCTAGGGTCGGGCTCTCAGTTTTACATGCAACCAACGAGCACCATCATACCTGCGACGCTCTGACCCGTCGTTCTGCTTTCAGGGCAGCCATGACGCAAGAAAGCGTGAAGGTCGTGGTTCGTTGCAGGCCGATGAATACCAAGGAACGGGAACAGAAATGTCAGGTGAGTTGCCGCACTCCGCTAACTCTGCTAAGTCCATTCTCCATTATGCCGTTTTATCTTTGCGGCTGTGTTTACGGAAGGAAAGCTAGGAGTAGACGCACCCAGCGCTGACTTTCAACAAAATATGGTAACTTAAAGAAAAATCGTTGAAAGTCAGCGCTGTGTGCGTCTACTTTTGTCCGTCTTGTTTTTCTCGCACTGTACCTGCTGTCTTGAATGTCATAAAGGTCATGTCTATGTAAGTATAATAAGACACGAAATCGGAAACTATTTGCACTTCTGCAAATAATACTGTGTTCATGAAAGGGGCGTTGTTGGGCGAGTTGGTTCCTGTATAAAATAAATAAAAACAGTGCAGGAAGAAAAAGTCACCGACAGAACAGGGAAAACAGAGATTACTACCTTGAGTACCTGTGCTGTTCTGTGTCTTGTCCGTCTCTTCCTCTTTCTCTCTATATTCTTTATTCTTGAGCTTATTTAATTTATTTCGCTTTACTCTGTGTTCTTTGCGCGCGACCCCACTAACGAGCGCCGGCAGCTCATCATTGTCCACCATTTCTCACTGCGAGCTCTTTATTTTCTTGTGAAATTGACTATACTTTTTTATCACACTGCAGAAATTGGCAGCGTCAGCTTTTTGCATGTCTGAAACTGATTATGAACTACTCCGATGACGGGCTTTAGGTTTTGCATTAAGATCAGCCGTCTGACTCTTTCGGTTAAAGATTCGCTCTAATTTTCATAATTACGTTTCTAATTACTACGTCTAGGTAAGTTAAATTGTATGCCGCTGTAATAAGAAAGTCCTAATGAAATCACCTAATCATCGCGGTTTCTGTGTGATTAAAGAATTTTGGACGCATTTTATGAAACAGTCTGTGCAGCTAGAGGATTACCATCGTAGGTCGTTTTTCCTTAATCTTAGCTGCACGGCTGCATTTCTCGCCCCCATTCATTTCACACAGGTAGCTTTGCTCTTGTTATCCGAAACAGGCGTTTGACCTACAGCTCCGAATTCTTTTCCACAACTGGACCGCAAGAAGAAACTCGGCGAGAAACCCTACAGCGCATTTGGCATACTATTTTGCGTTGTAAGACCGCGTTCACGCAAAAAGCTTGGCGCACTAGATTGATGAGCAACAACGCTTTGAGTTTTTATTCATGTGCACGTGAAGCATTGCAGAACAGATTTCATTTAATTCATGTAGAAAAGAGCGCGGCATCGGTCTTGGTGCACGCGAATCAAATTCAAACTTGAGTGCATCACGCCGTGCATGGATGTACGATTGGCCTCCGCGACACTTATAGCTAACGTGTGACGTCACGCAGAGCGTGGTCCGGATCGACTGCGTGGCCGGCCAGTGTACGCTAACGAACCCAGCGGACCGGTCGGCCCCGGCCAAGACTTTCTGCTTCGATGGGGCCTACGACCACAACTCGACCACCGAGCAGATCTACGACGACATCGTCTACCCCATCGTCGAGGCAAGTGGCCCGCGTGTGTTCTGCACGATGGCTCGCTTATGCATATACAACAGCGTTCAAAGCCAGACATATGCACGACCGACAAATGCCTGCCGTGAAACGCCGTGAAAAAGTTGAAAATAATAATATTTCGCAGGTTGACCTGCTATAAAAGAAAAAAAAAAACACTGTTTTGTCCATCTATGTTGATAATAGCAGTTAGAATCGCCTTTTTTTCGTTTTGTTTAGGCTACGTACGAGACTGGCAATCTTTATTATTTTTTTTCGCTGCTAGATCCGCGTCCTGTTGGACACTTGCACAGGGAAAATGAGCGAGTGTATACTGTCGCGAGGCAGGCTGGCATCTGCAGCCGCCGGCCACACGGAGGAAGGAATGTATAGGAGGGAGCATTACGTCACGCAGCCAGCCTTGGCCAGCGAACGCTTCGTGTAGCTAGCAGTGGTGGCCCAACACGTGACCTCTTGCGTGAAGATCACGGAGAATCGAGATTTACCGAGACGTTTGGTTACCGGTAGTTTTTTATTCGGTGCGAGCTCGGCGGGCAGCTGCTCACATGAAGGAAGGAAACATATTTTTTCTTGCTTTGTTTTTTTCCTTGTTTTTGTTTTTGTTTATTTCTATAGTTTCGAATGGTTTCGAATGGGTATTGAAAAAAAGAAAATCAACTGGTAGTACTAAAACCTACCGCGCGCTCTGACGTATCCTCCGTGCTCTGACGTTTTCATCACGTGTTGGGCCACCACAGTCGGCGACAATCGCGTTGCGGTATGCTCCCTCCTATATTTTTCCTTCCTCCATGACCGGCCACTTGAACGAGAACGACAAAGTGCGTAGTGGTACGCGCTCTCTCCGAGTGTCAACCATTATTAAAAGAAAATCATTTTCTCAAGGCCTCGCTTGTTAACTTCGTGACAATATGGGAGAAAATTTTATTATTGGAAAGGTGGTGAGGTCAAAGTGTAATTGAATCGATAACGTGCATATGCATGGATACTTTCTCTTATACACGCTGCCATTTTCACCAATACACCATGCACAATCTCGCAAGCACAGTGAGAACGATTCATTCATTCATTCATTCATTCATTCATTCATTCATTCATTCATTCATTCATTCATTCATTCATTCATTCATTCATTCATTCATTGTACTTTTGAACCCCGTTTACTGGGGCTCTACATGGTGGGTGTCAGGTCAGTGTAATAATGATTCATTGGCGGTCTTGAAGTGCGGGATTGCTGTGATGACGCTCGTTTGAATGTGGTTCAATATGCGCATTTGTGCGAGCATGTGATCGGTACACAGATCTCTGGTAAGAGATGCGGTCGGATGTCCGGTAGGTTTGCATGATGAGCTACTCAAAAAAAAAAAAAAAAAGCACAGTCCAGATATTTTACGACGTGAAAATGGGCAACGTTTTTATACGTAATATACAGGCTTAGCCTGCACATGCTAAATCGACGCGTTTTCAAGGCGCCCGCACACGTTGCAAACACCCGCAACATACTACACAAAGTTGGCTTCTCTGCAACAAGAGACAATGTGAGGAGGAGCCCACTTCTGCCATTCATCGACATCTTGGTCGACTAGTGCAGGCCACTACGTGTAGAAGAAAGCTTTCGAGGAAGTTAGGCGGGCACTCTGGGACTTTCGAGCCATGGTGAAGACACCCTATAAACATTACGCCTGCAATTCTAGTGATAACATGACTGTTACTGCTTTAGCCATGGTAAGCGAGTCAAGTTTAGACACAGGTGACTTATTTAACGAGGTACTGTTCTATTTAGCTCGTTGATATTTTCGTATGTTGCACGTCTAGTTTACGCGCTTTACGCGAATAAGCTGTTCTTATCGTAACATCGTGTCCGCTAACAACGTAATTCCGAGAAACGCCCGAATAGACGTACGACGGGATCATTAACTGCACCTACGAAATGCTCACGAACATGTTTCGGCTAGAGAGCGAGAGCACAGTCTAACCTTTACGTATCAAACAAAAGATAACCAATATTCCGGTAAGTGGCACTCGATGGCCACTGCGGAGCAACTGCCGGCGCAACTGCTGATGCAAATGCAGCAGCTGGCCGAGCGAGGATGTCGTGGGACGTTGTAATTTGTGCATTTTGCCTGCTATGATACGATGCAGGCACCGGGCACCCGTCGACCATCCGGCGGTGTCCTATTCTTTGACAAAATAGAATTTCCAGGACACTTTGGCAGTGCCATGCGTTCGATACACAGTGAAACTGAGTAGCTATGAAGGCCATTTGCAGACATAAGAACGACAACACACGTGGCGCTACTCAGTTTCCCAGTATGACAGACTAAGGAGGACGAGGAAAACAAGAGGTGAAAGGCAGAGAGCTTAACCACTATCACAAATTACTGTCTTGGTCATACACACAGCTAATGACGAGCCCTATAATTTTCTTATATAGGCGTGTTTTTAAGCGAAGCTTTATAGGCTCAGAAGTTCCGGCGGCGGTGGTGGTGGTGTCACGCTGAAAAGTGGGCCGATCCTGGTGATAGTGCAGAAAGGGTCCAAGCTCAATGGCACTTACCAGGGGCAAAACAGAAAGAGAGAAAGGAAGAGAGAGAGGCGCCCGTATGGGTTTCCTTTGTGTCATTTGCTACGATTGGGTGGAATGTCTCATTTTCCCTTTAAAGAGAGAGAGAGAAGAGAGAGTGAGAGAGTGAAATGGAGAAGAGAGGGAGAGATAGAGAAAGAAAGAAAATCACCAGACCTTCCCCTGTCGAGAAAATGGGGGTAATCGAAGGTTGTCGTGTGTGAACTTGACCTACTACTTTCCCTTCCCTTTCCTACTACTTTTCGTTCCTTTCGTGGTACTTTTTGTTCCCTTTACTTCTACTTTTGTTTCCCTTTCGTGCAACTTTTCCTTCCGTTGCGTTGTACGTTTGCTTCCCTCGATGTATACATTTAATCAACGCTTACATTTTATTACCGTGACATGTCGTGAACCTTACGTTACCCTGACGAAGGTCAGATACACACGACAAGCTTCGCTTACCCCATTTTTCGACAGGGGAAGGGCTGGTGAACTTTTTTTCTTTTTCACATTGTAACACCTTTGCACATCGTAAAAGGAAGCGCAAGACGGTTCTCTGTGTTGGATCAAATATATAGTGCTTCTCCTGTGTGCCTTTGTTTCTTTCACTTCTTATGCACTCGACCAGCGCAACGTAGAGAGCGTCACTGCACCGCATTCTAGGCACAAACGAATGGTCCCTTTTAATGCGTCGCAGAGCGTGAGCGAGGGCTACAACGGCACCGTGTTCGCGTACGGCCAAACAGGCTGCGGCAAGTCGTTCTCGATGCAAGGCACGCCGCGGGTGCCTCAACAGAAGGGCATCATCCCTCGCTCCTTCGAACATGTGTTCGAGGCCATCGCGGCGGCCGACTCGTCCAAGTACCTGGTGCACGCCTCCTACCTCGAGATCTACAACGAGGACGTGCGGGACCTGCTGGCCGAGGACACGCGCAAAAGGCTGGACCTCAAGGAACATCCGGACAAGGGCGTCTACGTGCCCGGTAAAGGCTCCGCGACGTCACATCCTCAGATATTCTAACGAGATGTAGATTTTTTTATGTCGAAACGTGCGAAATACATTGCGTTTGTGGATATTAAATGAAAACGAAAAAAAATCACCGCCCATGCACCTCGTACTGATGGTAAACCACGGCGAAGTTGAAATGTGCGGCCCTTGCATGAGCCGCACGCGATTTCGTTCTTTCCTTCTTTGTTTGTTTGTTTGTTTCTTCCTTTCTTTCTTCTTTCTTTCTTTCTTTCTTTCTTTCTTTCTTTCTTTCTTTCTTTCTTTCTTTCTTTGTTTGTTTGTTTGTTTGTTTCTTTCTTCTTTCTTTCTTTCTTGTCCCTGGCTCATACCCACATATCGAATGTGGGTATGCGCCACACGTGATTTTAGTATAGTTAATTATGATGTAACTGACGAGCATGTGATGTTATTGATACCATGACCTATCAGTCATGTTAGTCATACCCTTCCATGCCAATTTTGGTATATACCAAGTGAACGAGACGCGAGTTTTCGACGCCGACAATTGTTGTTCTACGCGTCGTTTTGTCCGCGGACGCGATCCGACAGAACCTAGCCATGTACAGCTTCGATGTAAAATATATTGTTTTGCGGAGAACTTTTTCAGCAATAGGTTTGTTGCCTTGTGGGCAACACAAGGCAGAAGACCGAAGGCGAGCTTCGCCTCAAGCCACCTATAGTTTCGTGTATAACTTGTACAGACAGTTCCTCGTTGAGTGTGTAAAGCTGGAGTACATTGCATTTTCTCTACATTATTTGTGTGGTACACTGTAGCTGTGGATTTTACATCGCTGTTTGTTTGACCATGTTGTTGTGCTCTGAACTTGTGACTGATAACCACTGTGGGGGAGTAGCCACGAATCTGGTAGACCATCTGTACACTACTATATATTGGCTAATGCTTTCTCCATAAGCTTTCTATAGATACCTCACGAAGGTTGAATGTATAATTTACAGGTGTTTACATAATGTCCAGTCACACAGTCTCCATAAACCTCGAACCCTGCAATGCTAAAAGTATCGACAAGCTTTTGAAAAACCTTTCTTGTGCGAAACTCGCAAACGTATTTCCGGAGCCGTTATTGCAATACTTGCAGTCTCTTGAAGTGTAGCCTTTTCAGTCACAAATTATGACCTAGTGTTCATAAGCCATATACATTGATATATTTCCGGAAAATACGGCGCAAAATCTGCAGAAAAAATTTGGACATGCAGTGTGAATATTGTCACGTTGTCAACTGTTTACCGGTTGTGAGCAGGTGAAAAATGGTAACCGAAAAAAGACACACGATGTACGTGTCAATATCTACGTCACATCGAGACAGTTGTCATAGTTACAAAAATAAATTGATTATGGACACTGACATGTCATAGGTGATGTATTATGTAATGAAACAAGCTGGAAAACTTGTTATGATTGGTTGCACAAGGCCCTTCTGATACAAGAAAGAACACTAATTAACAGCAGGGGAAAAGAGCAACACATCGATCGTCTCGTCAAACTTAGTAGTGCCCCTCCTAAAATGCTATCGTTTTGCATTACTCTCCGTACCGGAGCGACTTTAGGTTATTTTGTTTTGTTTTGTTTTGTTAGCAGACGGTTTCATTTACATTCAGCGTTAAGTTCAATATTTTTATCTAGTCGACACTACATTCGAATCCGGAAATAATGAAAATGAATAAAGCGAGTTATTCTTTATAATCGAACACGCGAAACTTACTGAGTGATATTCACTTAATATAACTCGCTCTTAACAAACTGGGCATTGGACATATTTTTTCTTTTCTTTATACGAGATGAAACTTGTAGCTTTGTCTATTGTTAACATGCTTTCAATACGAGTATGAAACCTATACCTGCGTGTCTTATTGCAATTCAGTATTGGATCCATTACAAGACTTTGGCTTAGGGTCCAAATAGTTCATGGAAATTCACTGTACGCGTTTTGTCAAAATAAAATTGAATTGAACTCTCGGAATCCGCTGCCAGCATCACCAATTCCTTGTACGTGAAGTGCTGCCTCGCTCGACGTTTCAGAACGCACTTTCTGTGGAGAGTCGGTAAATTATGAAGTTTCGTCACCATACGGAGATACGGTGATCGAAACGTGCATAGTCACGTTCAGCGTGGTGTCTCGTGTCTGCTGGGCATGCAGGCCTGTCTCTCGTGCCGGTGCACGACGTGGCATCGTGCGAGTCGGTGATGGAGCGTGGCTGGGGCAACCGCTCGGTGGGAGCGACGCTAATGAACGCAGACTCGTCGCGTAGCCACTCCATCTTCACCATCCATCTGGAGCAGATGGAGCTCAACGCCCGCAACAACATACGGACAGGGAAGCTCAACCTCGTCGATCTGGCTGGCAGCGAGCGACAGACGAAGACAGGTGAGCGCGCATCCCATTATGAGAGGACAGTGGCTCGCACGTGACGTGCACATACGTCTCACAGGCATTGTTCTTTTGTTTGGGGGATCTAACATCGCAAAGTTCCGCCGGCATTTGATCCGCCCGGGCACCGGTGCTGTGCTTCAGTTGGTCTTTCAACGTGTAATTTATACACATAACACTCAACAATTCATGTTCGACAGAGAGAGAGAGAGAGAGAAAATAATTTATTTCATTTTAGTCCCCTGTCTGAAGGTTTCGCATTACGTTTTTCGAAGACGTTTTCGAAAACTCGCTTACAATACATTTGAGACATGTAGCTTAATACAGCTTCGTAACATATTTATGACTCATCGGTATATTGTCACAATGCAATTACCGTGAATAAGCAGAAACACGACCACTAGGAATGAGTAAAGAATTCAATGTTCATTGGCCGACTTTTTCGACCGAAAGCAATGCACTAACTCGTCGGCGACGATCGCGATAGGCACAATAGCAGCAGACAAATTACACCAGGAAGCGGCGCTCGACGGGACGCTATTTTTTCCATCACGCAGAAATTTTGCGATGACCCTCAGGTAGCACTGCGAACGTTAATAAAAAAAGTTGGAAGCATCGAGTTGACGACGCACTCAACCATACGATAGCACCAAAGGGTCGAGAACACGCTACGCGTGTTAATACAGGCAGGTAATGCGACCAATTGCGCGTCGAAACATAATAAGACTGCGCACCGCAGCGATAAGAAAACAAAGCAAATGAAACACCTCCAACATGTCGCATTATATTTCTATCTTAACCTGTCACATCATTATGCAAACTGCGGCAGGGAGTGCCGCGGATAGAGGCAGCTAGCAAAAAAACAAAAACAAAAAATGCGGGTCCAACGTACACGTTGGATTCAATGTGCAGCGAAAGTTTCTTGAAACCGTTCATTAAATGCTATACAAATATAAATGTAGTGCGTACAGTTGTGTTTGTTTTTGTCCTATGCAACGTGTAACCTCGTGCTATGTTTTAATAATGCATTACCGAGTTCACAAGGAATGCCGAAATGCAAACGACAAGCTAGGCGGATGCAGACTTTGAGACTTCTACGCATCAGTTTCACTAAGGGGCTGTATATTAATGCAGTGATTTGGGCTTGTTGGTATGACATCGTGAGGCTTATAGCGCATGAAAAGACAAGGACGAACGAAGAGGTGACACACACAGGCGCTAACGTGCCTGTGTGTGTCACCTCTTCGTTCGTCCTTGTCTTTTCATGCGCTATAAGCCTCACTGTATATTAGTTGTCGATGGAAAAGCGGGGATGAGACGTGTGTGCATAGAGAAGTCCGACACATATGTAAATACATTTAGGGTTTAATAGATTTCCATTCTCGGTTGGATGCCCCATGCGGGGAAACGAGGAATGGAAGGGTTATGAGATACAATATCCTAATGTTCGGTGATAGTTCCGTCTCACGAATGACCCTTGTGCCCATACCAGGGGCGAGCGGGGAGCGCCTGCGCGAGGCGACCAAGATCAATCTGTCGCTGTCGGCGCTGGGCAACGTCATCTCGGCGCTGGTGGACGGCCGCAGCAAGCACATCCCGTACCGGGACTCGAAGCTCACGCGGCTGCTGCAGGACTCCCTGGGCGGCAACACGCGCACCCTTATGCTCGCCTGCATCTCGCCGGCCGACGTCAACTACGACGAGACGCTGAGCACGCTGCGCTACGCCAGCCGCGCCAAGAACATCCAGAACCGGCCGTGCGTCAACGAGGACCCCAAGGACGCGCTGCTGCGCGAGTACCGTCAGGAGCTGGAGCGACTCAAGCAGCTGCTCTCCGGGGGATCGTTCATGGCGACGCCATCCGACGCCACACCGGCCGAGGCCGCCTCTTCCACTACTCCCGAAGGTGAGCCGTGACACTTGGCCCCACACCATGGCAGTTGTGCAGGGAAGCTAATTATTAGGAGCATTGTGTAATCTGTTGTGATGGGATGTTGAAGTGGAGGGGAGTGACAGGTCCAGGTGGGCAAAAAGAAAGAAGAAAAAGCGATAAGGAACTGAGCAACGGTAACAAAAAAGCAAGCCGGTATACGTATACACTCTAAATCTTTGTTAGGTTCGCCTTCCCTGAGATACGAACAGAAAGCCGTGGTGGCTTCCTTGTTGCCTTCAATCAGATGTTCAGGTTACTGCATGTTCTCATACTACTGATGCTTCCTAAGAGCATCGTTTTCTTTTTGATGTCATTGTTTTCAGTGTTTTCAATTTTCCATGCTAAAGAAAAGTCAGCATGGCCATGTGATTAAAGAGAAAAAGGAAAAGGGCTCAAATGTGTTCCTAGGATACTAGGAGTAATGAAGTACAGCAAAACTTTTGAGACGACATGGCGAGAGGTTGGATACAGTAAGGTCCGTCTGCCGCTTATCTCGTCTCTGAGTAAGAGGAGAAGCTGGTGCTGCATTAACGAATCAGCTTAAGAGATCTGACATTTATGAGAATGTGGACGAAATGCGCGGAACGAAAGAAGCTTGAACGTCGAAGTACATGGGCAGACGTAGATGCTGCAAACCGTGAATGATAAACAAGTCCAATCCCTTGTCCAGTCCTTTGTCGTTCGCGTTTCATCTGCAGCCTCGATTGGTTCAAACTACGATATTTCACTGCGGCTATACGAACTTCTGCTGTCAGCTTCGTCGAAATTTCTTGCGGTTATTTTTCTCCTGGAAGACAGCACGAACGTTAGCATAGTGGTAGATGAAACGCTGACAGGTACCGGTGCTGTCATTTTGCGGCCCTATAGAAAAATATGCGCCCGGAATCTCTCCCGAATGAGATTAGGCGTCTTCGCGCCCTGCTCTATGCCATTCCCTGGTACCTATAGGGGACCTCGGATTTCGAGCTGTTTTAGAGCATATAAATCTCCTTCGATCATAATACCGTATGAAAGTTGATACTAAACAGCTCAAATCAATTCAGTGTCCTGTTCATTGTGCTGGAAGTCGTTTCGATCGACAAATATTCTACCACAAACCGCACCTCCTGGCCTTAACTCTTGGCTGAGACAGCGGCATAATATCAGTGGATACGATGACCCTGATTGCCGAGGCACCTCTTATAACCGTATTCTTCTTTCATACCCGTACAGAACTGCCGGACAGCAACAGCGAAGTCGTAAACCAGCTTAAAAACGTGAGTTATTCAGGAAAGGGCGTCTGGTGCGAACACAGGTGCGAAATGGGTGTTTCCGTGGCGGCCGATGCAGGACTACGAGGCCCAGATGACCGAGCTGCGCAATAAGTACCGCGAGGAACAAGAGAGCCGCGCCAAGCTGATGATGGACGTTGAGAAGATGCGCAGCCAGTTCAAGATGCAGATGCAGCAGGTTGAACAGAACCAGAGGGAAAAGGACGCATCAAACGAGGCGAGTTGGAAACAACGCGAGGTTTACGCTTCGTTGTGAACGATTGTATTTCTTCGTTTCGCAGCCTTTCCTGGGCTGCTTTGTCGATGAGCCACATTGCAGAGCAACGATTTAATGGAACCTTAAAATGTTTTTGCTGTATTGTAATACACGGAGACACGGACCACATTTCAGAGGTTGTAAAACTTGATTGACCGCGACGAACGTTATACTACGTTAAATTTCTTCTATTTTGACAAGTACAGCCGGCCAAATCTTTAGCCAGCTCATGTAAATGTCGTTTTTTTTTTCTTGCTTTACAGCGCTTCATGATGGAACGAACTTGCGAAACGGTCGTGGTTAACTCAGGCTCACAAAGCTCGTGAAGATAGTATAGTCATCTGTTAGGTTGTTTCTGTTTTAAGGTGCTGGCGCACAACAAGTCGGTGCTCGTGCTAGTCAGCTAAAGATTTGGCCGGCTGTACCTACTTTGTTATGCTGTGTATTTAATACACTGAAGCATTTTTCTTGTGCGCAGGTGAATAACAACCATCTGAAGGTTGACGAGCAGGAGACGGAACGCTGGGCCGAACCAGTCGGAACTCCCGAGAAGCCCGAGATTCGCGCGCCCAACGCGTCGCCCTGCTTTGGAAACCAAGAGTAAGACGCTCCCTCATCTCAAGAATGGCAGCCTGGGCGCCTAGGCTCGTGTCTGGGGGTGGTGAAGTTTTGCCGCGAAAGAAGTTTCTTCGTTCGAGTTTGTTCGAAGTTGGTATTAATAGCGGGGCGTTTTGTGAGCTGTTGCCTTTATCAAGTAGCTGTTTGAGTAGATGCTTTTCATTGACAAACTGTCTGTTACAACGAAGCGTTATAATGTCCTCTCTCGAACATATTCATTTGGTAGGCCATGTGTAGTGCGACTCCACTGCACCAGTGTAATTTTCTCGCAGTTATGCATCGCTAGTGTAATGATGACTATTCGTTTTCTTGTCATGCAGGGATCCAGCGATCCTGGCCCAGATGCAAGCAAGGGCTCTAGAAAGGCACGTACCCAGCATTCCTGGGACTTTTTAAACTGTGCTGCAACAGAAACAGTAACACCTCGGCGCATTTTATGCAGGCTGCTGCACTCTATGCAGTGTGCCAGCTACTAGATCTTCGTGCACATTGCATACAGCCCAATATTTGATGAACCACAAAGTGCTTAAGCGTTTAGCATCGTGAATACAGGCACCATGCACGGCTGCCAAGGCGAGTGACCGACGCCGATAAAGAAAGTGGTTTTCTCGTACGACTGTTAGTAATAATGATTGAACGATTGGAGTTCGATGTATCAAGCTCAGTACTGTAGTAACCACTGACATTGCGGGATCGTTCCGCTCATGCACAGCTAGTAGCCACGAACAACTGATCATGCGTTCACACTGTCATCTCGCTGACTGTGAATTCCGCACAGCACGACAACGCGGAACAAGTAGTCGAAAGCGCTGACTTTCAATGCAAAAGAATGTCAAGTACACGCGAGTGACCACTAATGCCGAAATTTAACAGTCGCGTATATCAAAACAGATGCAATAGCCTCAAGAATTCTAAAAATCTTTGCTTATGTTTTATAAAGCGTAATCTCATCACGGAAAGAGCTATGGAAGGAGCGCTGCCGCAGGTATCCCCTCATATGCCACACAAGCAAGTCAAAGTACATGCACTTGCTAACTGTGGCTTTCCAAGCTGTTGCAAACAGCCGAGCGGCGCACGTACTCGAACGCTATTTCACTCGAACAGCCCCTTGTACTACAGCTACGCACAGCACGCGCACGTACGCAATAAACAGTGTATGCGTGCGACGCTTCTGTCCCCAGCTTTGTGTTGCGGGCATATAGGGTGAAGAGAAGATGTGTCATATAAACCACGTAGTCAATTGGCATAGTAGCACCAATGTTTCCATGCAAGCCGCGTAGCGTCGTGCCTCTCCTCATCACGGATTTCGTTATTTTTGTTATTTAGCCTTTTTTCACTCCCTTCATGTACTTGCTCCCTGCATTTGAACTGTTTCTTGTTCGGTTGCCCTCGCCTGCAATTTTTTCAGCCTACAGATCTAACTTCGAAGTTTTACCTGGTTGCAGACACCTCTCTGATGGGTTTCTGTGTGTTTTGAATTTTGATGTCTTTTTCCATGCTTATCTCGAATTTTCATTTCGTAATCTTGTTTTTTTTCTAACCGAAAAAGTAGAACACCGAAAAATTATACAAAAACTTTAATATAGGGACAGCTGCTTAAATATTGTGATTACGGAAATGGTAATAGAAATAGAAAACATTCATCAGCTGAGCAAAGCCTACGACGAGGCACTGAAATTCTGATAGTAGAGATGTTCCCAAGATGTCGCCCAAATTGTGCAATGACGTCTTGTTCATCCAACGCAAATAATACACATGCTCATAGCAAAATCTTGTAGGACGGAAGAATCTGCTAGGTTGGATGTGAATAGTACCCGCTATGCACAGTGTTCCTCAATGAGAGCGTTGACATGCAGTGAGGTTTCTCGGGATACTAGGTGCATTAACGGCAGCACTGCGAAATTGCTTCTGCAATGAAGACATTGTGATATTTGTTGTCGTCATTTGCGCATTTTATGCTTCTATATTATTGCCTGGCTTTGTTAGGTTGGTCTGGACACCACCTCTCCATTTTTTTAAAAGAAAGGAATGAAAAAGTTTGCCTTGCATGCATGTTATATGTACATGTATAATTTGTTGTTTGATCAAGTTTAAGACCATAGATCCACGGATGGTAGTCAGGTGGGCGGCTTGGACGTAGTCCCGCTTTTAGCAGGTAGTAGCGCCTTGATGAGCACAGTGCGGGACAACTCCGCAAGAGGTGCAGTAGATCTGCGAGAGGCAGCTGGGCGAGGGCAGAAGGGACATCAGTCGTGCCAAAGGCGGGTCGAAGGTCTGGAGCCCATAGACATCTGTGTTTCCCTTTGCCATGCTTCCGAAGTTTTTTCCGTGCGTGTTGAAGAAAATAAAGGAAAGTGTGGTCGCTGCACCAGCGCGGAATGATAAGGCAAGCGTCTCCGAGACGCGTGTCGAGTGGCTCGCTTGCCGATTTTCGCGCAGGCTGCAGGAGTTGCAAGGGAGGATGCTGGGCGGCGAGAAGAAGCACGACGCCGAGCTGAAGGCGAGGCGCGCCAAGCGGAAAGGCATCGCAGAGAAGAGGATCCGCGCATTGGCAGGTGCGTTGGCGGCGTCTCGTTGCTTCGGCGAATAGCTAGCCAGAATTCACCTCGGTGCTTCGGGCACTTGCGAAGCAAGAATTTGAATGTTAAAGCTATTGGTTGAGGAGAAATAGCGTAAGCGAAGGGTGATATTAGGACGTGTCTGCATTGACATTCTTTTCTCACAGAGGCCTTGGCCAAGGTTGACGATGAAGAGCGCACCATGCTGCCAGATTACGACGACATCAACGCGGAGCTCAAGGTCAAGTCCTCGATGATCCGAAAGGCGAAGCGAAAGGTGGGCGCGCTTTGATGCGTCCGTGTAAACACGGGCAGCACCGTGTATTGGGAGGGCGGGCTCGTTAGAAGCAGAAATGAATTGTAGTTATAGAGGGAAGAAGAGGAAGATGATAGAAAGTATAGAATATCAACTTGTGAAGCACATTATATCGTTGAACTATGATGGCGGTGTCGCGACTTGAGCCCTTTCGGTGATGTCCGGGTGAAGACACGCAACTGTGTCATCTTTGCCGCACTGATTTCTAAATGTGAGTATTTGAATGAGTTGAAACAAGGACGGACGTGGTTAGCTCACAGAATCATGCACATGCCGAGGAGGGACATGTAAAAAGATTTATTTTCGGAAGATAGAACGCCAGCATACATCTATATACATAAAAGCATGACAAATAACTAAATGAAGTGATTAAAAGAGCACAAACCGTCTCCGTTGCTCATCTTCACGACATCTTGCACCCATTTTGCTATCGTCGTTGATCCCTTCATGTCCTTGCTGTTCCCCTTGTACGACGTCTCCCGTAAGCCCGTTTTGATTTAGCACGTTATACTCGTAGCTCACTGACTTGCCGTCTCAAGCCCTCCCCCACCCTTTCACTCTCCGTTAATTAGTCAGTCAATCGCTCATTAGATCGGTGATGATTCGGTGGCGCGTGTCATCTTGCAGATCCAGACGCTAGAGCAGGAGGTGTGCGACCTTCAGCGGGAGTTCGAGACTGAGCGCACCGACTACCTGGAGACCATCCGGCGGCAGGACCAGCAGCTGCGGCTCCTCTCGCAAATACTGGACAAGGTGCAGCCGTGCATCCGCCGAGACTCCAACTACGCCGACCTGGAGGCCGTCAAGGCGCAGAGCGTCTGGGACCAGGACGCACAGCGCTGGAGGCTGCCCGAGCTCACCGTGCAGCAGACCAAACTGCCGCCCGCAGCCGGTACATGTGCAGCGCATGTCAGACGCGTGTCAATTGAGGCGAGACGAAAAGCTATCTTCGCCTCCCCATGTTGTTGATTCTTGGTAATTCTATGGACTTCTTGAGTACCGACCGGCCAAGATAAACAGCTAGCTGCTCAATTTCATTACATCCGTGAATAGCGTAAATTTACTGCTATTTCTTTTTCTGTAATAAATAATCGCTCTAAGTCAGAAAATACTGTATATTTAAATGCTTCCTTCCTGAATTTATCAGAGTCCTTCAAAATATGAAGGACTCGGGCCTTATCTTGTAGAAGGTGTTTTGTAAATCACACGTAATGCTCACCCGACTTACAGGGATAAGCTTTTAATGAGTGTTCGAAATGACTTGCAGAAGGAACTAATGTTGATTGCGCTCGGAGCTTCAATGAGTATTGAAACTAACCGTATATGACACGGTTGTAGGAAAATTTTGCGAGCCTGTAGAGCAGTGAATCTCATGTGACCATGCGTTCTTGCTGAGTTATTATTAGCGATTTTTTATTTACTAAACTAGCAGTTTGATCTGAAGCTTACACTAATATTTATTTAATTCGGCTTTGTGATTGTAAAAGAAAGCACACAAGCCTCGGGCAACCCTTACAATCTTTTTTTGTCGGTGCCCTCGGCGTTGCTGTTGTATTTGCAATGCTGCGATAAGTACGACTTCGAAGATACGACACCCAATGCCAGGAAATGTCGTCTTTGTTGTTCTGCGAAGGAATCCAGCCAGGAGCCAGGGTGACCCAGAACACCGGTGACGCGCCGAGCCTTGCCTCCAGCACGTTTGATGCCAGCTCCCAGAGGAATGTGAGTGCCCCGTGAAGCGTATCTCCACTGCTAAGGGAACAGAACAATAAGGGGCAGAAAGGACACACTTCGCTGTCTGAGGTTCTCAAAGGATGTCTTTGAAAACAGACAACCTCCCGCACTTTAGCGGCATGAAGTTGAAATATTTTAATAGCACGTATCCTTGGAGTCTTTCTTTTCTTTTTGTCCTCAAAGTAAGTAACAAGAAGGAGAACTGTAAAATAATAACGTTATTTTACACAGTAATTAAATAAGGGTCCAGCGCCGAGGCTGAGTTGGTTTGTCGTGGCTAGCCATTGAAAAACTGGGAGTGAGGCGGAAAGTGGAGTCAGTGTTACTGATGGCGAGTGCAGAATGTAAAATGCGCATTTAAAGCGCATTGCTTTTTATGAATCATCTGTTCTGTCATGGCGCATAATGGAAGCATTGTGTGCAGAATTCCGCCATGCTATCGAGTGAGTCGCACTGCTCGACACACTTTTCTCTGTCTTCATGTTTTTCGACATTTAGTGCTTAACTTCTGCGGGCGATTGTATTTCTGCAAGACATATCTAGTTTTCAGTGAGTAGCTCGTTCTACGTTTTGCTGGCTCACGTCCTCGCGCACAGAGTAGAACAGTGTCACGGGTGCTAGAGTGCTTGCGTCGAGCGGCCATGCCAGCTGTCATCATCTCCGATCGCGCTTCTAAATAAGCTAAAGTGAACCTATTCACTGCTCTGCAGCCATTGGCAACGTTGATTTCGCGCTAATTTTTTTGCAGAGGCCGAGCTTTGGAAGTGACTTCGTGAACAGCATCTTGAAGAAGCCACATCGACAGGAAGAATTGCTCAGTGCGTATTATGCTACGTTACGCAATGTTTCGGCCCAGGTAGGCTAAACGCGGTTCTCAGAAGCCACAAAATTATACCGGTTTCGCGGCAAGCCACTTGCAACAGGTGAGAAATTGATGTGATTATTGTGAAAGACAGAAAAAGCGGAGAGAGAAACTGGAAGATTAGTCCTGCTATTCGTAGGTGAACTAAATGACCTTCTTCTCTTTCTTTCCAAATTGTTTCCCTTCATAAGCGGATAGACTCTTCCTCACTTGTTAACTGCTGTAAGGTTTGTAATCGTAGGTCTCTACTTATCCGCCTGCTTAAATTCGGTTACAAAGTCGCACACAAAATATCAAGCTCTGAACATACCACAAAGCTGACAGAAACAAACGTCACGGAGAAGAACTTAAGGACATACCGTCATGTTGTATAATACCACTACCTCTGTGTGGACCGCCACCAAAGCCCAAGGTGTAACCTGTATAATGTAAAGATAGTGTTTACGGACAAATTTGTTTTCAGAATGATGGCCGTGTTCGCCTTTGATAATGCTGGTGCGTGTTAGTGTGACACTTAGCTAACTGCTACACGAGAAGCCTCAGTTGGCTTTAGCACTTGTGAGCGCCAGGTAGACCTGGCGCCTGTTTCCGTGATTATTATTGCTAAGCGGTAGGGACTCCTGGAAGATTTCTCGGCTGTCGGTGTAAATGAGTCTGTAAGAGAAAAAAGAAACAAGATATATATGTTTGTGGTGACACGAGTGAACGACGGAATAATCCATTCGAGCCATGCGCCTTTGTTTATGACGTCTGGTGGCTATAAACGTATCTGACACGATTGAGGTGTGCCATTCCACCGTTGTGCTTTAGTAAGGTTTAGATGCCGTGGTTGATACGTATATTTATTTATCTGAACGCTCTCCCTGCTCTTTGAAGTTGTATCTTAGATTTTTTGCTTACTTATCCGTAGTAGAGACCACATCGAAGTGCGTCCATCTGGTTCTAACGCCTCTGGTTCTAACAGACGGCATGCCAGAGGCGCCGAGCAACGGCGTCCGGGCCGCAGCGGCGCTTGGCGGCCTGGTGCGCGCTGGTCAGCTGGCCGCGAAGCTTCACCGGGGTGCTGCCGCCGAGATTCGCGCCTCCCGCTCACTGCCTACGACGGGCGTCGGCAAACAGTACGCCTGGGGCATGGTGGGCAACGACAACGGGGAGGGCGCTCTTCAGCGCCGGCCGCTCCAGCTGGAGTCTCTCGACCTCGATAACCTGCGCCGGCAGCCGCGTACGGCGGACAGACTGGCGGCCGCCGAGCTGCTCGAGTGGCCCACATGACAATGGCGCAGCCCGCCGCCGCCACCACCGCGGGAGCGACCGTTGGCGCGGCTGCCGCCCATTGGGGCGGCCGATGAAGTCGGCGTCGAATAGGTGTCGGAATCTAAGTTGGAACCTAACTCTGAGTCGATGACAGCGAGGCGCGAAGGGATAAGCGGGAGAAGTTAACCTGCTGTTTGTTAACGAGAATACCCGGGCTAGGTTATGGTTAAGAAAGCGGCTTGAGGAAGTTCCAAGCGTCTAAACAGAAGGGCGAAGAGTAGAAGGAAAGACTCTGCGCTATGTGTAGTCTATTCTACTCTTAGTCTCGGTCTTCCGGCGCTGTGAAGCTTTTGGCGGTTAAGTATATGAGGCAAGGAGCAAGGAAGACGACGCAAAGTACACCTGCGCTTGCAGGTGTGCAAGGGTGTTTAGTGTCCAGAGGGCTTCTGCATGGGTCACTATAACAAGAATGAGCTTAAAACGCATGACCTGTGCTTTATCTTTAAGTTGCCACGTAAGACACCTTCCATATGTTTGAGTGAAATATGCCTGCTGCCGTGTGACCATTTTCCTTGGAATGGAGAGAGAGAAGTGAGTAAAGAAATCGAGTAAGGGGGTTTAGTCCGGCGTCGGATTAGCTTTTAGTGCTATTCTCAAAGGAGCGCTGGTACTCTTCCCGGATGGAGGGCGCCAGGCTGAGCCACTCTTTAGATAAGTGCGAGTACACAGCTTGCACGAAGGATGAAAGGTGTCGTTTATGGAATGTGGGAGAACGGAGGGCTGCACCAGGAGCACCACGTGAGTGAGACGCTTCTGCATAAACGGCAGTCTGCTATCCATCTGCTGCGGACACGACGTGTGTTACGATGCTCTTTTGGTGTTCCGCTACCGAAGCGACATAGCAATGTTTCTCCCGTGCTGTGTTGTGCTGAAATTGTGGTTGCACATGTTCGCAGACTTGCAAGTCACGCCTATTTTTATTCTACCGAGCACCTTTGTGCTAAAGCCACCCTCAGACGTAACCCGAAACAATCTTGTCATATCTTTAGCGGCCCAAGTATGACAATCGCTGGCTCTAAAGATCAAACAATGAAGGCCTCGGAAATCATCAGGATCCGCAAGAACAGGGTGATGTTTAAGGGGTGTTTGGGTAAACTTTGACGGAGGCTGTACACGTTCATTAATTATAAGCTCTGTGCATGTATATATGCTGCCGGAAATCCACACGGTCGGCGGCTATATATATATATATATATATATATATATATATATATATATATATATATGGTCTACTTTATGGCTTCGTTCGCTGAGCCAAGCCGGCACAGAGCTGTTATCTTTGGGTTGAACTGGCCTGCGCTTCTTTTACTCACAGTAGCCCTGATGAATGGAAACGAAGCTTCTAGGAAATGCTGCCGAGAACATTTGAAAGTTTTGAGTGGCCGCTGAAGTGTCTTGCAATGCATTTGAACTCGAATTGTTTTCGTCTGCCCGAGGATATGCGACTGACAATCGGTGGGCAATTGTGTGTGGGCCATTATTACATGTAGGAGTGCCGTGCTGCCGTGTTTAGCGTATAACAAGGATTTTATCTTTCGGCATCTTGCTGACAGATGCGTTGCAGTAGCTTATTTCTTGGCTGTTGGCCAGGAGATTCTGGACTGCTAGTTCGAGGTCCACAGATCTCGCGCAGCTGAATTTTTTGTACATATATGTTAGTTTTGTTCAGAAATGCATCGTCAAGTGCTCGAGTTGTCATTGTCGTTTTCATCTGTCGTATATAAATGTTTCAACATTGAAGCTATAGTTTACTCTGGAATGTTGTCAGCTTTGATTGCTGCTTTGCCTGTCCAAATTTGCTGTGCGCGAGGCAAGGTGCAAATTAGCCTGATATTTTATCTATTTCTTCGTGGTATCTTAATACGGGCTTTATCGTTGATTGGTTTACGCCGCAGAAACTGAATGAAAGTGTTGAGTAAACAAAATGGCCTTGTTCTCTCGAACGAAGCGTCTCCAACTCTTGCGTCTATAGCTCCATGTATGTATTTACTTGATTGCTGGTTTTTGGGTGATTGCTTGTTTTCTTGAAGTGCTTTACGCCTACCGTCTTTTCCATCACCCACTTTTGCGGTAGGTGACACTATCACTAGGTAAAGTAAGATATATTGAGAGACCTTGGCAAAGAGTGCCTTCTTTGACTTGTAAGCCGAAGTTTATAAGCCAAGTGAATGTGCTGCTAGTGCGTAACCGTACAATTGAATGCTTTTAGCCCTTGAAGGAAACAAATAGTTTGGTATTTGCGTACCCATCAACAAGGCTTTCTCTGTGCTTGGCATGTACTGGTTGTAGTAGGCAGTGATCGTACTGCAGTAGAACTCAGCATCCCTATGCAGTGTTTGCCATGCACAATTGTCTGTCTGTACTTAGGCATACCGCCTGCGCCTACAGAGACTACAGTGGCTGCGTAGCATAATTTATCCCATAGCTTAACCGAATTCATTCGCTGCCCCCCTGGCATACAAGACACTAAGATGCAGACGTTTCGCTCTTTCTTGTCTAAATCCGAATATGAAGTTGAAAAGGGTATATAGATATAATCCACTAATTGCCAGCAAACTATTTCGTGCGGAAGATGCTACAGGTGCGGTATGAGCAACGAAGAACTTTCAGCAGATGAAATCAAAGTTTACACTTTTCTTAGTTCAAAAAAGAAAAAAAAAATACTGCCCATTGAAGACGGAGTTAAAGGGCAACAAACTCAAAGAAATGAAGTTTTCTATGTTGCAGAGCTTATAACTGTGCGGCCACGTAACCTAAGAATGTTGTTGGACTTCTTGTACTGCCTCGCAAGCTTAGTTGCGTATTCAGGCTTTGGGTGGTGTATGTTTATGCCTATGTGGCTCATCGATGCTCTAAACTTGAACGGGCGAAGTGGCCACCGATGTTACGAATACAAGCAGCAGCCCGACAAGAACTGTTCGAACTGTTTTCGCGCGGAAGTAACTTACCGTCTTTGTGTCAGGAATTTATCCTGCGCGCACTGGTAAACGCGGCGGTCTCGCCAGGTACCATCTGTCTCAAACGTTCGCAGGCCCCAGCGCTCGTGGTTTCAGCAGCGGCGCCCGCGTTCAGGTCGCCAGTGCTTACCTTGGGCCGACGACAGTGACGCCATTTTCAGTGCGCGCTGTTTTGCTTAACGAGCGGGTGAGGGCGCAGTGAAAGGAAATTGTATGAAAATGTTCCAAACGCATTGGCAATGCTCCCGGTTTCTCATGCCTTGCGCCATTATAGCATGTCACCGGTGTTTGCTCTGTATGTACATTTTTGTAAAATAAGAAAGAAAAAAGAATTGGTGATGGGATGGCCTTCCAAGAGTTGAAGATTTGCTTGAGAGTCGGTGGCCTTGAAAAATTTATCCTAGAAAACCTTGTTACATGTCACCATCATCATCATCCTAATCGCGTACACTGCTGAACAAAGACCTGTCCTGGAGACCTCAAATTAACCTTGTTCTACGCAAGACCCGTAAATTTCCGAATGTCACCTCCCAGTCTAATTTTTGATGATTTGACTCATCCGTTTGGCATGCGTTATGTTAGTTTAATGAACCACCGGCTATCCGTCGCACATTACATGATCTGTCCTGCTCCTTTTTGCTCAGTAACAATACAGAATTTGGCTTCTTCACATTTGCGAGATTCCGACTTCATTCTAATGACAGCGTCATTAATACCTAAATTTTAGGGATTCCTGTGTATCCATAAAACTGGTGAAAATCAGCCTGTAAGTTGCCCTTTTTGGTTAAAGCAAGCGCTACATTTCTAATCTTTTTTTTTTATATTCTAAAGGTACTTTTGCTGAGTCATGCTATTTTCAAGACATTCTAGAAACCAAGAAAAATGGATCTGTCGTGGACAAAGGACAAACAAAAGATGGGGAGTGTGCCTAAATGTACATTTTGGTGCTTAATCGAGCGTAACTTTCACTTTCTGAGAAGGTCCCAATATATATAGATCAGATGAACATTTAACAGCAGACATAATTGGCACCGTCTTCAGTAAGTCGGTACCGTCTTCAGTAATAATTGCTCGGACCACGCCGATTTTACTATTTGTTTTCCTGTAACATGCATCATTGAGAAAGATGGCGTTCGTGCTCAGTGACCATCGCATATGCAGCGCCAACCATGTGTTACAGTGAAAGTGTTGTAGATTGAGGCCGGTGAACGGTTATATCCCCGATTTGCTAGTGTACTGGCCTGCGAACATTTAATACGGATGAGACATGGTCTTACGACAACCGATGTCGTTCATTTCGTCCTTTGTACGCTCGTTGCGTGCAACATTTGCGACGCGCAGTTTATGCTCAATGATCATCGTTGAAACGACCTGTATGGTGATCTACTTGTGGCTTGCGGTGCATGAGTACCAAGATCTGCATAATGGCCCGTTGTGTTGATGTGCCTGTTGAACACTTCAGAGACTACGTTTTGTTCGTTACGCAAGCACTAGTTATGTAAAAAAAAAAAAGAAGTTTCAAGCACTTGTTTGAAATGTCGGCATTAGTTCCCGATTATATTGTCTCACGATTTCAAAAGCTGTACCCGCCAGTATCGGATTGCACGGGCGCTCAATATTGTACTCTTGTTGACCATCTCATTACGACTCATATTGTGGACAAAACTGATCCGCGTATATCGACATCTAAACATTTATCAGGATGAAAGATGTCTAAGTTGCTTGTGACCTCTCAGAAAATAGTTTCTTACATAGCCTCCTATATTGCAGGCGTAACACCGCGCCTCTGAAGTACGATGTGCCAAATCCCAATGTCTAGTCTTATAAACTGATGTCACGTGTTGTTTGAAAAAGCATGAATGTGTGCAAACTGCTTCTTTCTTGACAAGAAAATAAATAGTTCTCTATGACATTTTTTGCGGCCTGAATTTGCACACACATAGCGCGGCTGGGATGACCAAAGCTACGTGACCGACTGCATAGGTGCTGTGCACGGTGTGTCTACAAAGTGAAGGCGACACATGTGCGAGATTTAGGTGACAAAAGTTCAGCACACGTGTGCTACAAGTTTTGAACAACCTATATTTCTGTTGTTTTGTGCGACGCAACGCTAACCCTTTCCGCACGATGCCTAGTGTGCCACAAAGCAAATATTTGAGTGGCGATACGCTAACGCTATAAAGGACCTTCGTGCACACTATGTTTTACGGTGGTTGATTTTATAGCTCAGATTCAATTAACTCCCGCCAATATAGCGAGTAATATTTACCATTAAATTTGGCAAGTGATTGAGGAAAAACATTAGCAATGGCTTAGCTCGGCTATGCCAGGATATACGTAGCGTAAGCGAAGGTTCAGCCGGTTATTCTTAGCTTTCCTGGTTGTCTAGGATTAGCTTGATTATCATGCTTACTGCTGCTTCAATGACACACACACGGTATGCGCACTATGTGACACATGTATAGTTATTTATTTTTTTGCTCAACGCCTGGTTGCTTCTCTATTGCCACAAAGACGGCTCGGTGGTCAGTGTAATAACACGCTGCCATCTCTGTGGCCCCAACGCAGTATTTTGAATTGATTGTCTGTCTGTGATGCACAAGATCAATGGTGGTTCCCCATTGGGTCGTCTGTACAGTTGGAACGCTGGCTAAGTCCAGGTTAAACGTGTCCTTCAAAGGAACACCAAGAGAGTCTGGAGCACGATTGAAGTCACCAGTCACAACACACAGTTCACTTGCCGCACGACTAGGTATAGACGTAGCAACTACGTCTAGAGTGTCTTTAACTGAATTGTTCGGCGACACGTACACGGCTTCAATGACCACACCACTTTCGTCAAACTGAACGGCACAAGCTTCACCCTTGGGCACCGCTACGTTTGGCAATTCACTGGCAGCAATACGGATCTGAACGAAGGGAATCAGTGGCGAAAGTAAACGTTCGGCCACATCGTCAGAACAGGTAGAACTGGTGGCATGGGCGGGTAACGATATCCATTGGTAACGCTACAGAGTGGAATCTTCTGCTTAACGAGAAAGTTCTTGCACGTTGTACAAACTCGCGCCACGGTTTCACCCCACTCAGGCGGCGCCGCTAAACTCAACGTTTCACGCATGGCACTACTTACCGGCGTCAAGTCTTTCATGTGCCACAATCTTTCACACACGTCGCGCACATATCCAAACGGATTGTTTACGAAGTCCTTCTCGAAGGTCCGAGTCGCACTGGCGCTTTCGCTAAGTTTCACCGTATAGTCAGTCAATCGGCGAGCCTTGACGTCATCGACGGCGTCTTGTTGCTTGCTGCTGCTGAGATGGTCGGGCACGTCGCTCAGCCTCCTGGCGACGCCGCTTTGCTAGACGTTCCCCCCTTTGCTCCGGTGTCTCCGCAGCATGTTTAGCCTTGTTCTGTACGTTCTTCCTACGCTCAACCGCTAATTGCCAGGCAACTACTTCGGGATCTGATGAGTTAAGCTTCTCCGCTCTTCTGCGCCGCTGAGCAGCAATTTCGCTCTCCTTCTCCACAGCTATACCACACTGGCAAACGCCCAGCGCAAACGATCAAACGCCAGCGCAAACGCCGGGCAAAGGCCCGGCGCGCCAGCTGTGTGTCGTGTGACGTCACTGCTCCTCGCGCATGCGCAGCACGGCTCTCCAGGAGCCATGCGAAACTGCTCAACATCGGCCAGTGTAGCTCACGCTACAAAAGTAATCCCGAATGAAACAATGTGCCACCGACCATCAATGACGCAGTCCACCGAATCGGTTCTTCCAAGGCATCTTGTCGTACACACTGAAGCGGTACTGCCCACAGTGAAACTGGGAATATGACGAATAGCGCGTATACAGGGTGTCCCAGCTATCACGCAGCACGATTAAAAAATAAGAGGAACGGCGTTACGCGAAGCAAACCTAGCGCGTATTGTTTCCAGTACATTGGAGTAGCCGCCTGTAACTTTTTCGTTACTGAGATTTAATGAGGTAATTGTAATTAATTAGCTAACTCGAGAAGTACTGTCCTAATTATCAAACTGTCGATGATAAAATTGTAGAGCAACATGAAAAACTCCCGATACAGCTTTCTGTTGCTCAATACGTGCTACATAAAAGTGTTTTTTCCAGTGTGAAAGAAGCCCGCGAATACACGCAAAGTGCCTCGAGTTGCCAGTCGCGCGGCCATTCTGTCCAGCTACGTGGCATTTGCATATTTTTTAATCTTGGTGATGATGATAATGAAATCTTGGTGCATCATAGTTGGGACATCCTGTATACTCCCTGTTCGTTACGCGTACAAGCAACGGGAGCTGATGCGTTGTGAAAGAAGAGGCACTCGCGCATATATGAGGACTTAGAAAGAAAATGGCGGCTTGCCAAATTTGGAGACAGAAGCGTTCCGCTTGCAAGCTTGGACAAGTCTATCCGCCGCCTTTTTTCAAGTGTCACATTTAGGTAACTATACTTTAAGCGCTAAACATTAAAAATACTACGGTCGGATCCGGACAGCTCATTGCGTGCTTACGTCATGATGGTGTGAGAAAGTAACCCTAAATACAGTTTTAATCATGAAATGAGAGCGCAGTTCTTTGACCGAGCTAGGCAAACTTTAGGTAACTCATACTTGCAGCCCCTTCTCTCGGTGCTTCCACGGACAGCTACACGTGACCGTCTCGCCGCTTTTAGCAGATCACAGGCTTATCGCGTTGCGATCGCGTCGTCAGTTTATTGGTGGCTCTTATCTCGTATCATCGGCGTATGTCGATATACGAAGTCCGAGCGCATTTCTTGTTTCGTGCGACGCACGGCCCGGATTGGAGGGGGGGGGGGGGGGGGGTCGACAGCACGCAGTGTCGCCGATTTTCCTCAAGGACTTGCGTGCTCGAACATCGAAAACCCAGGATACCCGTAGCTGGCTCGCAAAAGTAAGTATACGTTCGTGGATTTTTACAGCCTTGTTTTTCTTCTCTGAGAAGGCGAAAGCATCCATGCCGTCTTAACACCGCAAGCCACTCTGTCCGCTGCGCTTCCGTAGGTGTCTAAGTTCTTAATTCGCCGCGCCTTTTATTGTCGCCGACTCCGGTATGCGTGGGTTATTTCAGTAGCAATTGTCATCTTGTTTTCGGCGGTACCCTGAAGGAATGTTTGTTGTATTCTTGCTCTGGTCTGCCTTTGCAGCTTGTCGTAAGATGGTTAAATACCACAGTAACGGGAATGCACAGGCACAACCAAAAATCGGAGGAGCGATTTGGCTAGAGCCACAGCAACGTCGCAACCTGGTTTGAAAATCGCTATTCCGTAAGTTCAGGTGAAGGAAACAAGGTACAAACGTGTCACTCTCGGTGAGTGCGCTTCGTGGCGATTAGGTTTGCACTCTGAATGTTTCGATGACGGTGGCTATATAGACTTGCTGGTTAGATTAATCTGTTGTAACCGTGGCAGACCGACATGGACATAGAAGTCACACTAGACGACGCAAATTGCTAACTTACGAATGCTTCATTGACGCATTCAGCGTCTTATTCGGACACTTTGATCTCGGGAGCGTGCAATCATTTGTGCAGGCGGAAGTCTTGTTTCGGCTCGTCTGCGTCACATTGATGCCCCGGACGAAGTTCCGCCTCAAAGACGGCTGGACGATTGGTGGCGCAAAGGAAGGGATAACACAATGAAGCGAACTTTCTGTGAATAGCGTATAAAGATATTTAAAAGAAGGAAGGGCGCACAACGTTTTTAAAGAACGGGCTTGATGGCATGTGCAATTGCTCCATTTAATGGTGGTGCTTACATCATCATCACCACCACCACCGTTAGGATACCATAAGCTGAGATAGTTGAGGAGGAGGTTGCAGGACCAGTGGAAAGGGTGATATAATAAAGCATTACCATGGTTACACCTGAGTGGGAAGGAAATTTAAAGGAAATACATTTCAAGGAAAAAGGATCGAGGTTTGACAGGCGTTATGCAATGAATACTAATAGTATTCATTACTATAGTATACGAATAGTATACCCCGCGAGAGGTACGGAGATCGATACCTCCCACCTCCACCAAAGATATTACGGGGAGATGTCAAAAAGGGTTTATATACAATATTTACAAGTGACAGCGAGTGGTACCACAAAACAAAGATGGTGGGCCGGGATACAACTCGTGCTCTGTCTCGTCTGCTATGCTACTGCTATTTCGTACGCAGGATAGGTGCATATGGCTCATAATTCTGCATCGGAGTAGTTTAATGGTTATAGTTGCAATTGCATTTATGTGGGGCAGACAGGCCGTTGCCTCGGTGCATTTTGCGCGCGTGTATGTGCTTGCGTGTGTGCGCTTTGTTTTGATCTCACTCCCTGTCTTTCATCCCTCACCATCTCAACAGGAATAGCATGTCAGGCCTGTCGCTAGTCTAACCTATCTAGATGTTTAACTGCCTTTCTCTCTCTCAATCAGAGACTGAATGAGCACGAACGGTCGTTGAACACCGTCTAACCATTCGTTGCACTATCGTACAATTGTGCTCCCAACTTTGTACATAGTGTCGTTTTTTCTGCGTCTTATGGTCGAGTCGTGACAGATCAGTAACTGCGGAATTCATGCGGAAGGCATTTAATGCCGCCACGTCGTTTTTTTTTTCTTAGCGTACGTAAATACTTAGTGCGTATGCGTAATCAGAGCGCATTCAAGTCGCAAGCATGCGCAATGAAGAAAAAAAAATTAAATTATGGGGTTTTACGTGCCAAAACCACGATCTGATTATGAGGTACGCGGTAGTGGGGGGCTCCGGAAATTTGGACCACCTGGGGTTCTTTAACGTGCACCTAAATCTAAGTACACGGGCGTTTTCGCATTTCGCCCCCATCGAAATGCTGCCGCCGTGGCCGGGATTCGATCCCGCGAACTCGTGCTCAGCAGCCCAACACCATAACCACTGAGCAACCGCGGCGGGTAATGAAGAAAACGCAGTTTCTTAACGGGCGTATTACGTCTCTACGTTTGCTTGCGAACGCTATAGTTGTGAGCTGTCTGTTTTATCTCGTAAGAGTACACTGCAGTTTTAGGCGACAAAGCTGCAGATCCAAAACTAGAGACGTCGCAGTGGACATTTGCGGTCGTCAGAACATGCTGGGTCATAGGGAAAAGCGCAGACTTTTAACTACGAATTTTATTTTTTTAAATAAGACTTTTTTAGTGAAACAACCAACGCTTCACACAAGGAACAACTGTCTCGGTGTATAATTAAAAAATCTTATTCATCTTTATTTTGTTATCCCTACACGCAAAGCACACATCTGTCTGATCAACAGCCGAAGGCTGACCTATGGTCTGATAAAGCACGGGGAAGCTGTGCCTTGGCCGTGCCGATAGGATCATGCGTTTTATATGAAATGCGTTTAACTTTCGCTATGAACAAACAAAGAAAGGTGGCAAAAATATACTTAAAAATGACGAAAAGCAATTCAAACTGCAGATTTATTAATAACGGCAACAAAAAATGGAAACACAATGAAAAAAAAAAACGAAAAAGAAAGAACAGAAAAAGAAAGCAAGAAAACACGCAAAAATAGAAAAAAAAAGGAAAACGAAAAGAACAAATAGTAAGAACAGAATGAAACAATTAAAATTCAGAACGGTGTCGCATACAAGGAAGTAGTTGTGCAGGAAAGTCGTTAGCGCCAACTCGCGCTTCGTTCTCAATTCAAGCCGTTGGTGGTGGGCGTCTCAGTGGTCGAGCTTCATTTGTGGCTTGGGGGACCCGTGGTCGAGCAGGCGCGTGGGTTGCGGGCCTGGCAGGCCCGACGACGGGTTGTCCTTGGTGGGCAGGCTCACGATGGAACCTAGCCCGTGCCGAGCGCTGAACGAGCGGCTCGACCCCGCACGGGCCTGCAGCATGTCCTGTTGCAGGATGGCGGCGCCCACACAGTCGCTCAGCAGATTCACCGTGCTCGCTGCTCGCTGCAGCAGCCAGTGCACGACGACCATGTAGCCCATGTCGTCGGGTGACAAGCCCACCACCGTCAGGAGCAGGGCAGTGCGCGCCGGGCCTACGGAAAGTAGCGGACGAGCGTGGCGATCGGCGCTGTCAGTTTTGACAGCGCGATTACGCCATCTAGGGGTGCGGATTTTTGCACAACATTGCACAACCAGCAAGAAAAAAAAAATGAGCCACATAAACTCCACCGAGTGTCTCATTTCAGGAATCGCCATCCGTTTGTGCGCAGGCGCGAGTACGAGCGGGCGCGAGAGAGAAAATCTGGGCGTATTTGCTCCTTGTATAAAGGGCAAAAACGTACCGATGAACCAGCTTCAAGACGGACCCAAGTTGGTCCGACGGTTGGTTTTGAGCCCGGTTCCCCCGGCCCAGAAGCCCGGCGCTCTACCCATCTGACCATGGACTACCTAGTGACCCAAGTTGGCGGGAAAGGGATTAGGCGCATACATAAATACATAGAGATGTGCCGCAAACTAGGGTAAGTTCCAAAAGAATATCCATACCAATAATTGCACTGCCATTTATGAACTGCCCTGTCATCTAAGGGCCGCATAGAACGCTCAAAGTGTTTTCGAGTTGTTACAAAAGTTCGCTGGCCAAACACTCGCTGCCGTATTGGCCGTATTTAGAGCCGTGTGGCAGGGCCAGGCTAGCTGGCTTTGGTCTAATTCTTAAGTTTACAACTCTGTGTCGACATACTACACTACTAGATCAGCACTGAGCCTGTTACCACAGATTCGTTTTTATGCTAAGTTTGGCCGTGAGCTCTTTTGCCAGGGAAGTTTTGCGACTGGAAGCGTTGCTGTTGTATAGTCGATCATCTTTGAGGATGACATCACTGCTTGATGTACGGTATCTAGTTTATTTTTGGTCACAGTTATAAAAACAGGAACACTTCTTTACACGTAATAATACCTCGTCAGAGCGGCCTTTAACATGTGATTGCATGCCAGCTCCTCCAAGTCGTACCGTCCTCTCTTACCACGGGCCTTCTTTCCCCGACACATCCCCCCAGCAAGCCCAAACCAAGTCGTAAGTGTGAGGAACGTCTCCTGGTTCGGACAAACTCTAAGTGGGTGGAAACGCATTCCGTAATCTTTTGGCAAAGCGTCTGGTGTACATCTATTGACGATACAATCAAGAAAAATACACCAGTGCGTACAGAATTTCTCCACAGATAGCGCTCTTTTTTTTTTTTCCCCATGTCCCTCCAACCTGTGGCGCTATAATCGTAGTACACTCACCGCGGTAGGTGGGCATCAGCCCGTACTCGCCCATGGTGGCGACGCAGCACGAGGCGAGGAGCACGACCAGCGAGCTGACGCCGAGGCTCTCGCCCTGCAGCTGCGCCGCGAACAGCACGGACACCATGGTGTACAGGGCAGTGCCGTCGTGGTTGATCACCGCGCTTATGGGCACAATCAGACGCACCGAGTCCGGGTGCAGGCCGACCTTCTTTTCCAGGATCGCCATGGCGGCTGGGCTGCCCACCATGCTCGAGCGGGAACCGAATGCGATGGCCAGCGGATGCAGCAGGTGCAGGAAGAAGCGACCCGCGTCGCGACGCACCTGCAGTGGCGTCGGCGCCGTGCCGCTCATCTCCGATCATCCCGGTGAAACTGTATCGCCCGCGAAGGTTCATTTTCAGTCCGAGCACGGAAACTTTGTTTACAATACTGTGAGCATTGCTCCCGTGTGGGGTCCGAAGGGGCAAGGTTAATCATTATTATTTTTTTTTACCGTGGTTGACAACCCCGTTTCGTCATGATTGTTCCACATGACACTTCGTCTTATATACTCGATTTTATGGCCTCAAGTCATCCTGAAATCAAAGGATTACAAACGTCGACTGAATGAGCGCAGATAGTTGGTTTTTAGTAAAACGTTCTTCATTTTAATAGTGAGTAAGTCTTGAACTCTGCTAAATATGAATGAATGAATGAATGAATGAATGAATGAATGAATGAATGAATGAATGAATGAATGAATGAATGAATGAATGAATGAATGAATGAAAGTTTTCTTTAGAGAAGGGATGGCTCTGTGGCCTGGGTAGGACATGGGGCTTGTTGGACGGGTTTAATGAAGTAGTCGCACTTAAACAGCTGAGGTTCAGTCAGGTTGAGGTTGGTCTCTGTGGCGGATTCCCATCCTGACATCAGACGTTTACAGGGAGAGATTAGGCGGTGGGGAAATCCACTCTTTGTAGCTGGTGGCACCGCATGCTCTGGTAAATTTGTTTCTGGTATCTTGAGTGGTGGGACCGTCCGAAAGCAGGTGTTTGATGCTTGGTTTGGTGTCTTGTGTGTGACATAGTGGGCAGGATATGCTTGGCTGTCTCGGTGTCCTTGTCGGCGTTGACAGAAGTGTTCTTTCTTCTGTAAGCCCTCCATCGCTCCGTGAAACTGAGGGTCAGTGCGAAGCCAGACCTAGGTTTGTGTATTAGAACCTGACATACGTCAACAAATGAAGTGAGGCGAGATTTCGCAGAGGATTTCTTCGTGCAGCGATCGAAGGCATTCGCATTCATATGTACGGTATATGAACATCATTGGTTGGGATATAACAGCGGTTATAAACTTAAAAGTGCAGATTGCGCATTTCATGGCGTTTTCTTTCTTTCTTTCTTTCTTTCTTTCTTTCTTTCTTTCTTTCTTTCTTTCTTTCTTTCTTTCTTTCTTTCTTTCTTTCTTTCTTTCTTTCTTTCTTTCATTTTTTCCCTTCATTGTTTCTTTCCTTCTTTCTTTTTGAGTGGTGTCGAAATGGGTGAGCAATGCTGATGTAACGGCTGTTCTTGAGCGACGCCTGCTGGCGCGAACGATAGAGTTACATAGAGTCTCTGTAGTCATGATGAGCTGAGCTGAGTTTTTTTACGTTTTGTATAGAGCAAATACAGAGAGGTATACTTTAAATGTATGTGAACCTGGGCTTGTTGGCACGGCTTCAAGGCAAAAAAAAAAAAAAAAAGTAACAGCGCGATAAGAACTGGAGAAGAAAGACCAGACAGGACAACGTGCGTCCTGCCTTGTCTTTTTTGTCGTGTATTTATCGGGCTGCATTTTCGCCACAAGTACCGTGAGTGCGCCTTAAACTGTGCTTCAAAGCCTGCGGTTACCGGCAAGCTTTTCTATAGAAGCGTGGTAAGAACACCTAAAAAAAAATCAGATTTTGGGTTTTCTTTTTTCTATCAATACTGCGTGTACATTCACTAAACGTAAATATCAACGCAAAATCCGCAAATACACGATAATTATGTTAGTGCCGGGATTCTCTTGATGCTCTTGCTCGTTTGAAGGCCCGCATGAAGACTGAGTGGAAGGCCTATGCAAGTGGAAGACCTCATCGCAGGGTACGCAGTAACTGGGAACTGCGTAAACAAATGCATCCGTGCTCAGACCGGCTAACAAGTCAGCACTGCCACCCAAGAAAAAAAAAGCAGTACGACGCAGATGCTGAGTGGTAGCGGTGGATCAATGGATAAATTATGCTGCATTAAAGTCGGTAAGAAAACAACGCAATCTCTGCCTGCGGACGGCTAATAGGGAGGATGTTCGGCTTACCTTGGTCATGTAGAGTGCAGGTAGGAAGAGGAACGCGTGAACCCCGAGTCCCAGCAGCACGGTGAACGAGTATTGGCCCAGGTGCCACATGACCGTCGACAGATCCGAGACGCGCGACGCGTCTACGGCGATGAGCGTGCTCACGGCCACTGGCGAGAGCCACAACGTCTTCTCGGTCATGCGCTGGAACTTGGAGCTGAGCACGCGTGCCAGCCGCAGGAGAAAGTGCGAGCTGCCCGCGGGGGGAGTCTCGACGCCGACAGCGAAGACGCCGCCCAAGTCGGTCATCGCAGAGCACAGCGGCGGAGGCAATAACTGCGACAGGGCGAAGCCGAGGAGAAGGGAGAATCCCAGCAGGCCGACGAAGTTTGTGTGAGCTAGTTTCTCCAGGTGGGCCTCGTCGCCGACATCTGCAACCGTTTCACCACCGGGAAGCACCGTAGTAAGGACAGCTCTTAAGGTGTACGGTAAGTCGTAGATTTTTACAGCGAAGCTGTTAAGAGCTAGATTTCCCAGGATCGTGTCCGCGTGTAGAAAAAAAAAAAACTATCATCAGCAGCATTGGCTCAAGCGTCGTCGTCTTATTCCGCAGCTGGCTCGCTGGCATCCCTCGTTTGCGCTCGTGCCGTTGGATGCCGTGCCGAGCACGTGCTCGTAATACCCATAGTGAAGCAATATAAGTACCTCGGCGTACACATAAACGAAGGAAAGAATTACTCAAGCAACCACCAAGATAACCTGAAAATAAAGGGGAAGCGGAATGCAGCATTAATGAAACACAGAGCACTGTGGGGCCACAATAAGTATGAGGTGGTGCGTGGAATCTGGAAAGGAGTAATGGTGCCAGCGCTAACATTCGCAAATGCCATTATATGCTTAAAATCGGATATATTGGCGGGTTTGGAAGTTAACCAAAGATCAGTAGGCCGGTTGGCTTTGAGAGCACACGGTAATACGACAAATGAGGCAGTGCATGGAGACATGGGTTGGGCCTCTTTTGAAGTCAGAGAAGCACAAAGCAAAATTAGTTTTGAAGAAAGGCTCAGGAACATGGATGAAAATAAATTGGCGGCTAAAGTGCACAAGTATCTCTACATGAAAAGCGTGGACACAGAATGGAGGAAGAGGTTAAGGAAGTTGGCAACCAAGTACAGGATAATCGAAACTGTAAATAGACAACCAGGGGTCATCAGAAAGAAAGTGAGAGAAATAGAGACCGTGAATTGGATGCAAAGGATGGAAACGAAAAGGACAATGGAGATTTACAAGAATGAGAAGAAAGAAATTAGAAGGGAAAATCTGTACGATAACACAAAGGGCAGTGCCTTGCTATTTGAGGCTAGAGCCGGTTGCCTAAGGACGAAAACATATCGGAACAAATATTCGGAACTAGATGAGACATGTGTATGCTGCAGTAAAGATCCAGAGACCACTCAGCACATCCTAATGGAATGCGACGGGATACACCCAGCGAGAACCGTAGGTAACGTGCAACTCCCAGAAGCGCTTGGGTTTAAAGTGGAAGGAAACATAAACAGATCAGCCGTAGGGATCAGCAAGAGACGATTAGAGTACTGGTGGAAAAAAAGCTGGGAAAAGATGGATACGACCTGATCTCTTAAAATCATAGGCAGCGGTACAAGCTAAAGTTTTGAAAAAGAAAGATAATGAGAGGGGAGGGGGGGTATACAAAAATGCTAGATAAAGAACATGTGTAGTATACCTGATTAAATCAAGCAGGCTAGGTGACTATTTGTCGCCACCCCGTTTCAAAGGGGATGCCAATAAATCATCATCATCGTGCTCAGTACGGCATCCAACGACACGTAAAACAACAAAAAGACGCGTAGAACAACAATTTCGGCTCCATGTGCGTGGCGGTTTCCCGCCAGTTGTGCCTTAGCACAGGTGTCAAAACGGATGATGGATGGCCCATTGTTATACCACTCGCCACCGCCGATGCCTCTTTCACAATTGTCGCGATACTCGGCGGCGGCACGTCCCACCAATCGTTGTGCCCCTATGTCTCGTGAGGTAGAGATCGCGCTAGCGCTGTTATCAGCAATTGCCCTTTGGACTCACTATGGGACGGATGCTCGTTTAACCACATCTTCCAGGATCTTGACATCAGGGTCCTGATGATGACGTGCAGTGTGCCGCGGCTATGAATGCTGTGGCTCATACGCTAGTCTATGGTGACGGGGCGGGTTTGGCGCCGCAAACGCACGACTTGGCCATCGCGCCGGGCGAAAACAAGACGCCGGTGGCCTTCCTCTTTGACGAACATGCCGAAGAAGCTCAATATAGTCGATAACGATAATATATAAATTCACTATAGCAATATTCACTATAGCAGACCCACCATAGTCACAGCTTCGCTGGCTTCCATCTTCACAGTAGTAGAAGGGCTCTGAATTTTTGTTTATTTCAATTTCAAACTTTATTCAACATTTCAGGGATGTCAGGGGAGCAGGCAAAAGTCTATGCAAAGGCTCGATTAAAGGTCTGCGTCCTTTACAGAAACTTGTCATTTGTATTATGCATCAATGAAATAGTAACAGCTAGGATGGAGGGCAAGTGCTGATAAATTGAAGAATATATCAACATAACAATACGCAAGCAATGCTCTAGAAATAATTGAAAAGCGAGGCATTATTCTGTGGTTCACGCATATATTGAGAAACACAACGCACCCTAAGGATGCACAAAAACTCACAAATATACTTAGCACTAGAGATGGACTTACCGGCATTGGGGTCACTAATACTTAGTATCCAAAGCATTGTTTAAAAGGGTGGTAGGATGAACGTTAATGTTTGGCGACCATACTTATTTCTTTTTTTAGGAGTGAACTAATCGTCGATGCTGCGCGTGGTATGGCGCAAATGATCTACACTGCTGGAAAACGAGCTCTGCTATATGTGTTTTAAACGATTTTTTAGACGCTTGGGCGTTTACTCTCAGTGTCGGAATGCCGTCATGTAGCGGGTTCACTGCTTTCATCATTCTTTCACGATGTTTTATATAAGGCATATTTTTCGACTGACTGGATAGATGTTTTAGAAGTATGCATGAATTGAATTCTGGAGTTTTACGTGCCAAAACCATGACTTGACTATGAGGCACGCCATTGTGGGGGACTCCAGATTAATTTTGACCATCTAATGATCTTTAACGTGCCCCCAATGCACGGGACGCGGGTGTTTTTTCATTTCGCCCCCCATCGAAATGCGGCCGCCGCGGCCGGGATTCGATCCCGCGACCTCGTGCTGAGCAGCGCAGCACCAAAACCGCTAAGCTACCACGGCGGGTACAGGCTCGGCCGCTATATATATATATAAAGGATGCAACTCGCACCACCTCGCTCACTTCCCTTTTCGTGCTGTGAGACAGATTGGTGACATGAAACTGAATTGGGCAAATGACGCGCCTGGAGCGTTGGCTGTCGTACAGCCCCGCACAGAACTGATTTGATATTCTTGCGATTGCTGTTATTGTTGAAAAGTTCTTTTACACTGCTTGATGACAGTACTTATGTTACTTGTGCTTTTGTTAATCTCTCAGTGGTCTAAAGAGCCAGAAGCCAAGAAAACTTGCCGGGAATGAAAAAAAAAAAAAAAAAAAAAACGCAACTTGCCCAAATTCCCCGCTGCAGCCGGATGATCGTCACTGAAGTGCACGGTGTCGCTCGCGTTATGATTTGTCACCACAGTCGTCTGCGTCTGCGGGAATTGAGAAAAGACTGCGTCGTCCCTTTGCGCATATCAGCGTTATTTGCAGGCGGTCTACTGCGAATTCAAGCGTTAAGATTTTATATAACTTGTGTTGCGCGTAGCGGCAGTGGGTTTAATATGCTATTCTGCAGTTATTGCACACGTTGTGCGGGGCACGATGTTGATTTATGGCTAATTCATAGCGATCCATAGCCGCGTTCACGAGCAGGGCAAGGTTTTGTGTGCGGTTATATTTATCGTCGTTGCGCATGCCCTTATACACGTCGTTCAAACTGGAGCTTGCCATAGCGGCTAACCACTGACAACCCGCATGCTTCGCAAAGTTATAACTGCCTCCAGTCATCAGTGCGACGAGATAAGCTAACACAGGTAGAATTTTAACAGTGAGTGGGCCATTGAACTGATCATAATTGACATTCCTGACCTAGCTACCCGGGGGGAGAAAGAACCCCTTGAAAAGCCGTGAACGTCGGCTTTCCTTTGTTCCACCTTGAATGCTCTTTCAACACATACGTAAATGGACCTTTTCTTAATTTATTTATTCCTTTTTACTTTGCGATCACGGCATGAAGTCCGACTGCGTTCTCAGCAACAAGACAGTCGACGGCTTGGGCAAATGTACAATAGCAGCAACGTAGGACCTATTCCATATCTTACAGTGCATGCGAACTAAACGATACATTATTATTGTTATGGCCATAACCTCCCCCCCCCCTTTTTTTTTTACACGCACACACGCACGCACACACATACACCACACACATACACGCACACACACACACCGTTTCCTGAAAGCGCGGCGGAACCATCACGTACGGCGCGAGCACCGGTGTCATATCTGGTCCAACATTTCGAGGGAACCTGCTACTTTACATGAAAGCGATAGTGGACTCACCATGAAGACGAATGCTTCCACGAAGTTCTCCGGAATTACGTTCCTGTAACAAACATGGCGAAAACAAGAAAGGCAGGCTGTTGGAGGCAGCAAAGGTTTTCTTGCTAACAGTGCTATTCATTCACGCGTGGTGAGCTCTGCTATACTGACTGGGAGGATCCAATGCCTTCTTTAGCATAGTACTTTAGATCAATCGCATTTTTATCGTACAAGACACTAAAAAATCATTGGGCACATTAGACCGAAGGAGGCTGCAATACAAGGCCGCACTATAGCTAACAAAACAGCGGCACGCTTTTACTTGCGTTTTTATGAACATGCAGTCGAGGACCATATTATGTGCCTATGCAATGCATACTCGATGAGACACTCAGCGCAACGTAGACCAATGGGAATCCGCACGCAGATGTTGACATGTAGGAACTAAAGTACACTGCATGTGAAATAATTTACACCCTTAAATATGAATAAGGGTGTAAATAGGTCTATAACACACAACCTTCGCATTACGTAGGTTCTGCCCCCACCGGCGACAAGTTGTCTTTTCGTCCACTTTCATTCCCTTTTTCTTCATTATTTTCTGCGTGTTCAATTTCAATCACAGCTAATTACGCGTACGTTTTCCTTGGCTTCATTGCCTGCTGGCTTTAATTGATCGTGGCTAAGCGAAAATCGAGCCCCCATGTTTCCCTTCTCCTCGTTCACAGTTTATTATAGGAATTTAACGTTTCAGCTGTGAAAGTGTGCACAGCGGTATTCTGCAGCAAATCATTCTGATAAATAATACGGTACTTATTTTCATTCGTGGCGCTTGTCCTAATTATGGCAACACAAATTAGTGCGCAAACACACACACACGCACACACCTGCACACGCATTCACTTCAAAATACCCCCAAGGAGTGATTGCGTGTGTGGGTGTATGCGTGTTTCTTTTTTCTTTCTTATTTTGCGCTCTATTTCGCTTTACCGTAATGGGTTGCGAACTAGCCGAACAGCAAGTTCTTCTAAGCGTGTCCTATTGTTTTCCAGCTCACGATCTAGGTGGGATCAAGATAAGGAGTATATGAGTGCATCGTTCAAATAAACAAACTTCGTTTAGCAGCTGTATAAGCTTTTATTTGACACAACGCGCCGAAATTTCGGCTGTGCTGCGATCATCGTCAGCATTAAACTCGCAATTCGCGCACGGCCATAAAGTGTTCCAACGATGCTTTATTAGAGTTTTAGACAAGGAGCAGCAAACCGCACCTAGGAGTTGGAGGGTGCTAACTGTCGGGCGTACAAAATAACCCAAACCCAATGCGAGCACAAGAGAGTGCGAATGGCCCACCATGTCGCTTGCAAGCCCCAACACTTGGGTGCGGCTTGCGTCCCCTAACATAAAACCCTCCGTTATACCTCGACCTACGTGTTTCGCATTCCGCTCGCTCGGGGTCCCACGCACGGTATACCGGCCAGACTCTGGACGCGTAAAACCGGGGTAGCAGCTTAGACCCACAATATTAGGATGCCAGAGAGAAAGACTGAATCACTCACAACTTAAACTTGCTGCCCTACTTTGCACGCAGAAACATGTTTAAATTCAGCTTTTTCTCTCGTGAAGACTGGAATTCCTTACCTGGGTCTATTCGCTCATGCCCTTTTGTATCAGCCATCCAAGATGTATGGTCTTAGCACATCATCCTTATCGCTGTATGGTATTTTGCTGTGTGTGTTTTCCTCTGTTAACCCACTCCTGCTATATCAGCTCACTGCGCTGCAGTATGTATACAAATAAATAAATAAATAAATAAATAAATAAATAAATAAATAAATAAATAAATAAATAAATAAATAAATAAATAAATAAATAAATAAATAAATAAATAAATAAATGCTGTGAAAGTACTCTACCGAATCTACAATTTGGTTAATTTTGCGGTAAGAGGTTGATTACTGGAGGAGAAAAATGAAGGTCAAACTGCGTGCCAGAACCTCAGCGGTGGTACGTCAGTTTGTCGTGATGGATTTCAACGTATTTTCTCGTATTTGGGCCGTTTTAGCGTAATAAGAGTTCCCCAAACTCGCTAAGTTGAAGCATTTGGCTCGTCTAGAATACATTGATGTGCTCAATCCTTACGGATAAATAATTAACTGGGCCCGAGAGGACGCCGTAAAGATCCATGACGTCACGGTTAACGGGCGCGGCAACACCAAAATGGCTTCGCCACCTGTCTTAAGTCGTTTTTGCATCTTTTCCGGGGTACCACGCTTCCTCTTACGGTGATAAAGTCATTTTGGTATTGTAAAAGAGTAATTTACCAAAACATGCGCAACTTATCTTTCTCTGTAGAAGTTATTTATGTTGAGGCGCGTACGTTTTCGTCATCGTAGCGTGTAAGCGCGCATTGCTGCCCACGTGCCTGAATATGTCGAGCAGCGAGTCGGCCCTCATGGTGGCATTGTATAGCCGGTGGGGCGGCAGCTTCCTCGCCCCGACGCCAGGGCGCAGGAGCAGCGTGATGACCATGCCGCTGGTCGCAGACCACAGCGTGATCAGCGAGAAGTAGGCGAGCGTGCGCAGGGCGAGACGCGCTCCCTCCGCCGTCGGTTGGCCGCCCACCGCGCTCACCACGCTCGTGATGAACAGCGGGATGACCAGGCACTGCAACACCCGCACGAACAGCTCGCCGGGAAGACGCATCATGCTTCTCTGCGAGCGTGAATGACGTTGGCGAGAGATGGGGTCGGAAGGCGGCGGGGTATGTCTGAGGGCGAAATTAGCTGAATTTAGTTACAATTTAAGGGCAGGAAGAATGTAGTATTGTCATTATTATTTTATTTGAAAACATATATACACAATTGACAGCAATGCGAGGAGCAGGAGTATGCTAGTGCGGCTAAAGGGAAGAAACACAGACGCAAGCGCTGACTGCAAATTTTATTGGTCAACGAAAGTATTTTACAGTGAAGCTGTCTATGGCTAGGGTTCCGTGCATTTTTGTTCTGCGTGTGCAAAAACTCAGGTCCCGAATTTGATGCAAAATTGTTTGATTCTGTGCAAAAGCTTATACGTCTCATCTCTTGGATACGCATTTTGAGTAGATGAGTTATCAATATGCACCATTTTCAAGATCACTAGACTCCCAGGTAGTTAAAAATGTCACAGTTTCGCCCTAAGGGCGAAGCAATGAATGCGATAGCAACACAGCAATGTCACACGAAGTAAGGTGAGCGGCTTTGGTAGCAACAACACGCAGAACTGTTGTCGACGCCATCGGCGTTTTGCCCGCGTTAGCTCAAAATGCGTGCGGCGTTGGTGACTGTTGCTGGAGCCTCTCATATAAATAGCCACTTGGTGCCGCAGCTAAACGTCGCGTCCCTTCCTTCCCCCTCCCCCACGGCCTCTCGCGCGTCTGAAGAAGGCGCGTTTGCTCTACATATATGGTGATTGTAAAGGAGGAAAGAGACGCCTACTTCTGCAGCCCTTAAGGAAGCACGGCGCAGAACGCGCGTTTGTTCTCCGCCGTGCGTTCACTCCCCGTGAAAGAGCGCGTCCCTCGCGCCCTTTCACTCGCACATACAGCGTTCGGCGGCGCGCGGCCACGATTTCATCTCCATTGACGTCATACGGAACCTCACGGCGACGGCGACGGCGACGGCGACGCCGACGGCGACGGCGACGCCGACGGCAGAAATCTGCTTTTGAGTGTCCATATAATTGCTATCGCAATAATAAAGGTTTCTCAAAGATTTGCAGCTGTGCGACCCGCGTCGACTACGTCTACGTTCGCACCGCCCTCTCTTTGTCGGCGTTCCAAGCGCTTGCGTATCTAGTTTCCTTTTCTTCCGCTCTCCTGTGGTGGCGCTGCCGTCGAAACGTCATGCGTGCCTAATTTCCTCCGGCTCCTCGGGGCGGAGGAAGTTGCCGTTCTCCATTTTGAATTTCACTTCTCTTCTGTCGCCGTAATGGGGAGACCACGTTATAGTCCGGACTCCCCAGGAGCAACGCGCCTACGAAGAGCGACGCCCTGCGTGCGCTTGGCGTTTTGTGCACGGTCTTCATCGGTGCGTGGTGTTTGCCGCCCGTCGGCGATTTGTATTCTTTGTCTCTGTTCCTACCGTCGCTCTTTGTAGGCGCGTTGCTCCTCGGGAGTCCGGACTATACGCGAATACGATGGAATTAATACAATAATAACAGAGCTGACACCAGAATGTGTTCGTACCTATCGTCACGATGACCACCGATCAAGACAATAAATGTGTTCGTGCATTTGTTGAAAATTCTGTGCCACCTCTGTGTCGTATGCTAAACAGCTTTGCTGGTCATCCACCTTCACAGATAACATAATGCAGACCCCAGTAAGGGCCTAAGCAGGAGGGCCGTAGGTAGCATACAAAATGAAAAGATACACGATTGATCAATAATACACTTCAACAAAGAGATGTAGAACACAGCGAGAAATAAGCAAATAAAACGTCAAGAAACACTGCATATACACAACAATATTAAATAAGCACATAATATATTAACACATTTACATACTATATAGAAGTAACGCACAAAGAAGTCCAGAATAGATTTAACATCTTAATTGTTCGATAGCGTCAATGTTCCAGACTAATTCATACTGTCACATAGGGCGAGTGGGTTTACGGACACTATATCGCAGGCACGGGGCAACATCAGCAATACATGCATAATCCACACGCCTTCTATGTTCTGTAACACAACTCCTTTTACCAATAAAATTAAAGTGGTAGTCAGTGCTTGTGTCAGTACTCCTATTTTCTTTCCACGCTTCGGTGGCCTTTGCGCATGTTTCAATGTCGCATCTTTGACCAAACTCGCCTAAATTGCTATCCAAACTTTGGGCTATCTTGTAACCACAGGGTGGCACACATGTACAAAACGACCAAAGAGAAAAGAACACAACGCAAGCGCTGGCTTATCCAACTGAATTTTTTTTTTTCAGAGAACGCGCTGTTTAAACCAACCTTAAGAAGAGGTTTAAAAAGCGCGTTTTTCTCCTAATATAGTTCCATTGATGGTAAGCACTCGTGTTGTGGATTGTTCGTTACTCATTCGTCGTATTGTGTTGCGCTCCGAAGATGCAATCGCTATAGGATGTAAGCCGACCAGTTAGTCCAACTCTCGGCTGAATTAAGTCAGATTATTTCGTTTATGTAAGAATAAAAAATTTCCGCCTCCATTCCACACTGTGAAAGTGGATGTACAGCGGAGCTGTTGCCCACTAGAGTTACTGTACATATAGCTCCATGCGCGAGCCATATACAGCAGCTCTATAGGTGGATAGCAAAATGACGATGTCGTCAGCTAGCGACTTCCGGTTCGCGGGTTAGCGCTTCTGTTGCTTCGTTCAGCTTGTCAGTAGTTTCTACAGTGCGATTTCCCGCTGTTCGCGAAGAAAACACGCTTCAGCAACGTGATTATGGTTGGCTGCTCGGCATTAGGGTGCGCGAACTCTTCCGTGAAAGGAAAAAAAAAAGTGTTTCGTTTTCTATGGAATGAAGCGCACAAACGTAAATGGGCAGTTGCCGTCAAACGAGCGACCGTGAACGGCGAGCTGTGGGTACCGAACGTAGGAGCCAGAATATGTGAAGATCATTTCACCACAGGCAAGTGTTTTGGCGAATAACTTCGTCTACTAACGTTCTAGTATAAATACCCCCTTTTTAACAATCAGTTAAATACACACAGGTGCACCCAGCAAGGATCCTCAGCACATTGATTATGTGCCGTCTTCATTCCGGTACAACGAAAAGGCAACTGAGGCTGCACGAAAGAGGGAGGAGAGGTAACGTCAAAATAATTCGTGCACTTTTGAGATACTTAAATCAGTGCTTTCTCTCTGCAGTTATACACGACATGCGTTTCTTGACAAAAAACGGGAGACTGCGAAGGCACAGCAGCTGACGACATGGCGCTCGCTGGGCACCGCTGCAGACAAAACAGCGGACGTAGCGATCGAGTGTACCGTTTGTTATGGGAAGCGTTACTAACAGCCACTTATTAGGTTGACTTACCACTTATTAAAAACTACTACTTAGTTAACGTTTATATCCGCTCGACAAACGTTTGCGCTTGATAAACGTTATGACTATTTGACGCGACACAAACACGTTAGGGCATGAAATGCCTGCCACATAAAAATACACGAGTCTAGCGACAAGCGACTTGATGGAGATGGCTGTCGCGTTCACTCGTCGCCTACAAGTCGTACCGCATGCGAGCGACGAGACGAGCGACGACTTTGAGCGACGTCTCCTCGGTGTTACTGGTATGAAGGCAGCAAATACTAGCCGAAACTGGCGTTACGCGTGCTTTATTAATTTAAGTTGACGTGTTTTAGTGTAAAGAGTAGCATTGATATTTCTAAAGGTCTTGCACTACGTTATTATCCTTACACGTATCAAAATCTAGTCGTTTGCTCGTTCCTTGCGACAATCGGCAGTACTTAACTGATGTATATCCAGTTCCGACTTCGCGCTATTGGCTAGTCACTCATAGCATTTCCGAACGACGAATTCTAGATTTCCAGAAGCGAGCGATCGAGCGACAAGAACAAGCGATCTGTTCGCGCGACGGCCCGTTTCGGCGCTCGAAGCCGTCGCTCGTCGCCGTCGCGCACAAAATTACTCTCATGTGGTTTGGGCTTAAGGGCGCCAACATAAGTACGAAGGAGCGATAGCTCACACCTACGTTTTGGAACTGCCCAGCGGTGGTTATATCGTGGTTTTTCACCAAAGTTCCGCAGTATATAAAAGACAAAGTGCGTGAAGCATGGGCATGAAGTTACGGTGGCATAGACGGCATCGTGGTCTCGAACCGGAAGTTGTAGCAGAATACGCCGTACCCCACAATACCTTGCGACAACTGAGATTTTGCTATCCACCTATTGCCGACGTCACACACAAGCGCCACCACCACAAGGCGTCGCACCGTCGAGGTCAATGTAGCGTCCACGACCTCGTTCGCGCCCTTTCGGTTGGTGCTTCGACGCCGCGGTGCGCGTTCGCGGCATCCATACGCTTGCGCGTAACCCGCGTTCACGAAGTGAACGTCACTGTACTTTTTTGTCTTTGCCATGATGTCGATTACGGTCGCCGCACACTCTGCGCGACCGATGCAACGGACAGAGCGCCCATTCATCAAGGACAAATACATGGTTCGCACACGTTCGTCACGCGCGCAAGCAGGTGTGGCGGAGTTCAGCATACATCCTCATTCTAGTCGACCCTCCGCCTGGCGCAAGTGTGTTATTGAACTAATTCAATTTCTCAAAGTAAAGTGCGTCACAAAATTTGTAAGATACGACTTACACATAACCTACAGACATGATAGCACCGCATTGTAATTGGAACATACGAGAAATACATACCTCTGTTACGCGGAACTCAAAATCACACTAGCTCTGGAGACGAAAATTTGTCCTTGTCGACGCGACGGTGTACACGCACGGACGCAGAAAACTTACCGGGGTAGCCATATGCAGCTTCGCTGTAAAAATGACGGAAGGAAAATGTGCTAAAAGCTGAATAATTACGCACTTGGTGCTTTCGGAAGGCACGTTTCCGAAAGCACCACGCACATGTCTCGTCAGCAGCGGAACCGGAAGGAGGGCGCCGACACAAGCTGGCCCATTCGACTGCCCATCCGGGCTGCGGAACACACGACGGAGCGCGGCCGTGGCTGACGATGGGGGCACTGACCTGCAGCTCGCTGAGGTGCAGTGGATTCAGAACAGCCCCCACTGCGAAGCCCAGCACCAGCGACAGCAGGACAAAGAAGACCACCAGGTTGTTCATCACCACTTCCAAGACGTCGGCACGTTGCTCGAGGTTTTGCTGTGTTGTGGGGAGGAGGAAGACAGACAGACAGACCGCTGAAGGTCTCTGCGATGCGCCTGCACACGGGTGTGCCGGTAGCAGAGCAGCAGAAGAGCGCGGACGAAGACAATTAACTGAGCGGGCAGGCTTCGTAACCGAAAACAAAAAGTAATAATAATAAAAGTCTCCAGTCGAAGTGCCATGTACTTGGAATATGGAATACATGTACATAAACAATAAAGCTTACAAGCTTTACAAGACGGCCAAAGAAGATATTGCCAATGGAATCGGTGTTGAAAACTCCCCGAGGGAGTTCGCTCTTTGCTTTTAGAACTATATGGCTGGATGTTCAGCGGGCCAGGGCCTTTGACGGGGACCTCGGAAGATTTTCCTCCAGCGATAGACCCCTGGCAGCCTAGCCCCGGGCACCAACAGCGATAACCGTTGGACAATTAAACTGTATTAATACTCTATCATGGATGCTCTAGGACGAAATACTGCAAGCAAGAGATCGACAATGTAGATATTTGCCGCTGCTGTATGTAAGCGATATTTATTAGTGTTTTTGGAATTGACGAAGCCATTTGACCATATTAATCATGGCGCTTCAATTGAAAGAAATCGAATATTATGGCATTGGGGGGGGGGGGGGGGGTCGCAAGTTCTTTAATTTATTATTATTTGCAAAATAAGTCACAATTTGTAAAGATTGCAGGTGAATGTGCAGAAAAAAAAGCTAGTAACGTATGGCGTTCCTCAGGGTCGCATCTTGGGACACTTTCGTGTTACACTTTGCATAAATGAAATAACTAATGTAGATACGACTGCTAAGTACATAACATACACAGATGACACGAGTTTGTTTATTGCCGGCAAATCAGGTGCTGACTTAGTATTAAGAGCTAATAATGCATTAACTAAAATAAGTGACTGGGCAATTAACTCATATTTACCTGACGTTAATAAAACTAAAAAAATCCTCTGTTAAGTATATTGTTGGTAAATTGACTAGACTCGTGGGCATACTGGCTCGTCACTTTTTTCATTTTCCTATGCCAGTCAAAATAATGCTAAACAATGCCCTTTTCTTACCCCAAATTAACTATGGACTTCTCGTCTGGGGAACTACAGCAAGCGAAAACCTAAATAGAATTACACGTTTACAAAAAATAATCTGCCTAATATCCAAAGTTCCTTATCTTGCACACACGGCGGACCTTTTTCAGAAGTGTACTGGAGTGCAGTATCATGCCTGGAAGTCAACCAGTGCGCATGTGCAACACGCCCACTGCTTATCGCAATGCTCCTTATATACTCGGCTGCATTTCTGAATAAAGTGCGTTTTGTTACCAGCTACTCGTCTGGCTTACAAGAAACATAATCTTATTCCGGTTCATTCAATGCACATTTATGAACTATGCCGACAGAAGAAACTCGCAAACGAAAATAATGACGTATTAATTAAGTTAGCTAAACTAGTAGAAGACGTAACCACATATATAATACACGGAAACCGGAACAGTGGAACGTTCTAAAATTCCGCACAAATTATGGTAAACAAAGGCTGCAGTTCTTTTTGCCCACAATACTGAACACCGTGTACAATGAGAATAACATTGACTTGACTAATACTTCATTAGGTGAACTGAGAAGCATATTTTTAAATAGGAGCCCACTGGCAGTCAATTCCTGTTAGCCTGTGACACAATTCTGTTTTGTGTTGGTTGAACTTTTTAAAGTATTATATGACGTTGTACTGTTTCATGGCTCTGTTACGATCTCATGTCTGATTCGAAGTCGTATTTTTTTTTTTTAATCTTTAAGCACGCATCCAATTACTAGAACCTGCAAGATGGAAGGTTGTTGTTGCATTGCATTGCACCCTTCATAGATCCTCCGTGTGCCGCAGCATTGGCCTTTGTTGGTGTTTGCTGCAAATAAGTTAAAATTCAAATATTTAGTAATAATATAATCTCTCTTAGCTTCAAGTGACCGAGGTTCAGATCTAAGGAGCACTGGATTTAAAGCCGCCACGTCGATGATTAATATGCAAGAAATAAAGATAAGAAAGAGGAGGCTGGGTGCCCAGTTGTGGAAAAACGGTGATGAATAGATCTGTCAGAACGTAAAGTAAGTTTGGGGTCTGTGTGAAGCCCACATAGTACTACGCCAAAGAAAGCATATGGGACAATGAACATTTCTTTAAGCTATCGAATAATTATAGATGAAGGTTAACGTTGCGAGAAACATCATAATCTCAACAAAAGTAAATAGGAATTAAAGAGACAACCCGTAACATGAAACGTGAAGTTAACGTTAACGTCTGAGTATGAATGAAAATCAGTGACGGCTATTTTTATTGGACGTGAGTATCAACGGGGGTATGCGAGTGTGAATGGACGCGAGTGTGAATGGACGCGAGTGTATACGTCAGTGGGAGTGGAAGTGAGTATGAGCGTAAGTGGGGTTCCGGTATAGTGTGAATGGAAGCGACTATGAAGGCGAGTGAGTAGAGAACGTGAGTGAGTTCACATGAATGAGCCTACAAAAATATTGGGGAATTGAGTATCCGCTTATTCTGCCGATCAGTATTGTCCCTCCGTCCACTTTCTCGGATATTTGTGCAGTTGCGCACGTAACCTATATAGCCCTGAGAAGTGCTGCATGCCGGAGTTCTGACCAGTGCAGTCGACGCCATAGTGCCGAACCCTCCATGGCCTCGCTGGTCTCATATCTATCTTTTTACGGAGTCTGCTAGCCCAGGCTTTGACACCGCGGACTATTACGTGATGCGTCACCGTCCTTTTTCTCACACTGCGCGTCTGAAAGCTTTGCTAACCACTTTTGTGGGCACATGTATTACCGAGTCCACGTTTCCCTTCCTTATGTCTACTGCGCGTGAATCTCTTTAGGAAGCTCTCTACTCACCTGCGAGCTGTGCCCGTCGCGGCTGCGCACACTTCCCTTGCGAGTTCTGTCAGCGCCGATGCTCTCCCTGGACGTGCTGGAGAAGGCGTCATTGCGCCTGAGGCGTCCGCTCGTTGGACCCGCCACGGACTGCAGCCGCTTGGAACGCCTGCCGCTGGACTGCGCCGAGTGCATTGCCAAATGAACGCCACGCTATAGCTTTCTCGGTGTTAAAGGCTCACGTACGGTCGAGCTGCACGCCGCACCGCCCACATGCCGCACGCGTGCGGTCGTGCGAAAAATTCCACATGTCGAACACTTGTGCACAGATTTCGGTTTACACTGTGTCCGCACATGCAATGTAAAGCGAAATTTCTGAACCAGTGTGCGACATATGTAGTTTTTAGCACGCTCGCACGCGTGTTTCAGGCGGGCCGTGCGGCGTGCGGCTCGATCGTAAATCAGCCTTGAATTGGTTCCACACTATACGGCTGCAATGTAGGGCTGCATGTTTGCGAGCGAATCATGCATGTCGACGTATAGTGCAAGCAAAGAGAGCACGCGAGTATACGTTGGCTTCTTCTTCGTTGTTCAACGCTCTGAACAACGATTTTAGCCATCGAAGCCATCCGAGTGGAACAAGGAGGCAGTATAGCTACGTTTACATGAATGCCACAGGAGCGTATCATGTTTCTTAGCGCAGCACGATAATACTTATGCGACATCATTTACATATGGCGAATACGCCTTCGTGCAAACCAAAGCGGAACCTGTTCCCGACGATTTGCGTTCCGGCACGGCGATAGCGATCTCATTGTTTCTCTCTCACGCCAGCGTTCACACTCACCGCTTGAGACGACGTATACCCAGTACCCTCTCCTGGCGCATCAGCTCGGCGCCCTCACGTACTAGCGCCGTTTACATGGATGCGGTATGATAGCAATGCGATGCGATGCACCGCTTGTCGCATTCATGTAAACACCACTAGTGCAGGCCAGAGACCGCTAGGGAGCGGAAGAAACACGATGACCAGTACGGTGATGAAGTGTGCCGGCCGTCGAGTTCAGCAACACATGGGCTAGGGGTCGCCGCCGCATTCCTTTCGCCCGCATGGCCACGCATAGAAAGAGTGTACACTCAGTCGCCTAGTTGTATTTTCGAAATTATTGCTATGCATAAAGATCGCGCTGTGCATTAAGCGACAAGCCTAGCGCGTGAGGGTCAAAGCTGCGCAACTATAGCCAGTGCTACAATTGAGTGGCGGTAGAGCGTCGACGGCCGCTGCTGGCGTCGCACCGCTTTCAGAACAATCCTCGACATCTTTCTTGTTCATCCGTGTAGTTGTATTTTATCTTCATTATATTGATATTGTTCGCCCAGAAGTCGCCACTACTCTCCTTCCGCAGTAGTGGGTGACAGTTTGGAAGTGCCGCATGTGCTTGTTGCAACGCACCGAGAACTTGTCGGCCGACCTGAAGCTGCCCCGCTCCAGTCTCTTGGGCGCAGGGTGCACCTGGGGCAGGCAGGACGTGGGCGTTGCATCCTGCAAGCGACAACCGCCACAGTTGTGAGTTCTTATCATCGCATATTTAGCGACACAAGGTGCTCTACTTATAGCGTACCTTCAAGGCCAGCGTTAAGCTCGTTCGAACGACACACTGCTGGACTCAAGCGTTCGCGTGAGTTGAGCCATTGGTTGAGCATGAGAATCCGGGCATTGTCACGCGTCAGCGCCCTCTATCCTCATCACCGCCGATCATCACCGTCGCATTGTGTGTGCTCCTCCAACGCCCGAGGAACATTACGTTTAAGGGAGTCACAAGTTTACGAAAAGTAGCTTCAGTAGCAGTTTTAGTAGCGAAAGCTAGTTAAGAAGTTGGCAGTTTCGCAAGGTCTAGCGTTGCGCCTGAACCCCTCGGACGGTGTACAAACTACACGCGGGTGCGTAAAAATTTCCGGCAGACTTAAAAGCTTTAACACGCCGTGTAGGGCCTGTAATGTCATTACACAGGCACCACTGCGCTGCCTGTAAAGAGCGGCGCCAGCGAAACTACATCACTTTCAGAAAGAGCACTAGCATTGTTTTCACTGTTTAAAAGTCTGAAACGGTTAAAGATAAAAAGGATGCGCTGTGAATGAAATGTCTTGACTGTTGTTTGCACGCGGCAGCTCTAAAAATTTCTGAGGAATTCAGTCAAGAACATACGACGAGCAGGTGGTATTCCGTAAGTGTTCACCTATACGCTCCTGACACTGCCCAGGCGGCGCGGCGGCGCGGCGATCGTCAGCGCCTCTCGCGGCACCTTCCATCAAAACTGACACTGACGGACCACGCTGCTCAGGCTGCCCGCACGGATCTGCCAACGTGATCGCATGTCCACGCTTGTTTTGAAACGAACAAATGGCGCACATTTTGCTGTGTGGTTTCAAACCAATCTTAAAACTAGATGGTCGGATACGCCCTGCCATTCGCCTTAAAGTGGCGGTTCCACTCCGGCGGCACGTGCCCCCCGTTCTCAGTACTTTTGGAGCAACCGTGGCGGCTTTTCTACTTGGGAAATAAAGTAGTGGTATATACCATAAAAAAGCCTAATTCTTGTAGATTCCAACTATATATTATATAAAGAAATTTATTGTTGTGATTTAGAAATAAATGTACAAGGACAAGCATGAGATACATGGTTTTTGCAAACTGTGTCTCAGTTGTGACCATATTTAGAAGGAACTACTGCATTTACTGCGTTGCGGCTTGCTGTGTAGCTTTAGGACATATTTATCTGTTTCCTAGACGCAGCGAAATAATTTTGAATTTTAGCTTCTTGCATAATTTGCTTTTGAATATTGCCAAATTTCGCAAATTTCTCTTGCAAACAGCCCGGCAACTACACGGTCAAGGAAGCTAAATTTTGGATAAATTAGAGTTCAGGGAATTTCCATCTAGTACGCAAAATTTCATTGATTTACCTTCATTAGTTTTCCTAATAATGCGGCCGAAATCAAGTAATATTTAGAATTCTGGTTTTACTTTTGCCCATTTTCTTGCGGGAAGGTACTAAAGCTACGAAGCTGTGGTTTAAAACTAATAAAGGTACAAGAATGAAATTTTGCTTCCTAAATGGAAATTGCTTGAACTCTAATTTGTCTAGAATTTGGTTTCCTTGAGCGTGTAGTTACCGGGCTGTTTACAACAGAAGTTTGCGATATTTGGCAATCTTCAAAAGCAAATTATGCAAAAAGCAAAAATTCAAAATTATTTCGCTGCGTCTAGGAAACAGATAAATATGTCCTAAAGCTACACAGCAAGCCGCAACGCAGTAAACGCAGTAGTTCCTTCTAAATATGGTCACAACTGAGACACAGTTCGCAAAAACCATGTATCTCATGCTTGTTCTTGAACATTTATTTCTAAATCAAATTATTCAATTTATTTATATTATATATAGCTGGAACCTACAAGACTTAAGCTTTTTATGATATATACGACAAATTTATATCCTAAGTAGAATAGCCGTCACGGCTGCTCCAAAATTACTGAAAACGAGGGACTCATGCCGCCGGAGTGGGACCGCCGCCTTAAAGGGGAAAAGCTCTATGCTGCCGGGCACGTTCGCATCGTGAAAGAAGTCGCCGTTGTCACTGTGCTAGCGAAGTGTCACTCTCAGCAAGGCAAACAAGCAAGTCTTTGACGCAGCAGTACCGCCGTCCCCACGCTTTTTTTTTTTTTTTTGTCAGTCTTCGATGTCTTGCACATTTTCCATCGTAAAACAGCGGTATGAGAACGCTCACCTGCAGGACGGCGGCACACGTGGTTCAGAAGTTTTGAATCACACGCGGCGATAACAACAAGTTTGCCAGCTGGATTCCACACCGTCGACTTTGGATCAGTACCAGAGTTGTGCTTTCGCCGCTACAGGTGGCGCTGCCCTCGCCGGCAAACTCCACTGTCAGGAGCGTATAGTGAACATGTCCATTTCGTCTGCTGCTGAAGAGCAGATTGGCTGGGGGGAGCCTGTCTATGGGGGGAGCCTGCAGCAGCAGACGAAATGGATGCATGTCCACTAGGTAAGCACTTAGAGAACACCTCCCCTCCCTTTTCTTCTGGTTTGAGCAACTTTGACGGTTGAATAGTATAGAACCTACCTCGCAAGTATGGCATTGATAAACATGTAGCATACATACACTTAAATTTATACGGGACATCACGGCGGCGCCAATTGCGAAAACTTGCCTGTAGTATCCATATAATTGCTATCGCAGTAAAACGGTGAATTTTTGCCGACTCCGTCAGCGCTTAACACGATTTGGGAAAATCAAGGATGGATGGATGGACGGACGGACGGACGGACGGACGGACGGACGGACGGACGGACGGACGGACGGACGGACGGACGGACGGACGGATGGATGGATGGATGGATGGATGGATGGATGGATGGATGGATGGATGGATGGATGGATGGATGGAGAGGCGAAAGGCGAAAGGCAGAGAGGTTAACCAGGTTAAGTGTCCGGTTTGTCTATCTTGTCGAGCGTGGTTCTGAGGACTTTCCTTTGTGCACTAAAACGACGACAATCACACAGAAGATGTGCTATAGTCTCTTTGCACCCGCAAGTTTCACAATATGGACTTGTGGCCATTCCCATCAGGTAGGAGTACGCGTTGGTGAACCCTTATGAAAATGGCCACGACCTTTATGTTTCCTGTCTGTTTCCTTCTTGTGCCCTATGTGACCTTTATGTTTCCTTGCCCTTTATGTGACCTTGAGGAAACATACTTCGTGTGTACCGCATGTTTACTCATTCTTTCGTACGACTCGAGGAAGCAAACTGAATCTTTCCTGTAGGATGTGTCCTTTGTGTTTACGGCAGGATGTTACCTGTGTGTGCACTCTATGTTACCTGGCTGTGCACTCCCTCTAGTGCACATCGAGGTAACATAGAGTGCACACAGTAATTATCTGAACTTAACACATGCTACGGCTAGAACTATTATTTTATTATTATTAGAACCACTATTTTTCCTGGCGTATCCAGGAAAAATAATGGAGGGGGGGGGGGGGGGGGCTCGGTTTTTTCGGCCCTCGACTTCGTGAAGCTACCTTTCCTTTTCTGCTCTACGCAAATTACACGCTGAAATTCAAAACGTGCGGTCGCTGCTAAAAGATGCCTGTCTTTTCAAAACTGCGTGTGATTGCTGTGTTGACATTCGCAGGGGTATAAGTAGGGCAGCGCGGATCCTGTAAATGCTTGCGTGGGCGGGCAACTGAATAATTTTTAATTGTCAGTTGGCTGAGTCGTTAAAGATGTGTACGGAGCATGGCCATATTTGTTTGTTTACGCGTGCATGCAAGCAGTACGCCTGTTTCACTTCGACCGAAGCTCCAGCTGCCGCAGCAAGCAAGCCATCGGCACGTTTTGTCGTCTTTATTCCTTACGCTACGAGGAAATATGGTTCCACCGATTCAAGATGAGGTCACATATTCTCTAAAACACGACACTTGGCGCCATAAGAAGCGCGTATATGGGCGGTGATCACGAATTTGTCATCGGTGGTTGTCGTAGCAGCCGAAGGCCGTCCGCCATTGCAAGCAGACGGAGCAGAGGTGCACGGGCTGCGCGCTGATTGGCTCATGTCCGCCAGCAATAGTTAGCGCATCGTTCGCCTAAAATTCCTGTATATGCGTTATAAAAAAGACTGCACACCCAGGCACTTTGAACTTAATAAATGCTGTTTAAATACCGGCCTTCTTTCCAGCTACAACTTCCTCCGCGCAACAAAATTAAATCTCGAAGGCCGTGCTTTTGCAAACTACATTTTCTAGAAGCGAATGTAGATCTCGGAGGCTACGTTCACTTGTTTACCGCAGTGTGGCGCTGCTGCAGTGTGACGTCCATGCCCGGTAAAATTACTGGGTGTTATATTGAGCTGGGCCCGCTAGGCCACGTGTGTGCAAGAGTGCTCGTTGCAGCAAGGCGGTAATTTAATCATGTTTTGGAAGTGTCTCGACAAACTGTGGTCCTTGTCGTGTGTATTAATCATCATGAAACCTCTGGACTTGTGTAATGATATCATTTCGTCGTATGTTTCGTGTGAAACGCCAGTGTCTGGAGTCTACTACAGCGCCCATCCGAGCTTCCTTTGTTCTCGCCAGTACGGGTTCTCTCGTGAAAAACGTGGTGCTGTGGCTTCGAATCATGGTCTGCGGAAGAAATTGTTGAAAATTGTGGTTTCGTGTGCTGGAGTTCATCGGCAATTAGACAGTTTTTGCTCCAGAAAGAGCGTCGGCACCGAGGTGCCTTCGAGACAAGAAGCGTTTGATGACTTCACATCTTGAAAGGTAAGCAAGTCTCGCGCTTGCGCGCATTCTTGTCGCTTATACAGGGTGTTTCAGTTGTTACGTAGCTTGACAGAGCCAAGGTAATGTTGCTTGCCGTCGCTTGGAGATACTTCGATTATTTTTTGCATTCCGCCTCATTAGATAATTAGTCTTAATTAATGAACTTCTCAATTATTATTATTAGACTAAAGTGTCAATGAAAAAGTTGTAGAGCGACATGAGAAACTCGATACAGATTTCTTTTACTCCGTAAGTCTTACATAAAAGTGTTTTTCCGAGCGTGAAAGATGCCCGCGAATACCCGCAAAGCGCGTAGAGCGGCCAGTCGCACGGCAATTTTGCATGTATTCGCGGGCTTCTTTTACGCTCGGTGAAAAGGAGAAAAAAAAAAAAAAACTTTCGAGCAGATAGCAAAAAACACGCTCGGGCAGATAGCAACAGCGCAGTCTGTTTAAAATAATTAGTTTAAAGCTTCAGTGTTGACATTGCCATACCTAGCACATCACCAAAACAACTGCGTTTAATGTTTGTATAATACGATGATTTCCTTTTCTTTATGACAGCTTTATAATCCCCTTTTCAAGTGACGTTTTATAACTCCTGTGAGTGTTTCCTCTTAGTAGGTTGTACTCCCTTAGCCGCACGCTTTTATGCTTCCCGTGTGCTAGGAGGTCAGGGCTCCTCAAGCTGTTCTCACAGCTTTTACCTGTCCTCGTAACTTTTTCTTGCTGCGGAATAAAATTCAATTCAATAGTTTTCACTTCTGCACGTTTCTTAGCTGTGTGCATACAGACCAAACTGTTCTTGGATATATGAAATTTACTGCATAAGTGAAAACGCTTGGCCTTTTATTTTTCAGGTGTCTTGTGAGCTCTCATCCAAGCACCCCATTCCAATGGTCTGCTGTGAGCCGATGTGGCATATGGAAGTAACATGCAGATAGTTCAATAAACTACTTGTAGTTTCAGAGAAACCTTTGCAAAGTATTGTCGACACTTTCTTTTAAAAGTGCAAGCACTTATCCAACGTGACATCTCTGCATCCGAACATTACACTTTACATTTGTGACAAAAACATCTAGAACAGCGACACTGCATGCTGTGAGGAAAGTACAAGTTGTACTGCAAGTGTTATACTAAAATTATTATTATAGAACAATATTGTGTGAATTTCTGTGCCCTAGCAGAGTTCCAATCAGTATGCTTATAATAAACCATATATGCTTATCTTTAAAACTCACACAATGTGCATAAATATAAAATGGGCACAAAGAACTCATCTATGCATGTCTACAGAAAATGCAGGATACAGGATCTTTTCAGTAGGGCCACATGAAGGGTGCATAAAGGTGGGAGTCATGAAGGAAACATAAAAGCAGTGGCCAAATTTCAGCATCTAGAATACATAAAGTACGGTAACATGAAGGATACATAAAGGACGGACACACGAAGGAAACATAAAAGCAGTGGCCAAATTTCAACATCTAGGATACATAAAGTACGGTAACATGAAGGATACATAAAGGACGGACACATGAAGGAAACATAAACGCAGTGGCCAAATTTCAACACGCAGGAAACATAAAGGATGTTTCCTCATGTGACCCCTAGGAAACATACAGTAATCATAAAGGACATAACCATTTTCATAAGGGAAAGCTACTCCAAGTCTTAGGCGACAAATGAGAGTTACCTCCCGTCGTGGTAAGCCATGTGGAAGGCGGAGCTTCAGATTAGGGATCCAGAGAACAGAGGCGCTGGGTTTTAAAGTCCGTTGAATTCCAGTGGGCTAACGCAAGCTCGCGAGCAAGCGCACGGAGCTTTCTTGCTGCGTCTACGCAATCGGTACTGGTATGTGAAGATCGAGCGGCTGTGTCCGCTTGCTCGTTTCCAAAGATACCACAGTGACTGGGCAGCCGTTGAAAGAAAATGTCACGTCCTTTGTCAACTGCCTGATGGTAAATTTCGCGTGTGTCCGCGACAAGTCGTTCGTGGGGTCCGCGGCGTAGTGCAGAGAGCAAACTCTGGAGGGCGGCCTTGGAATCGCAGAAGATATACCATTTCTGGGGCGGTAATTCCTGTTCGATAAATTTCATTGCTGCACACAGAGCTGTAAGTTCGACAGCCGTCGTCGATGTCAAGTGCGATGTCTGGAATTTTATTACTGTAGATTTTGCTGGGACAAATACTGCAGCTGCTGAACTGGAGTGCATGACCGACCCATCTGTGTAAACATGTAAGCGGTCACTGTGGACCTCATGTAGTAGCAATAATGCTGCCTGCTTCAATGCTGCTGACGGCATTTGTGCCTTCTTCTTTACGCCTGGAATGGTGAGGCATATTCGAGGTGAATGCAGAGACCACAGTGGTAACGAAGGCCATGCTGCAGGGACGTAATTCGATGGTAGCGATGCTCCGTGTATAGTCAGGAGACGGCTAAAACTCGTATGCGGCCTAGTTGTTGGCAGGCAAGCAAGATGGTGAAAGGGCGTCCTTGCGACATGTCAAATGTGCACTCTTAGAGCGTCGACTGCAAAGTATGTTGATACAGGGTGGTCACGTGCTATGGCGATTGTGGCCGCTGTGGATGCACACTTAGGGAGGCCGAGGCAGGTCCGTAGAACTTGGGCTTGCATACTCTGGAGTGTTCGAAGGTTCGTTTTACTGGTGCTTCCCAGCACGGGCAGGCTGTATCTTAGGAAGCCCATAAATAATGCATGGTACAGCTGTAGCATCGATTGCACAGATGCACCCCAAGACTTTCCGCCGACAAATTTGAATACATGTGCTATGGCAGTCAACTTTTTCATATAAGCATGGATATATAACCCCGCGCACGTGATCACAACCACATATAATTGTGCAAGTTATCAAAACTACTACAAATCTTCAACGTTATATATTCGCGTGAGGTTATGTATTCATGCTTCTTTGTAATAAACGCCAGTTGGAAATCGGCTCTAGTCCTAGTCGTCTCATTTTGTGTTCCGTGTATGTTTTTGTGCTGGTCATATCAACTGCATTAGAACCTTTCATTTTAAGTGCGGTGCCGATTACGGGCACCAAGCGGTAGGTGATATCCACAAGATTAGTGCGAGCGTAGCAATGGTATTAAGACACATATATATGATAAAAATGGTACCTTGGTCGCGGTCGTTCCTTTTGTTGAGTCTTTATTCATCGCCGCTCCTGAAAGAAGTCCAGGTATTAGTCAGATGCGTATGAGACGTCCGATCGAAGACGATTGGTTGGTCGATTGGTTTGCCTCTGTAAATGGCTCATACCCACTATGTGGTATTAGCCAAGAATTGGATGAGTTAGAAATACAAGTCACATCTAAAAAGAATCAGCTCCTTCCTGCGTTGTTGGTTGCGTTGTATTCAATTGTTTAATCTTTCCTTTTCATAAATATGGCCTGGCGGTATCTTCTTTATGCTACATCAGCAATTGGCAATTGACAAGAACTTTAATGAATTGTCCTGAGGAAAATAATTGGGGTGAAATGAACTGGAATAATTGACCACTTCTTTTTCTGCCTTTACTGTCTGCGGTGTTCCACTCAACGAAAACAACTTATGGGGACCTTGTGCTGAGTATGGGCAGTTCTGTTCTACTCTTACCATATCCTGCACAGGGGGTTCGTACCATTGTTGAATCAATCACCGCCCCTAAAATTAAGCTACCATCGTAATTCCCTCTTTCCGCGTTTGGGAGTTTGTGCAACTCCCGATTGAACGCAGTCTCCTCCACAGAAGGGGCGAAACAGTATTGCGCGGTATGGGGACGCTTTATGTTACACTATCGTACTATGTCACAGGGGGAGGAGGGGGGGGGGGTGCACCGCGCTTCGCGTTGCCGCGTGCGTAATCAGGTAAATTGATCGAACAATCTAACGCCAGTGTTTTTGGTCTACATGGCCATTTTAAGAATAGAAACGCCGAACGAGACTATTATGACGATTCCCTTCAACTTTTCATTATAAACATGTGCCTCAAACTTTGCAACTAAGAATGTAATTAATGTAATTAGTTTGATTAGGTAATTCATTGCTTCGTTTCTTTTCATTTTTGGTAATGTTTTTAGGCTTTTTATTATGTTTGAATTGTTCGAATAATAGTTAAGTTGGCAGTTTCACCCGACACTGATAGCAAGCTTTCGCATTACGCTTGAACAACCTCGGATATAGTATCCTAAATGTACGCGGGTGGGACATGTTGGCCCGACGCAGCGCGCAAGGCAACTTCTGCTGGTAAGAAGGCACCACTGCGGCTGGATAAAAAGAAGAAAAAGTTGCGGCCTGCCTCGTCAGGCGAGCTGCAATGGGAGCGAGCGTGACCGCCGTAGTGTCAGTCGCGGCCGCTTGGCTGGCCCGAACGGCGCTACCTGTTAAAGCCAGGGGCTTTACTACCTGTTGAAGATAGGAGGCCTCGGTACCCACGGGTGACGGCGTTCGTGGCGCGTTCCTCGTGATTTTACAGCGATGTTGTATACCTCTACCAGCCAAGGAAATTTTTGTGTCGTTGGCGTAAGCAAAAAACGCCAGGCTAAAAATTGAATACAAACAGCATATCTCCTTTGAAATCAGGCATACAGCATACATTTAAGCACTCGTTTTCAGAACAAAAACCACACAACAAGCATCGAGACCACTTGATGGATGATAAGGCGCGTGTGAACAATGGGAACACACTCCGACGCGTTCCGGTAAAGATTAGGTTTGCCGCTGCTTCCAAAGGGATTGACATCATTCAAAACTCTCGTGAAACCAGTGTCTCTGGTTTCACTCTTTGTAGAGCCACGTGTGTGAATTGAAGTGACGTCACAATGGGTAATCGTTGTGGGTGTTGTTTACAGCGTCCCTTCTCCCGCGTGTGTTTCCCGGTAAAGATTACGGTTGCGTAAGCTACTCCGAGTGGAAAAGCACCCAACAGCATAGAAATCACGTAGTGACGCCACCACGGTCTAGCAACTCATCCAGTTTATTCCAGGCTGCCGTGGGTAGACCACGGAAAGTAAAGACGCCAGAAGAACAGCGTGAATATAATGTCTTTGTAAAGTAATAAAGGGTGTGGTTAACTACATTTCACAATTGTTTCAGGTTTCACTCTTTGTAGAGCCACGTCTGTGAATTCAAGTGACATCACAATGGGTAATCGTTGTGGGTGTCGTTGACAGCGTCGCTGCACAACCACCTTCACAGCGTGGATTGGAGCCACAGGTTTTTTTTATCTTTGAAAGCCGATCCCTGACAACAGTCCTCGACCGATGACGCCGCAGCGGATCATGCCGTTTTCGATGCACGCGGCAGGCCGCAACTTGATAGCTGCCGCGGCGATACCAGACGCCTGGTAGCGCCTCGGCAGCTACCCGGCGTCTCACAACGTTGACGTGATGAGCGCCGCCAGTGAGGTATGCGTCGCACACCTCGATGACACGAGATGAGACAAACGGTCGGCGTTAGTCATTGCCCAGTGAAATAATGGACAACGCTAACCTGACGTTTACAGCTCATACTAGAGCATGCACAGCAGCTCAGGAGCAGGAACTGTCGTTCCTGCTTCTTAGCAGCACTGATGCCGCACGCTGTTGCTGTTCCCGCAGCACACATGGCAGCAACCGAAGGCAGAATGCGTGGCCCTGCCTCCGCGATCGAGGCGATTGAGCCTAGCGTTCGTGGTACGTCCACTTGCCTTCGTCATTTCTGCAGTCATACGCACTCCGCCTATTTGAAGACTCTCTAACCCTTCGCGCGCGAGACGCGCATGCGAAGTCATTAGAGAGTTTTAGAATATAGGGCCCCAAAAGTTTGGGGCCCCAAAGAGCTTTGCGGGTGTTAGCGTTGGGGCACGCAGGAGTGAAGAGTTTTAGAATAGGGCTTTGCGTTCATGCATGCCATTGCATCTATATGACACCCATAAGGTGTGATTGAAGATGCCACACTTTTTACGTACTCGTACACAAACATTATCATTCAACGTAAAGGCACGCTAAGTCTCCTATATTCCACGTTTGTAGTGCAGTTACGTCGTCTCCGTCCACGCGGTTCCGTGTGGACGGAGAACATACTTGACGCCTACTAAGGCGTCAAGTATGTTCGTTAATCAGCACTTCCGTCTTCGAACGAGGAGTCTGGCGGTGTGCGCGCGTAGTGCGTGACTATGTGTCCGTGCGTCTGTGTGTCACCCATGAAGGAAGGTGACGTCTGTGTGTCACCAGGAAGGAAATAACTAGAAGGGAGCGTAAAGCGATGAAATTGAATCCTGATATAGTCGGCTTAACACGTGATTGTGTCGCGGTAAACTTTAGCGTCTTCCGCCGCGGCGCTACCCGCGCTCAACGCACCCTCTACCGAAAGGAGAACGACCGCGACAACAACGTGCAGCCGACACACGCGCAGCTTGTAAAGACGACGACACATGTATGCGCTGCAATAAACGACCGAAAGAGAGAGAGGGAGAGTAAACTTTAATGGGAAAAGGCAAAAAAAAAAAAAGAACGAAGTTGTGGGTGGAGCCCCTGGTCCAGGACCCCACTGGCTTGAGCGGCTTGCTGGGCTGAAAGAGTACAAGCTAATCGGCATAAAAATGTTCACGGAGCGGTCGGCACAGCACTCCCGAACGTCGATTAAAACCTACCGGGAACCAAGCGCACTGGGCCGAGTCCGCCAGCGCAGGGCAACGTATTCGGCCGATTTTTGAGGGAGAGACAGTTGTGAAGGGGACGCACGGCTTCGCGGAGAGTCGGCTTGCGAATGCTGGCTGCGTCACGTAAGGCTCCATGCAAGTTGATTGCAAGGAAGGCCGGACAGGAGTGGACTGCGCATGTCCGATGCGTTCAACGCGCGGAACAGACCGAGGTAACGTTCGAGTGGCGGCATCGACAGAACTGCTGAGGCATGAGCGATGCAGTTGCATGACGTCGTTTCGGAGGGGCTGTCACCTACAATGAACCTTGTACTCAAGAAGAGCACGAATTTGCGGCGCCGGGGCTGTTGTTTTGACTCCAGCATAGCGGCGCTGTCCCAGCGGCGACGCAGCTCTCGTTTGCCACACCAAGGAAACTGCGAGTGAGTGATGATTTCTGTTCCTCATGCGTTGTGTCCTGCTGCTTGGTGAGGCGCGCCGCGAAAGCATTGGGCCGAGTTGGCTGCCTTAGGACAAAATCATACAATACGAACACAGATATTCGTAACAGGACTGTCTGCTGCTGCAGAAAGAATTCAGAGCCCTTCCCCTGTCGCGAAAATGGGGGTAAGCGAAGCTTGTGGCAAGACGGCACTGTCGCAGTCGTTCCGCTTCGTTTGCCTTAAACTCAGGGTCGGCGGCTCTTCGCTGACGTTCGGCCTCAACATCGCGCTTACGCAACTCGGGGTCCGCGGCTCTTCGCTGACGTTTCGCCAGGGTTTCGGAAGCCCTGACGCTAGAATCGGACGACAAGCTTCGCTTACCCCCATTTTCTCGACAGGGGAAGGGCTGGTGATCTTGTCTCTCTGGGTTCCACGTGGGACAAGGGTTGTTCAAGGGTGCGTTACAGGTCCCCGAGCCCATAGGGGTATGTGCCATTAAGCTTGGACCCTTTCTGCGCTATCACCAGCATCGACCCACTTTTCAGCGTGACACCACCACCACCAACACCATCACCACCACCGCCGAAACTTGTGAGCCTATAAAGCTTGGCTTAAACGTCTGGAGACGACTCGGCACATTGCAGTGGAATGCAAGAAATATTGCTGCGCGTCTATACTGAAGGCGAAAGGAAAGAGCTATCGCTGGGAAAAGACGACGAAGAGGATGGTGTCGTTCTGCATGCGAGCTGTCCACCCATTTGTTTAGGGTGGCATCTCAGTGTAAATACACTCTGTACATAATTATAACCTGTGTTTTCCTTACGTAACAATATTCACACAGCCAGAACCGCGGAAAACGTATATCTATATGCGCTGGGTTTCAAAGCTGATGTCATCAAAACCTGGTCAGCGGTTTAGATAAGCAAGAGGCGTTTAGAGTATTGGTGGGGAACAAATACGGAGAAGAGATGGGGCCGTGGTTGTTAAAGGCATAGATAACTTTACAAGATAAAGTAGAGACAGACAATGTGCTATTGAATTGGATTGATTTCGGTGGTTTTCCGTGCCAGAATTATGAGGCACGATGTAGTGGGCGACGTCGGATTAATTTTGACCACAAGGGGTGCCCCCGGTGCATGCGACACGGGCGTTTTTCCATTTCGCCCCCACCGAAATTCGGCCGCCGCGGCCGGGATTTGATTCCGCGACCTCGTGCTTAGCATCGCGACACCATAGCCACTAAGCCACCGCGGCGGGTATGGCAACGTGCTAGACGGCAATAGATACGAGTATATTAAAATGTGATGCAGTCTAGGTGACTATTTGTCGCCACCTCGCTCCAAAGCGGATACCATTAAAAATAATAATCGTCATCATCATTGAGATTTCTCTCGTCTCGCACTTACCCCAATGAAGTGCTTTTTTTCGTGCCGCCTGAGTGTTAGCCTCACTGATGTCATAGCCGTGTCACGGTGACTAGATGGGTAGGTGTACCGACCATCGCGTCTGGAGCGTAGTTCACCGCTAGAATAGTTGTATGTCGTCTGTTCGTGTCAGTTTCAAAGGTGAAGAGCTCCGCGTCTCTCGTACTGTTTGCAAGTTCCTAAGCGATGTGGAATGTTCCAGGTCGGAAAAATGACTGGCGAGATTAGCAGCGGCATTGCTCCTACAAAGACCACCAAGGAGACTTACTGCTTCGCTGCGAACTGCAAGTCGGGCTCTAAATTTGTGAGAAAGACAGCGGAAATGTTCACCCCGGGCTGCTCAATAGCTTGCTCAGTATCGGCGACGTTAATGAGCAAGCCGTACACCGAAAAGCGTACGTCGATGAGCTCCTCGACGTTGGAAATTTGCAAGCCGCTCATGGAGGTGCTCAGCGCCTGCGACATCGAGCACCGCTGTGCTGCTACAGGGAAAAGGAAAGTGACCCTAGGCTTACATTCTATATAGCAGGCTGTGTAGCAAGGAAGTTCCTGCAAAGAACCAAGTGCTCCGATTGCTCAGGGACATTACTGCATTCAACAGAATCAGGGCTGTGGCTCAAGTGTGTCGCACAAGTGTTTTATATAGTAGAACATGCTTCTGCCACCACAGGTTATTGGTGATATGGACGCCTAGATACTTATAGCTGTAGAGGGCAACCGTTTAGATCATAGTCCTGAGATGAGGACTGGTTAATTTTTCGTGACACCCGCATTGCTTCACATTTGTTAATGTTTAGTTTCGTCAGCCATGTGCAACACCAAAAGGAAGTTTTATTAAGGCCAGATTGAAGGACGGAGATATCAGACACATTAGAAGTTACCCGGCGCGAAACACAGCCATCTGCAAAGAGCCTCATATTGGAAGTAACAGAATCAGGCAGGTCATTAATGTAAACAAGAAAAAGAAGAGGCCCGAGGACTGACTTCTGAGGAACACCCGATGTTACATAACATGATTTAGAGTCATGATCATTAACAGACATACTGCCGTCCTGTTTTGCAAGAAACATTCAATCCATTTAAGCAAACTGCAATAAGATTGTGTGCGCTAAGTTTCAGTAATAGTAGGCGATGTGAGACGGTGTCAAAAGCTTTCGCGAAGTCTAGGAGGATGCAGTTAGTCACTAAATATCGATATAAAGCGGAAGACAAATCATTAGTAAAGGTTAATAATTGAGTCTCACAATAATAATGTTTACGAAAACCATGCTGCTGTGAACTGTTAGACTCCAGAAAACTAATAAGGTATCAGTAGATGTGTGTCATCACCAGACTTGCGGGCCGGAATCACCTTCCCGTCATCCCCCAGTGTTTACAGTAGAGCAGAGTTTTGCTCATATGCTCGCGTCCACTCACACTCACTGTCGCTGACTTTTTTTTAAGTCACTCTTCTTCATACTTACGTCCACTCAGACTCATCGGCACTCGCGTTTAATCGTACCTTTGTCACTCACTCGCAGTCTATCCTAGTTTTGTGAAATCACTGCGGAGCGACTATATGAGTCCGTACACTGATGAGTGAGTGTGCCGGCCCATGGATCCGCCCGTAGCTAGCACCATCCTCCTCAAAATGCTACTCAGATCACAAAGAGATCGGCGGCATGGTTGCTCCTGTACATGGTCGCAACCATATACAGCTCACGTTGACTGACACAACGGTCAGCGCCGTGTCAGCGTCGTATCACGGAGCGCATCTGCGAGAGCAGCGAGGGTACGTGTACGCGCGCTGAGCCTCCTCGTGTCCGAACATCGTCTGCTAGGTACAGACTAGGCGGTTCCGCTCATGCCAGACATAACCCCCCATGCTGTGTATCAGTTCATCTATCTCTCGCCACCGCTTAGTTAACAATTGTGTGCCGACGTGATCCACGGGAGACGACGGTCAAACGCAGCATGTGGGTGTTCCGTGGCGCGTGCTCAAACGCGCATGTGTTCATTTCTCCTTCCCTTGCAAGCGTATAAACAGCGGGGGCCATGTCGAGCTTAATGGAATAGCCTAGCAGACGATCCTGGGACAGGAGGATGGTCCGCGCGCCTACCCCCTCCACTTTCGCAGGTGCACCCCGAGAATCGGCGCTGACCATCGCTGTCGATGCTCCGGTGAGATTATTAGACCTGCGCAAAGCCTTTGCAACACACAAACACACGCACGTGCGCAGACACATACAGTTGTACGTTTATATAGTTTGTATTGTTTCGGTTTAATGATTTCGGCTTTGGTGTATGCGCTGTCTTTGTGCGTTTGTCATTTGCACTTGTTTCATCTTTTCGCTTAGGTGTAGTGTATGAAAGCAAACAATCAGATGCTTACGTTCTTGTAAAGCGGTCATTACTGCTTGTATAATATTTACTTGAAGCTCATAGGATGTGCCTAAGCTGTTAACAAAAGCCAACCAAAGCGCATTCATAGCTATTCAGACGATTCGTCGTGTTTCATCGCAAATGGGACTCGTCCGTCTACTTGCGTGTCATCATAGACGATGCTTCCTCCCACGGGACTACGCACGTGACCCTTGAGCGTCTTATTGTTTTTGTTTTGTTTTAGTAGGTGGCTGTAATGTCATTCATCCGGTATCTCGAGGGCACGTGCTAAGGCTTGAAAAAGTTATCCGCTCTGTACGGACATAAGACTCATCTTCAGGAAAGCTGATCTTGCGAGAAAACTCACACAGGGACAACAGGTGAAATAAATTACCTTTTATTTAACAATGGTCGTGATGATCAAGGAATGAAGGTCCCCTGCTATTGCGTTATGTACATGTGCATCGGACAGAAAGTAAATGCTCCCATCCCCGCCCTCGCATTTACTTTTTCTTTCTTTTGACGTTCACACCGGGATAACTGCATGTTAGGGACAAGACAAATGGGACGAACTTAGGCACAAGGATTGCACTTCACCGTTTACAAGAGGCGGACTGGCAGCTCTGTGCTTAGTACATTCACTGCTTAACAAGAGGGTCAGCGCACGATGTGAAGGGGCAGACGGAACTCTGTGTTTGGGAGTCACTGTGCGGCGCGCAAGACTAAATACTTTTCGCCCTTCAAGACTCGCCTATCTATATAAGCAACGCGAGGAGTGGCGTCATAACTGTGAGCGGAGGTGAGGATGAGGAGGGGTGGGGTAGAAGGTGGACTTAGGCGCAATATCGACTCGAAACACCATGCTTTATAATGCAGTACAGAGCAAGTAACCTTTGAATCCACCCTCCACCGCCCTTGATCTTCAGACGCCCGTCTGGGAGTTAACCATAAATAATTGTCAATATTTATACGCTAAATATTTCATAATAATCACGCTAATACTGCCATTGATCAAATACCTCTTCTTTCATATAATTTATACAATGTTCTTCCGTTCTTTAAATATCGAAATAACCTAATATATGCACCCAAAGGAAAAAGAGTAATTACCAGAGTGAGGCGTTCGGCGCTTCATTGCGGCCTATAATAAATGATAAATGTCCTGCATTTAATCTCGTATCGCTATTTGCGCACAGCGCATGACGAACGAGGATGAAATGAGTGACACCGAGTTCGACTAGGCTGCTCAACCTTCGCATGTAAGCTTTAGCCAGCGTATGCATTACATTGAGTCACTGCCCAACGTTTACTACATGCACTTAAATAAGACAGTTTATAAGAACAGGTACATTCGAGAAAAAAAAAATAAATGGTTTGCGTGACCTCTTGTGGCATTGCAGGTGCTGAGAGTGAAAACTAATCTGCATCTGTATACACAATAACGGATACGCTTCTCTAACTTGTCAAATGTTTTCTTTTTTTTAATTGGCCAATTTAGTCGCACGAACAGAGCGGTTAACGAAAAGGGATGTCTTAAAGAATGCTAGTCCGACTGAGAGGAAAGCTCTTTTCGTGATTTCTGGACTACGAGTATGCGTTGAGTATGAACGCATAGTAAGTATACTTGAGAGCAAAATCGACGTTCTTACGGTAGGAATGAGCCTTCTTACGGTAGGCGCTGAAGTTTTACCGACTGTTGCAGGCAGTAAATAGTTTCGTGCGAAGATCGCCAGAGGGAAACCTGGCTCTAGTGTCTGCCAATAGGGAGGTTTGAGCTGTGTGGAACTGAGCGGAATTACATGGCCCGATGTACCGTAGCTTTTCGACGTCCTTTTTCAGAAACGCGCCGTGACTTAATGTTGTGGGAGCTATTTGTTCAATATAGCATTTCATTGTTGTGATCCACCAGTTTTGGAGCTCCTGTAGAGTAAGACGTTTAGAATACCGAAAATCGTTCATCCTGTGGAGCTGTTACAGCTAATACATTACACAGACTTAACGATGGACATGAGCCAAGGACCATTTATTGTTGCTACAAGTCGCTGCGATAGCGGGGACAAAATCGCGCCTTTCTAATTTTGACAATTTTTATGATAAATAATCGCTGTAATTACGTTATTAAAAACCAGAGATGTTGCCAGATTTTTGCCAAATGCCAGAGTTTGCATAACCAAGCGTAAGCGCTATGCGAACAAGAAAGGCTATAAGAGAAACGATAAGCAAGCCAGCCATACGGAACCCGCCCGTGGCGAAGCCAAAACTAATATAAGCACTTATAACTTTTGAACGTGGCTGAAGTGCTGTAGTACTACACTGTCCTCTGCTGAGCCTCATACGAACCTGCATAGTTTCACCTTGGTCTCTAATATCCCTGCGCGCTGCCAGATTTCGGATGCCATGGTTTTACCGCCTGCATTGGGCTGATTTCAGCGCGCGCTGCGATTCGTCGATAATGACTGGAGTGCTCGCGGGCACCAGCAGACATTTGAAACCACGTAGAGTCTTCAGCTGGCGTTTAAACTATGTATGCTCGCGAATTAATATAAAAAACCTAACAAAAGGGTTTTCTGGCCTTCTGCGGTTAACATCCACGCGAGTTACGCCACGGTTTGAAACGAGCCGCAAAAGGCCTTTTTCCTGGCGTGCGATTTGACCTCTCACATCTAGAGTGACCGTGGACGACCCTCTGTACCATTTAAGGACAGGCCAGCAAGGACAACTGTCGTCTACATAGACGTGATGACGGTGTCCTTGGAGCCCCGACCACCTGAGCTGTGAGGCTTCTCCAGGTCCTTCAGACTGAGGCGTTCGACGACGCAGGCACCAACGGCGTCGCCCAACACGTTGATGGCTGTACGGAAGCGGTCTCTGTAAGGGAAGCACAGAACAACGATGTCAAATGAGAACTGAAATTGGCGACATTACTGCAACTAACTGCAAGTAATAAAAGCTCTGTAACGCAGGTACTAAGAAAATAAACTATTACTTAATGCGTTTCAGTACAGAGGAAAATATTAATCATTTACGCAGCACATGATCAGCGATGTTGCACGTCAGGGATTGCACGACACGTACTTTTACTAACCTAATAACTTAAAATTTCGCAGACGAACTTATAGTGTATTTACGGCACACGCTATAAACGCTGGATTCAAGCCTATCAGTAAAATTTCCCTTCTTACGCAATTTGCGGCCGTAACAGCGTAAATGCTTGAATCTGCGGACTCTTACGATGTGCACCCGTCTGATCACAATTCAGGAGCCTGGGAAAACTGTACGAAAATGTCAGCATATACTCTTTTGTGATTCATGAGCGCGAGATATCGGCAATTGAACAGACGTCGTTGCAAAGTGTTTTAAGAGTGCGGCATTGCGAGTAAAAACCGTGGTACTGGTAGACAATGTGGTATCATAAAGTACTATTCACCGCAAGAATGGCAGCTTTAGCGGTGGCATCAAATATTCCATGTGAAGAGAAAGCGTGATCAGTCAGTAAGAAGTGGCCCAGTTTACATAACAAGCGATGATTCCGTCCCCGTGCACACATGACGTCTCTGCGCGCTGAGGGAGACATTGTGGCTAGGCATTATAAGGCCGCGTACAAGCTTTACCGGTGGAAAACTAGAGGAAAGCGCAAAGTGCGTGCAGGTCGGCCTCCCGTAGCCGCGGCAGATGCTTATACAGGTTGTTTGTAATTCAACAGAACAGGTTACCACGACTAGCCCGGAAGTTTGTACATGCCCCGTTACCGAAAACAGGTTTGGCTACGCTCAGCGATCTGTATTTTTTCTGAGACTGCACCTCGGAACACAGAAGAAAATTATAAGCTTTTACGTGCCAAAACCACGATTTGATTATGAAGCACGCCGTTGTGGGGGACTCCGGGATAACTTGGACTGCCTGGGGTTCTTTAACGTGCACCTAAATCTACTTACACGGGTGTTTTTGCATTTCGCTCCCATCGAAATGCGGCCGCCGTGGCCGGGATTTGATACCACAACCTCGTGCTTAGCAGCCCAACACCATAGCCACTAAACAGCTACGGTGGGTCAACACAGAAGACTGAAAAGAGCTGCAGTACTGCGTTTTGGACTGCCACTTTGGGGTACGGTGAGATATTACTCGATGAAACATTATTTGTGCGATATGTTCACGTGTATTAATTCTTTAACGCCATACAGTTTCCATGGCAACTGATGTCTCGTCCGTTTGTGGCAGTACATCGTGTATGAGATATCACGTACATTTTCACCACCACAAACACCCTACTTTTCATGTCGTGGATGTTGAAAGAAAGGACATAAGATGTAGATTACACTCGCAACTATTCATATGAGGAATGCCACTCAAGAAAGCATACGATTACAGACAGTGCGAACGCAGCTCAGTTATACTAGCCGCTGTTTAAATCCATGTCATACTCTTGCACTCCAAAAAATGAACAATCGCATGCATTGGAGGAAAATAAAACATTCAGAGCTACGTATCGATTTGTTCTCCTGTGGAACGTCGTGCATGCCGGAGTAATTTGGCATTTTCAGTTTCCGATCTCCGATATACCCAGCACTACTGAAGAAGATATATTCTTTAGCAATGTGTTAAATGGGGGTGTGTGCGTATCTGAGCAATGCCAAAAGATATCTTTACTGCTGTTCGGCCTTTTTTTTTTTTTTTTGCATTTCTCGATCATGGCAAGTTCGTGTACACACGCTTGGCTTGAACGAACTTTCAGTTAAGCGAATATTTCACCGAAATAGCCTGAAATTTGTGCAAGCGAAGTTTAACCGTGCTCATGTAGATGCTTACAGGAACCAGTCGACGACGATGATGAGTGTGATGTCGTCAGCAGGGAGCCCGACAGCGTTCAGTACCATCACCATGGTAACCAGGCCCGCCTGAGGGATTCCAGCGGCACCGATGCTGGCAGCGGTTGCCGTGACGCTGCAATGACGCGAACATCCTCCATTGCAAAATCATTTCAGTGTAACCTCAGAGATGCATCGGCTATACATGCATTGTGGATAGGCAAACAGTGCAAGCAGTGTCACGCCGTCAGAGTAACTAAGCCTGGCTCTCTAGTCATGTTCGAAACTTAACATTGCGCAGCGGATGCTGCAGAGAGACCCATTCTAGAATTTCAACTGCCATGTCTGTGTAGTGACCGTGTCCTCGCTCTCTGGTCGATTTCTGTCAGTATAACATGTGGGTGATATCGCGCACATTTTCACCACTGCGAGAACACTGCTTTTCATGTCGTGGATTTGGAAAGAAAGGATATGAGATTTCGCTTACACTCGATACTATTCATATGACGGATGCCACTTGAGAGAACACATACAATTACGCACAATGTGAACGCAAAAATGGCTACCACTTGAATTATACAAACTTATAAGAGCGAAAGCTGTTTCACTTGCCCGGGTTCTACCTCTTAGGAAGCCGAAGCTCTACAAATTTGCAATAAAGCGCCGTTAGCGTTTTCTCGTCGACCGATTAATTCCGGCAGCTATTTCCGCTTGTCAATTGTACAAAAAGATATCAGTGCAGTTTTTTTTTTTTTTTTCGTCACGGCTGACCATGACGTCTCCCGCAGTGCGCCAGTGGCGCCTGGATTGACGCGTATAAAGCTCTATGGATACACGTACCTGATGGCGATGACCTTGCCGACATCCAGGGGCACCTTTCGCACCTGGGCGATGAAGATGGCGGCCACGGCTTCATACAGTGCCGTTCCGTCCATGTTGATGGTGGCTCCGATGGGGATGCAGAAGCGGACCACCTTCGGGTCCACCTTCACCTTGTCTTCCAGCGTCGATATGGTCACCGGTAGCGTGGCAGAACTGTGAACGCAGCAACTTGACTATAAGCTAACTGTCCGTAAAGTTTACTGGTTACTCGTACAATTCAATGCCGTATTGCTCGAAGGGGAGGGAAGGGTATAGAAGAGCACCTATCCCCCACTGTATATGGAGGCGATCGTTCTTGCAAACACTGCGAACAGAGGGCAAACGCATCGCTTTCTAGCTCGTGGCTTCGCGTACCCGTCCTACTTGTTAAGCACTTGACAAGTACCATGGGGCTAACGGTAGGTTGTACTTATAGCGCCAAATTATGGCAAAAAAATATAGTCACAAGTGTTCAAGGACGCAATGAATGGTAATTACCATCTTAATTTCCTGAGACTGATACAATGTCTCCGATGGGACGGAAGTAATCGACTTACAGTCTTAAGTAACGCTAAATTATGTAGTTTTACGTCCCGAATCTGCGCAGTTGGCTATGATGGGCGCCGAGGTGGAGAGCTCCTGGGTAATTATGATAACCAGCGGTTTATCTGAGATACACTTTATTTTAATCCAACTACGTCAGCTGCGGTTTCACAGAGTCAAATCGAAAGGTGTTCGGTGCAAGGATCCAGTTACCGTACTATTTCGTGCCTTTTAAGCAATAGCATCTCAAATCCGTAGACAGCCAGCAGTCACGAGAGAATGATCACACAAGAGGCTCCCGTACCTGGAAGCGGTGCCGAATGCAGTGGCAATGGCCTGTAGCATGTCGATCAGGAAGCGGAACGGCGGCTGCCGCATGACGAGCCAATAGATAAGCGGCAGCACCACGAAGCCGTGTAACAGGAGGCCCAGCAGAACGGTCAGGGCGTACAGGCCAACTTGACCGGCCACTACCGAGAAGTCCTGCATCTCCAGCATCTTGGCCATCACCAGGAACATGACGCCCACGGGCGAGAACCTGCACGCGTAGAACATTTTTCATGCCTGACAAAAATCGCTGCGATCTTGGCGCCGTCGGTACGAAGATTTATCTTTTATCCCGAGAAGGCGTCTGTCCGTGATTTCGATGTTACGGCAAGTGCGTAAACAACGTGGTTCGGGTCATTTGAACCGCATATGGTTAGTGTTTTTTGGCCCCGTGTCGCAGAAACTCCCGTGTCAGCGTCCGGCGTCGGCGGCGTTGTTCTTTAGAGAAAATTTGCGTATATATTTGAGTATATGTATATGTCACGCCTTGCTATATGACATGCGATATATGCGGGTTACATTTCCACACCGTTCTATCACTAAAGCTTCTCATACCTTGTCTTACATTCTTGACAAAGTTATTCCTCGGAATTTGGAGAATGACAGCCCACAAACATATTTCACGGAACAAAACAGCGACAGCGCATGCCTTTTATGTTAAACTTTTTCAGATTGAAATATTAAACGTGCGAAACAATAAAAGAAACCTGAAAACTACGTAATTTTTTGGCGCGGCTATTCACTACCTCTGGGATCGGCCCACGCTAGAGCCCGCGTTTCTACCAGAAAGCTCGCCTTCGGGCATAGCGTTCGCCGCCGGTGTTTCCCGGCAAACATTACGGGTACATAAGCTGCAGTTGCTGGGAAGCGTGAGAAGCATGTGAGGAATGTTTGAATACTATCGCGTTCCACTCTTAAAGGCGAAGCTTAGGCGTCTTCCAATTTTTTTTTTTTCATTACTTTCCTTCGTATCTATATACACGCGCACACGCAAGCGCCTGTAACTTAAAATGCCGGCAGCACTTATCTGCGCAATTAAATATATTCCAAAGTAGGCCAGTCTCGAAATGCTTATGAGTGCCTTTTTTAGTGCGTGACATTTTCATTAAAGAAAGAACACTTGTTTGAGAGCGAACTAGACACAGCAAATATGGAAAAAATGTAGCGTCGTGCGCAGGGGAAACGCAAAGGGTGCTTAGAAGTGTGTCGGCATGTTCAGGCTAAATTTGACTGCGACTGTATATCTTCGCGTTGTTCGTTGTTTATAAAGAGTCAGCTTGGATTCGATGGTTCGGACCGTACAACCAACGACATATGTTATACCCTCTCTGCAAGCAGTGTTGTGTGCTACCTACAGATCGCTGCCTACTGAGTTGAAAAAAATTTGCCATGGTTGAACGTGGTTAAACCAAGTTTATCGCGCGATAGCACTCGTTTGCTTACTTTGGGAAAGGACACAGACGCTGCTCGGCGCAATCATTTACTACCGCATCTATAATTGCATCAGAACATAACACACAGACGCTGCTCGGCGGTGCAGCAGCAGCGAGCGAATTGACCTTCATGCTGCGTCTCGCTTCAACACGCACTATGCGTCGAAAGCACAGCGCATACGAAGCTACCAGCACTCGGTGAACTTCGCAGAGATCGCTTTGAAGATGAGACCCGCGCGATCGCGGACTTTGTCCACATCGCAGATCGCTTTCGAGATAAGCCCAGGCGGCGTACGCAGTAGCCGCCGATAGTGGCAGGCTAAATCTCAATTTGACCTAGGCCGAGCTTGAAGGTCAGATTTACAGAACCAGGCGTTTTTGGGGTTTGTACCTGGAGTAGTAGCGCTATCGCCCTAAAAAGGAAGAAAGTTAGATCGCACGAAGATGGCGTCCGAGTTATTTCTGTCACCGCGGCTTTCGCATTCACAGGCACATCTCGTCAACTTTGCCTGCTAACGTTTCGGCGTCATAAAATCTGACTTCCTATGAAGGCTTGACCTCTGTCATTCCAAATCAGGATGGAGAAGCTGCAATGATCTATCTGCATGTGTACTTCGGGCAAGCTACATACGTCAACACCTAAGGCATCAATTATTGCGAGGGGTTGATCTCTGTCCATTTAATGTGACACATTCTCGTACACAAGCAGCCTGACGGATCTTCAGCGAAATTATATCACAGTGGTAGAAAAACTTGGCGGTGCGACTTCGCAAGAATATTGCACGCACCCGGCTGAACTGTATTCAATAGAGATAATTGATTCGTCGCTAAGGTGAGTTAAAATGCTAAACGGATGACACAGGAGAAAAGGGAGACGACACAAGCTAAGTTGATAGTAAAGCAACGTACTTGTTTCCACTCCATTTTACCACGTGTCTTCATTCAACCGTTAAACTCGCCTGATTCTAACGACTGCATGAACCGAGTAGAACACCCCAATATAGGCGTCACAGAAAACAAATTTGCTTGAAAAGGCGTGGCTCACCAGACGACCAGCTTGGTGATGATCATCATGGCGTCGGAGAGGGAGGTGAATATGTCGAGCAGGGGCTTTCCGCTCTCGCCCATCTGGCCCACGGTGGCTCCCAGCGCGATGCAGAAAACGATGAGGCCCAAAATATTGGTGCCGGAGTCTTGCACCGTCTTGTAGTCCCAGTCGTACATGGATGCTGGGCAAGGCAGGGTGATAGAGTTTAGCCTCACCCCCCCCATTATTTTACTCACACTGTACTACGTTCTGTGGATAACAGACACCTTCTTCATCCACTCCAGTATTCTGCGACAAATTACTGTATGAGCCACCAACCAAGAATTGTTTCACTCATGCGTCTTCGTCCGCGCAGATTTGTTTGGCTCTTTATTTCGCCGGGATTACCGCACTGTATATTTAGTAAAAATGTTTTAGAAAATTTTATAAGCTAAACTAAAAATTATAAACTATAACTAAAAAGTTATAAACTAAAATGTGTATTAAAATCGGGATGGCGTGACCGTGACACCTGCAATCACTAGGGCCTGGGGAATGATAATTGAAAATCTTCGAAAGTGCCTTAATTAGCACGCTACAACGCCTATGGCGGACAACCATCACCAGCTGCGGCTGTGCCCCTGGTATGGGGGTGTCAAGCACAAGCTGTTCAGGGAGGCCATACTCAAGACAAATTTCCAGGGGACTAAACCCGTTGTTTAACGCACAACAGATTAGCAATGTCATTGTTGCAATACCTTCATCACACAGGGCTGCAGGCGTTCATTAGCTGTACTTTATTGCGCTGTCCTGGCGCGATAAAGGAATTATTTTTTGTTGGTGGTTCAGGCAGCATAGTTCACTTTCTGTATAGTGCATGTTGCGGCCGTCTAGGTTGCCGTCACCACATTGGCTACGGCTCTATCTTTACTGCTTACCATGTTGCAACTGAGCCATCTCCTTTCTTGCTACACAACTCAGAATGCGTGTAGTGTCGGTTAATTGTGGATCTTTGCTCAGTCTGTGCTTCTCGCCCTTTCTTCACCAAACTTCTCACTCGCTCAGCTCAAATCCTCGCCAATGTCCTCGCCACTGGAAAGCCTCGCTAATCAGTACAGACTACAAAATGGTTACCCATAATGCAGCGCTGTGGCATTCCCACGAAGCGAGCGTGGACGTCGTTTCTTCCTCGTTCAAGTTGCCCAAGCGACACTTGACCTTTGTCATGAATTCTCTGAAGCTAGATTTGTCGGTCACAGAGGTTTAAGCTCACAGAGGTTTAAGCAATAATGCTGCTGCCCATTTTTCGCTCATGGTCTGCCGACTAGACCAACTTTTGCTCGTCAGTAGGTCCTAATGTCTTGCTTTGACATTTACGGCGCGAGCTGTGCGCGAAATCAATATTTAGGAAAGTGACATGAACGTCTCTGTGGGCTGGTATGCGAAATGGCTGTGTTCCGAACGTGGCCTTTGCACCTCTATTATAAAAAAGGGCAACGAAGCAGAGCCCAAAATAGATGAACTTGTTTTTTGTGTGTGCGTAGTACCTTATAATATATGCCTGCACAATCTCTTTCAGAATGACCCACGCTCTTTTTTCTCATGTTAAGTTTCGAAAATGGCATGCACTCGCAAAGTGTTCGTATATTTTACGATATTTACGAATTCCTTTCTTTAACACTGAAAAAAAAAAAAGAAATACTCAATATAAAAGTGCAATAATTCTTCGTCCCCAGCGTGTGATAAATATAGCAGAAACTTACTATTGGTCGCATTTCCTGGTGGCTTGATAACAATCGTCGAAAACTGGGTAAAAGAGAAAAGAGAAATATGGCCATTACAAAAAATGAAAAAAAAATAAAATAAAAATAAAATGGGGTCAGAGGGTCTGCAAGCTCAGTGTTTTTTTAAAAATAGCAACTTAAAATTGGTGGACCACGATTATCGGATTTTTGCGACACGCCGAATCCGAAATCTTTCAACGGCTACTTTGCAGTTCGAGCTAATCGAAACGCGTGACATTATACGAGGAGAGTAAAACTTACTTGCGTGACACAGGCTTCAATCACGTTAGGCGGGAAAGCGTTTCTGGAAAGAAGAAAACATCGGTTAAGGAACTCGACTCGAGCCACACACACAATGCTCCTCCCGCTTGTCTCTCCGACTTTCAATCGGATAAGTTCTATTTCTGTCGCTTCTCTAAAGGGCGCCGACATCTATTTGCAGTCTGTTTTATGTATTGGGATGAAAAATGAGAAATAACGTGCAAGCCTTGCTTTAGTTTCTAAAGAGGTCTGAAATTAGCGAGGTGTCTGCTGGCATTTTCCTCACTGGAAGTCTTACCCCCCTATTCATAAATGTATCTCAACTGGAAGCGCATACTTGACTTGATGACGCCTGTCGTGAATGCTGCGAAGGAACGCAATGAGTGTCCTTGGCAAGGTAACGCCAGGCGTCAATTATATCAAGTCAAGCATGCGCTTCAAGTTAAGATGCATTTCTGAATACGGGGGAATATGACTATGCATCTAGTCACGGCTTAGTTAGGATCACACTTCGCGAAGTGTTAGTTTGCAGTTAATACTTTGTAACACATTGCAGATAGGATAAGTAACTCTTTGCGAAGAGAAGAGGTTGGTGTGTCATGTAGGCTTACATTTTAGAACAAAGCTCCAACGCACAAGCTGCACCAAGTTTGAAACGAGTGGTCATGAGTCAGGAGGAGGAAGAGCAGGGGTGTTGCCTGCTGCAGGCGGACCTAGCCTTGCAAAAGTTGCCAGCCTTGCAAAAGTTGCCTGAATGCCACCTATCAATCGCGATACCGTCTGAAACATTTCGCAGTACAGCTAACAACACAAGGTTCCAAAAACAAGCTGGCTCGGAGCCCAATAGGTTGCGTGTTTTGCGAACCACGACGGCCCGTACAAGAGATATTTTGTTTCCGCGAGCACATCGGATATTTAGGAGTGAGGTGCTTCGGCTCCTCCTAAAGTTCCTCCGTGATACATGGTTGGGAAATGAATGGTCATGAGTCAAGCTTTGTTCTGTTAATCGGCACGTTTTGATGCTAACTTGAAAACATGGAGCTAATCATACAAATATCTCCTCGTTCATTGAGGACGTGGCGCTCAGTGAGTGCCTTCGGTCATTAACGAAAGCTTCCGTGTAATTAATTTGCTTATTAAAACTAGAGAATAGCAGGGCAGTATCCTCATGGCAATAACAACGGTTCAGCAATACATCTAACGTCGTAAAGACTGCCCTTACAGACAAGCCCTTTTGTCGAAGTTGAAGCACCGACACCAAAGTGCAGCTTTTTTGTTGATGACATCTTCAAAAAAACTGACATATTCCGGTTACCCCAGGTTGGTGCGACCAGTTCAGTTTATTACAAATGTATTTTGATCTGCCACAGTGGAACTTTGGACGTATCGTTGTTTTTCCAAATAACTTCGTTTAGTAGGCATTTCATGTGACCCAGAGTTATGCAGCCATTTAAGTTTGTATCTCTCTCTGCAGAAACGCAATGAGAAGCGTAAAAGTTATCACCACTGTCGCTTAGCGCAATGCGTTGTGAAAGCTATTTGCGACGACAAAACTTTGATGGTCGTTGATAAATATTTTTAACAAATCACTTCCATAATATGCACCAAATATTTTTGCGTGGCGTCCATTTTTGTTCTTTTACTGGGAGGAGCAAATGCTTAATATAAACTGCTCGGATGCAGTTTCGCGATTTTCTTGGGTTATCATCGGACATGCATTGCCGCCTTTTAGTACTTACGAAACGTTCGTGCATTTTTTTACCCTTCTACGTCTCAACTCCCTGCAAAGGGCCAGTCTGCCCTTTGCTGTTTGAAAACTTGCTGCAAAATATTGTGCGTAAAACTTATTCGTTCTCGGCGCTACCGGTACTCATGTTCAAGTTTGGCACAACCGTGGGACGAGCGCACAAGAAAATGGGGGTTTCCTTGCATGCAGTTAACACGGCCTTGTGGATAATGCGCATGGAAGTCCCAGTGATGGCAGCCCGTGGTTCGAAATTGCTTTGCCGAGTGGCTAGTCAGAACTCCTCATCCATAATCCTGCTATCAATTGCAACATATATTTGGAGCTATCAGACGCGAGTTATTATCGTGAAGAAGAATTAGCGGATGCTTGTTGGCCAAGCAGCCAAGCGTTGCAGCCCAGCCGTTACTATTCACCGCCGCCTTTTGTTTGCTCCTCTGCTATAGAACGGCGTTTTGAAGGTTGTCACGATTTGAGTAAGCCAGTTGGCTTGTTTATGAAATACGTGGCCCACGAGAAGTTCAGCGACTGTTGCGATAGAGATGAAGCGCTGGTGACCCGATATTACAACGCTGAATGCACAAGGACTGGCGCGCTTGTCATGCACACACCTGATGAGGTCCATGAGTGTGTCGGCGGTGGTGACGAGCCGCGCCTTGGACGTCTTGGAGGCGGACGCTTCGCTGTCGCCGGCGCCCGGCTGCAGACCCGTGACGAGCACGATGCCCAGCACGATGGCCAAGAACGTGGTTGTGAAGTAGTAGATGACGGCGCGCAGGCCGATTCGACCCGAGAGGCGCGCGTCCAGCGCTCCCACGGCGGCCACCATGCTCGAGGTGATCAGGGGCAGGATGAGCCCGCGCAGCATGCGCAGGAACATCTCGCCAGGAAAGTTGATGTACATCAGCTGACGCTTTGAGAAGGGCCCTGCGAGACACGTTGCATACACTAAGGCATACATGCATCATTGCATCCTCGTTACCGTATAAACTCGTGTAAGGGCCGCAGTTCTTTTTTTTTTTTTTTTTTTTTTTTTTTACAATTTTGACGCGGTGCGGCCCTAACACGGGACTGAAACTTCTGCCCAAAATGGTGTCGGCGCAGCCGGCGACTACTGCGCATCCCGGATCCCCGAAGGTACCATTGCACCAGAGGAAAAGGCGAAGCTTTCACCATTTAGTAGGGGAACACGGTAGTATACGCAGTGCGCGGCATAGGTTCACCGAACGCGATTGCTTCTCTGACGGAATGTTTCTTCTCCAAATTTTAACCAGGCAGATTAGGGTTGCCAACCTTACAGGGGTGCGGCCTTTAATTACACGAGTCTATACGATATTGGTATTACGCACAATACATCTTTTCGAGGAAATGAAATAACTGCGATTTAATCACTTGAGAATACCTGCCATATGCACTTCAACGCTTGATTATCGCACGATGAAAATGAAACGGCCAGAGATATAAGATTAATTGGGACCGTGTTTACTATTCAGAAGATATGGCTTGTACAACTAGTATGGCGGACCGTTAGGCTAGCCCCACTACGTCGTCTCTTTCGTCTTGTTGGTGATCGTCTTTGTCGCTCTCGTGGCACCGTGACATAACCACCGGCGACGAAAACGCCGACCCGGCGGCTGATAGATGGCGGCCGCATGGTATGGCTAGAGACGACCCACGTGGACGACATCAGAAGACGTGGATGCCGGGGAAGTATCGGCTGGAGCGGTTTCATAAGTGACATCACGAGTTGTCGGACGACGCGGTAAGGGCCAGAATGCCGGGCGAGCAGTTTTTCCGGAAGGCCTACACGCCGTGAAGGAGTTCAAAGGAGGTTGAGGGCGCCGGCAAAGAACTGGACATCACGATGACAGTACTCATAAAGAGACTTCTATCCTGGCTGCGACTCAGAAAGGCGACGGTGGGCAATCTGGCGTGCCTTGGCGCCTGTAGCTATGGCGTCGCGAGCATACTCAGACGGGCACTCTAGAGCAGTTGGCAGGACCGTGTCGAAAGGCAATGTCGGTTCACGTCCAAAGAGGAGATAGAAGGGGGAGTAGAGAGCGCTGTCCTGGCGAGTTGTACGCGAACGTCACAAATGGGAGGGCGGCGTCCCTGTCACAATGCTCTGAGAAGACATACATCGAGAGCATATCTGTAAGTGTTCGGTTCAGGCGTTCAGTGAGGCCGTTCGTTTGAGGGAGGTATGCTATCGTTAACTTGTGTTTCGTGGCACAAGAGGGAGGTGAATCTTCGATAACCCTAGATAAGAGGTAGTGGCCCGTGTCTGTGAGAAGCTAGCGAGGAGCTCCGTGGTGTAAGATGACGTCTTGGAGCAGGAAGTCTGCGACGTCGGTAGCGCAACTGGTCTGTATGGCTCGTGTGATGGCGTAGAGGGTCGAATAATCCGTTGCAACGGCAGTACACTTATTTCTAGCTCTGGAGGTAGGAAAAGGGCCCAACAGGTTGAGGTCAACAGGATAAAACGGCTCAGTGGGTATATAAATTCCATCCTTAAGCAAAGCAGGCTTTTTACGACGTTGGCACGGTCCTCAAGCAGCAACCTAACGTCGCACGGTACGGCTGTGTCCAGACCAGAAAAATCGTCGCGGGACACGGTCGTACGTCCTGGAAACACCCAGGTGGCCAGCATTGGAGACATCATGGAGCTGTGCGAGTACAGTCGCCCGGAGATGAGAGGGAACGACCATCAGCAGTTCGTGTCCTTTTGGGCGCATATTTCGGCGGTGTAAGATGCCGTCCTAAATTAGGAACATGCGAAGAGAGGGGTCTGACGGGTCAGAATGGAGGCGCCTGATGATGTCGAGCAGGCATGTATCACATGCTTGCTCCTCGCCGATGTGGTGGAAGGCGGAGAGCGTGAATATTCCAGCAGGTGCATCATTGGAGCCTGGAGCGTCGACGGGGTGCCGAGACAAACAATCTGCATCCTGGTGTAGCCTACCGTACTTGAACACCACTGTGTAGACGAATTATTGAAGACGTGGTTCCCAGCGACCTAGACGATCCGTTGGATCTTTAAGTGTCGAGAGCCAACAGAGAGCGTGATGGACCGTGGTAACAGTGAAAGGTGGGCCGTATAAGTACGGCCGGAATTTGCTCAGTCCCCATACGAGTGCGAGGCGCTCGCGTGCTGTAATGGGGTAATTACGTTCAGCGTGTGAAAGCAGGAGGCTTGGGTGCGCAATAAGTCAGTCATGCTACGTTGGCACTGAGCTAAAACAGCGCCAATTCCATAGCCAATAGCATCTGTACGGACCTCTGTTGGGGCATATGGGTCGAAGTGAGCTAGAATTGGCGGAGTATATATTAGTGAGCAGGGTGATAAGGCGTCTGAAGGTATACCAGCTTGGTTAGGACCCCATGAAAAGGGGGCGCCTTTCTTGAGAAGGTCAGTCATAGGTCGCGCAATGTGCGCAACATTTCTGACAAATCGACGGAAATAAGAGCACTAGCCTACAAATACACCAAGCAGCATTCCACTTTTTTCTCCCGGCCTTGGTACATTAAAGACGGTCCTATGGCTTGACTCTAAAGAACATGTAATAAGTATTCTGCTTGTATTGATATATTTCAGAGTTTATTTCCTGAGTTTTGTTTAAATGTAGCTAATCATGTGGTATGATTAACTCCCTTTTACGCCTGCTTCATCGTTTTGTTTTCATATTTGTTTCTCCAACTCGCATTTTTTTGTCTACTACCCATGTCCTTGTACATTTTGCCTTGTGTATTACACTATAAGTGCACCAGGGGAGGTATTCTGTAAGAGTCCACCTAGTGGACATGTCCATTTCATCTGCTGCTGAAGTTCTTATTAGCTGTGGCGCGTGCGAGAGCGCACCCCAGCCCAGCCAATCAGAACAGCAGCAGACGAAATGGATATGTCCACTAGGTGGACTCTTACAGAATACCTTCCCAGTACGAAGGCTCCGTAGCTGTTCCTGAGCACTGGATCGCATTGATCGAATGTTTAAATAATTGATTGTTGCTGATACTATTCCTTAACTGTCATGTATCACCGCCACCGCCAGCCTTACATTGCAAGCATCCGCAAAACGCTGCTCTCAGCCGGCACCCACCTAGCGGCCTGAGTACGACTCCGAGCACGATGCCGGCCACCACGGCCGCTATGGTGGCAACGGTGAGCCGGTTGTGTCGCAGGAAAGTTCGGCAGGCACCCCCTCGAGGCGTGGGCGCCGCCCCGCCCGCCGACTCCGTGTCCTCGGTGTCGGCCGCGTCCAGCTCCTTGGAGCCCTGCGCCGGCAGCGACGGCAGTGCGGGTGGGCGCTGCACGGCGGGCGGGGCCGCGTCCTCGGCCAGGTTGGTCGTCGACATGCTCGAGCCGTCCGCCGTGCTCCGGTAAATGCCCCCGCGGAAGGACTGCGCAAAGGGGTGGTAGCATGCACTTAGTAGTGTGCTCTTTACACACACACGCACACGCACACACGCACACACGCACACACACACACGCGCACACACGCACGCACGCACACACACACACACACACACACACACACACACACACACACACACACACACACACACACACACACACACACACACACACACGCACACACGCACGCGCACGCGCACGCACACACACACACACACACACACACACAGAGAGAGAGAGAGAGAGAGAGAGAGGCAAACAACGAAAACTCCGCAGAGCACGCGCGAGCTTGGACAGCAAGCGCTGAAGAAACGAACTTGTGCACACTATGCGCCTTCGACGAGCGGCACCTCCGATCCGGTTGTTTACTGCGAGCACGACGGTGGCCACACTAAGCGCTGCTTTGCCTTGCGACGCCCGTTGTCAACGCCGAGAAATTCCATTGTTCGCAGTGAAGAGACCACAACAGCTGTCGCTGTTCAATGCCAGAATAACGTTGGTGTACGAGATTACACACAATAAACTGATGCGTTTTTAATAGGGGGCTGCGTGAACGGTTATCTTAATTATTTTGCCCAATGACAACCCCAATGATTTTGTCATTCGTCAAACTATTTGGAGGCCGCACGCGCTCGTGTTTTCTACGTTTCGGTTGGACACAAATCAAGTGTCATTGTGTCACAATGAAAAATTCTCTCTTCTTAGCGCACCATTTTGCGAGTGGTCGAGGAATGCATAGCCGCAAGGGCTCTGCGGACTAACAGGTTGCACAAATATAAATGTATGTCGGGCGTGCTCGATACTAATCCTCAAACATCGATATAAGGTTACAAAGCTTCTTCTCTCGCTGAGAGCTTGTCGAATGACCGGTGTTGAAAGAGTGCCCGTCAAAAATTAATCGCGCATGCAAGCATGACGATAAACCTGGGGCTTGTAGAGAGCTTGGTCACGCTATCTCCGAGTATATAAATTCTAGGGAATGCAATAAACCAACGTTCCGCTTCCGGTCTTTGTGCTGTCGCTTCAGTCCTTCCTTTTCATGCTGGTACAAGAATAATTCAACCCACCTGCGCTGCTGATCAATCCAGGTGCTCCTACCAAATAGAAAATATGTCTTTCCAAGAATAAGGAATATGCTGCGTGAAAGACGTTGGGCATGTTTTTTATGCATGTGTCTCCCAGCTACAGCAGCTGCAGTGCATTCAGGGATCCCATGCAGCGCGCCACCTTTTATATCTAATCTTTGATGGTTTCGTATAAATAAAGGTGCAGTCGGTGCTTTCGTGCTTATATTTTTCGATAACATCAGTGCAGGGTGAGAGTCGTTCATTGCAATTCGTTTTTTGCATGTTTTACTGGCGCACTTAAACGCAGAGCAGGTAGAACACAAAAAAAATGCAAGCTTCAGTCGAAGATGTTCTGCTTGGTAACATGTTCTACGGTTTTCTTATGCCTGCCGGACGAACGTTTTAAGTATTACGGCATATATTCCAAATATGAAGTTTAAGAGGGGAAATCGAATAACAGCATGGCAAACAGGACAGACACACGAAGCGCCTGTGTCTGTACTGTCTCTTGCACTTTATTCGAATTCACTTCATCATATACGAAACAGCCCAAGTTAGCATTCTGGTGAAATTGAAATCAGCCGGTATGCAAGGCACGTCTGTTTTATGAAAATTCTTAGACTATCTCTGCTCAGCTCGGAGACACATCCACCACCAAAAGATACTGCCAGATGTGTTGGGTGTTGCACGTAATATTGTTCCAAAATATCCTAGCAGTGCCTTTGAGAAGACTATTTCGCGATATGCCACTGTAATAAGCGTTACATATGGAACAAAAGTTAGTCTTGTATGAGGTTTCATAGTACCACATGTGATGCGTGGTCATAGCGTTAAGCTTTGTAGGACAATATTGCACGTACATTGAACATTAAGGAGCCTCAGCTTTGCACTGGAACGAGTTTTTTTTTTTTTTCTGCATTGCAACGCATTCATTAGTTGTTTGACAGCTAGCGCTCGTCGCTTCCTAGCTTTCGGTGCCGTCTCTAAAACAACTCCAAATTGTTCGCCTTATTGGAAGGTTCGCTGGTGCGGATGTGTCGTCGAGAAATGTAAAGAGACGAAAGAAGTTATCGTTCACATCTGTTCGCGGCATACACATCCATAGGCATAATAGACTTGTTTGCAGCAGTCGTACGTCCTAGTCCACAAATTTTCTTGTTCGGATTCAGTGTTCTGACATTTGCATCTGTTGGCTAATTGCGACATTATAGGAAGTTTTTGTATCTTCTGTGTCTTTGTGCATCACGGTACCTGCTTTTTCACTCCGTGTGACGCACGAGCGCCATGCACTTATGTACAGCCATTCTTATGATAGCTCTGTTTTCTGGCATTCGCATAGCCTCTAGTGCATTTTTTCTCGCTAGCTTTGACAACATAAGGAAGCTGTTTTATCGGCGAGTGCTAGCGCACCTTGAGATTATCCAGCCATTGTTGCTTCTGGCGTCTTCGCTTATTGCTCGAACACCTTCCAGTTCCAGCTGTGTTCGCTCAATGGCTGACGTTACTCAATCACCGAGCCACACTGATTACTTGCTTATGCAGAATTTAAGCTGAGCAGTGAAGAACGTTCGAGTAGTGTGATTCCTATTACTTTTGATGACCTCAGTGTCTTCAGCGCACAATGAACTCTCAGTTTGTTTCACTCCGCACCCATGGGAATTTGGCCACCGTGGGTGGGTATCGCATTCGCAGCTTCGCTACGTATCCGCGCCACGTGTCTAGTGAATATAAGAACCGAAGACTGGGCACGCCTATCCACGTCAGCCAAGAACTATGTATTATTGGCCTTTTCCGAATGCTGCGTGCACAGTTTTTTTTTTTTTTTTTTGGGGGGGGGGGGGGGATTGTCACGCGGGAAGTATTTCTCACGCACCATGATGGATCATCGTTGACAGCGATCTACTGCTGAAAACGTGGCTGAGGTTTCGATTGTCTGCCGCGCAATGAAATCCCGATGGAAATATAAATCAAAAGCACTCACGTGCTCGAATTTAGGTGCAGAACGAATAAGAAAAAGGAATACAACACGGGGTCAAAACGACATCGCAGACTTCCTCGACAGCAACCCTGATAGCAGAGTTATAGATTCCGTACGTTAGGATTTCTCAATAAGAAGCTCCGCTAGTGCCCCTAAGCGTGTTACGTTCCATGTCTTTCCGTTAGGAATGAATAGATACTTTACATTAAAAAATAACTTCTCTACATTGGTTTTGTCGTGATTTCATTTGATAAGATTGTTTTCTCTCCCAATACCTTAGCTTTTTCATCGTCTTTCTTTTTTAGATACCAAACCGCTTTCCACGTTTATGACAAGAATGGAAGTGAGAAAGTATGATTTATATAGGTTTGGCAGTAACTAAAGTTCTAATTTGGAGCAGGTCAGGGGGAACTACTCCAATACATTGGTTATAAACCAATGTATTGGAGTTGGTTAGCAACAACAAAAGCATTGTTTTGTAACATGCCGGAGACATGTCAGTCACTTTTGCAGCGAGAGCTACACTGGCCGCATTCTCGCCGTTTCGCTGTGGTCGGTGGCCGCACCGCGAGCTGAGCAGTTGCCTAGCAACCGCCGCAGCTGGCAGCGCTGCTCGCCGCGCCATCTGGCATGACGTCAGAGGAGGAGCCGGTGAAACCGCAGCTGAGCCGTTGCCTAGCAACCGCCGGCGTTGCATCGGCGTTGCATCGGCGTTTCCGGCGTTGCATCGTATATATAGAAGGGGCAGCTCGGTGGGATTCGTCGGTAGTTATGGAAAGTGAGTCGGAGAGACTGATAGAAGCCAGGCTTCGTCGTCGCAACGAATCCAAGAGGAGGCAGCGAGCCGAGGAGACGGAGGAAGAACGAGCCGCACGCCTCGAGAAGCGTCGTAAGTATGAAGCGGCCAGGCGAGTGCATTCAGATGAGGATGGTTCGTCGTCTAGTTCGGCATCTCGTGCTAGGGCCGTGGATCAACGACGGAATGAAACACCAAGCTAAACAATAACATTAACCGTACCTCTCGCTATGCACACCCAGGCATAAGTGAGTTAAGCCACAGCCATTTTTTTTATTTCGAATACGCAGGGAAAATCAGTGATGTTGCCAAGAAAATTTTGTAGCTATGTTTGTGTATACAGAGGCAGCCTTACGTCTTCTCAGGAAATATTGTTCTTGCATCTTTCGTGGCTCTGAACATCTTAGCCGAAAGAAAGCAGGGAAAGTTTGATGCGTATGGAACCACGAAGGCTGCGTATGATATACACGTTGTGTTTCCAAGAATATTCGCGTTATATCAGCGAGCACAAAAACGAAGTGAGAATGATAGGAAGAACGACGCTACTTCATTGCCGTAAGTGACAAGAGTCATCTGCCCGTGCGAAGAAAATTCTGCTGAGCATGAAGGAATTCTATTAATGGAAGAAACAATCGTATTGTGCACAAAAGCTTAGCATACAAAAACATTCATGCATGTCGCTCATTATGCGGCTGTTTGAACCACACGCTGCTTCTTTCGCCTTGGTAGCATACTTTCCAGATGCCGAAACAAATTAGACAGCTACTTGTTTCTTTGAAAACCGCGTTATCATTTATTGCTTCGCTGATGCGTTCTCTAAATACAAGTTTAGCTTAAAGAGAGAGGTGGCTGATGAACTCTTGAAAGTTGCCATTCAACTGAAATTAGCGCAAAGCTACAAAGGAAGCCCATGAGGGTTTTTCAAAGTGGCGATATTGCACAATTAAAGGATTCGTCGTGGTTCGTGAACCGAAGCCGGCATCATGGTTTTTCTTGGGAAAAACGTTCTAACTGAGCTAACTAGGAGGCTATAGCGTTGCAGGACGAGGGAAGTATTATTAACCATAAGAGCAAGAATCTTTATTGACCAAATAGATTTTCGCATATCAGCACATCTCACAGATTAATTGATTGATTGATTGATTGATTGATTGAGCGAGCGAGCGAGCTTAGTGTCCCAAAGCAACATAGAGGCTGAGACACGTTACCAGTGGAGAGGCTCAGATAATTCCACAAACGAGCACAGCCAAAGCTCCTAGTCTTGACCTGACACAGCTGATTTCGGATATGTCAGATTAATGTACTGAAGCAGTTTGCAAATGATTGTAGAGAACAAATATATAGGTTATGCCATTTACGTAAGCTGCATGGAACTTTGAAGTCAGGAAGTGATGCTCTGTGCATGAGGTAATCATGAACTCATGAGTTCATGCTATGCATGAATACACATCGATTAAAATTTCATTTTGAAATTTAGTCGAGCCAAGTCGAGAACTTTGTCTGGTTTCTTCGCTTTCGGCTACAAAGATACCAGGACCGATGGCACGAACCGATGTTGGACGTCATTTCACAGCAGCCATGAAGGTAGAACATAGAAACATTCTGTGGTCGCATGACTTCTTAACAAACTCCACCCGTAGCATAGCAGCGTCGCGTTTCGTAGAGAGAGAGAGAAAGGGAAGAATATTAAATGAAATTAAATCATGATGATTTACGTGCCAAAACCACGCAATGATTATGAGGCACGCTGAAGTGCGGGACAACGGATTAATTTTGACCGCCTGGGATTATTTAACGTGCATCTAAATCTAAGTACAGCATTGCTTTAGCGTCTTTCTTTCTCTTTCGTTTCGCCCTCATCAAAATGCGGCAGCTGCGACCGGGATAGCCACTGGGCTACCACGGCGGGTTTAGAAGGAAGAATGTGAAACAGTTCAGTTGGATACCGTGCATGATAGTCATTTTTCAATTTTCCATTAGCAGAATGGGGGCACTCCCTCGATTCCATAGAGAAGCCTTCAAATAGAACTTCAGTCAGATGAGGCGCGCGCGCGCGCGCGCGCGCGCGTGTGTGTTGTGTGTGTGTGTGTGTGTGTGTGTGTGTGTGTGTGTGTGTGTGTGTGTGTGTGTGTGTGTGTGTGTGTGTGTGTGTGTGTGTGTGTGTGTGTGTGTGTGTGTGTGTGTGTGTGTGTGTGTGTGTGTGTGTGTGTGTGTGTGAGCATTTCCGCGAACGTAACTAGAAGAGCTTAGCGTAAGGTTTCACTTCACCTCACATCATCTTTTCATTCATGCAACAACTTAACGTTGCAAGGAAGCAGGCAACCTGTTTAGTACCAACATTTGTAATACAATAATAAATAAGCATATCAAATAAAGCAAAAAAGACGAGAAACGTGAGCAGGATGCGATCTACAAGTCAGTTCTGCTCATGCTTTTTGTTATTAAACTTGCAGCGAATTGATTGCTCGCAAAACGTAAGAAATATTGCGGCTTAATCTCGCGAAGCGGCAATCCCACAAATTACATTATTACACCAATTATATGCGCATTATGAAGTGACAAAAGGTTGTGCGTTTAGTCCCCACCGGCGAAAAGTTACCTTTTCGTCCACTTTAATTTTCCTTTTCTTCATTATTTTCTACATTTCAATTTCAACCACATCTAATTACCCCTATGCTTCCCTTGACTTCATTGCCTGTTGGCTTTATATGGTCGTAATTAACAAATATCGAGCCCCACTGTTCCTCTTCTCGTTCAAAATGAATCATTCTCATTTAGAATAACTCGTGGGTGACCTACATTGCCTCTAGTGGAAGGTGGGAGTAGAGAGAGAGAGAGAAGAACTTTATTTATTTCCGGCAGATTGCTGGGCTGGGTTCCCACCTAGGAGCCAGCGGAGAGACTGTGTCTCCCGGCAGCTTCCTCGGCCTGCTGGATAGCCCACAGTTGCTGGTCCAGGCCTGAACTGAGCAGCACAGTCCCCCAACGCGCCCGAAGGCCCTCATTGGAGGCCGCGACCCCAGTATTGCTGATTAATGCTGGACATGCCCATAGGATGTGATCTAGTGTGGCTCTGGTGTTACAATACTGGCATAGATTGGTTGTATATAATTCGGGGTATATATGGTTCATGATGACAGGGTTCGTGTATGTTCGTGTTTGTAGCTGCCGCCATTGAACAGACTGGGCCCGATTGAGCTTGGGGTGAGGCGGTGGATACTCACGCCTTTGAATTCGGTAATGTTGAGTAATGTCACAGAATTTAGTGAGCCGATCGTTCCATTCCCACACCACCGCGGAGGTGTCCGTTCGGGTGGCTGCTTCTTCGAACGCGGCTCGGAACGTGAGACCTCGAACCACGTTGTGCGCCACCTCGTTTAGACTGAACTCCGGTTGATCAAGAGGTGTGTGGGCTGGGATCCAGAGGATTTGTACGCATTTGTCTGCCTCATTAGTTTTGCCTGTATTAAGGATCCGCAATGCCTCAGGGGAGATTCTACCGTTGGCGTAGTTTCGCACGGCCGTTTGAGAGTCGCTGATGATATACGAGGCATTGGTGTGAGCTATCGCTAGCGCGATAGCCACTTCCTCCGCCGTTTCTACGTGTCTTGTGGCGATTGATGCGCTTGCTTTGCATTGGTGTGTGTGGTCTACGACCGCAGCTACGAAGCGGTGACGGTCCCGATAGCGTGCTGCATCGACAAAGACCGCTTCCTCGTTGTGACCAAAAATCTTAGTCATAGCTTTGGCTCTACTGACGCGTCTGCCCTCGTTCTGTTCGGGGTGCATGTTCTTGGGTATCGGTGGAACTGTGAGTTTAGTTCGGATATCGCGTGGTATGTCATGTTTGTCGCCGTGTTGGGTGTGGTAAGAGATGCCGAGATTCTCGAGTATCTGGCGGCCTGGCTTAGTCTTGGCCAATTGCTCGTATTGTGATATTTGTTGTGCCTCGATAAGCTCCTCGAGGGTATTGTGTAATCCAAGTTTAAGAAGGAGGTCTGTGCTGGCGTGTTGCGGCAATCCTAGTGCTTATTTATGTATTCGTCTAATGAGGCTGTTGAGTTTTGCCTTTTCTGCGACGAACCATCGGTGATAGGCTGCCGCATACGTTATCTGGCTGAGTACGAATGATTGGATGAGGCGGAGGATGCTAGCCTCTTTCATGTCTTTGCGTTTATTGGTGATGCGTTTAATAAGGCGCATCGTGTTCGATACTTTTGCGTCAATGTTACGAACTGTCTCGCCGTTTGTGCCCTTACTCTCGATGATCAGTCCTAAAACCTTAATTTTATCCACGGTTGGTATGATGCGACCGTCGCTTGTCGTGAGTCTTATATCGGCGTGTATCTGTGCTTGGTGATATTTGGGTGGTCGGCCCTTGAGTGTAGGGCGATATAGCAGTAGCTCGGATTTCGCCGCCGAACAGGATAGTCCTGCCCCTTGCAGATACCTTTCTACTGTGTCAATAGCCTCCTGTAATATTTGTTCTATGGATCCATCACTGCCCTCGCATACCCAGAGGGTGATATCGTCGGCATAAAGAGTGTGATGGAGTCCGGGTATTGTCTGAAGTTGTGACGGAAGGCCTAGGAGGGCGAGGTTGAACTGCATCGGAGAGATCACGGAACCCTGCGGGGTGCCCACGCTTCCCATGGTTATCTCGGACGATGTGAACGCTCCTACGGTGATGGTGGCTGTCCTGTCCGTTAGAAAGGCTCTGATATAATTTTACGTGCGAAGGCCCAAGTTTAGGGTGTTGATCTGATTTAGGATGGTGCTGTGTGTGACGTTATCAAAGGCCTTCTTAAGATCTAGGCCGAGAATGGCCTTAGTGGAGCGGCCTGTGCAGTCTATGATGTGGTGTTTCAGCTGCAGCATGGTATCCTGGGTCATCGAGATGCCTGCGGAAGCCGATCATGGTGTATGGAAATAGGTCATTGTCCTCTAGGTAATTTGTTAGTCTATCCAGGAACACGTGCTCCATCAATTTTCCCATGCACGACGTTAAGGAGATGGGCCTGACGTTTTTTTTTCGTATTGTTAACGGCTGAAATACGCCCTCCAGGCGCTCACAGGTCGCATCTTAAATGAAAAAAAAATGCGTGACCTGTGGTCGATAAGATCAATCGAAGAACCCTGTGTCAGTAGGAGTCTCAAAGCGAGTGGGCCTCGAAGCGTGGAACCCTGCCGTCACGCTATCAAGCGTATATGCACACACGCGATGCCTGATAGCCTCTTGGCACCCTTTGTCTCATTGTTTAAGCGGCCGCACAAAGTAGGGGCGTGTTCTTGCAACCTGGCTTGATGTCCTTCGCGCTTGCGCAAATCGAGTCGGCAAAGAAAGTCCGTCTCATTATATATACTGTTTGTGGTGCTGGAGTGGAATCGACCGCTGCCGTCAGCTATCCACGAGCGCGATCGTGCGAATGCGCAGGTACCCGCACCGCTTTTTCCTCCGAATCAAGCTGTCGTCTGCAACGTCTACAGTGCAAGAGCCCACCTCGACACAGTCGATGCCACAAAGATGATTCGGTGACAGTACAGAAGTGCGCATACTGTTGCCAGGTCACATGCAGACAAAATGACTAAAAAGGATTTCCAGGACTTGTGGTACACCTGGTACCACAAGTTCCTGCTTGGTAGATATCAAGATCTTGGCTTGATAGCTGTCACTCTGTACAGTGACTATCCTGTTCAGAAGACATTGCATTGTTTGATCGCAGAACCACACATAAAATTTTCTTTAACTGATACCTTTTTTTTCAGGGACCCTATGAGTTTGCTTTGTAGCTTCGTGCTATAGTATGTTGGATGCCGAATTTCACTTTCGCAAGATGTTTGCTTATTCGTACAAATTTGAAGAAACGGAGATACAAGCTCAGAAAGTGAGGAAAGAATGAATGATTGAATGAAACACCTTAAGCGCAGCAATTTATTTCAGCTTGAACAGTTTACAGGCAACACTCTTGGGATAGCCTGAAGCGACCGAATTTTACGTGAACGTCGCCGGCTTCTCTCGCAATAGATGTAGACACCCCGAACTTACGCAATAGACGTAGAGGTAGTTGAAAAAGATCACGCGCAGACGCGACACTCTTTGCAGCTATACAGCGTCATTTCCTGCACCGCCAGCAAAGTGTGACGTGAATGCGGCCAAGCGGCTAAAGGTGACGCCTAGTCATCAACTATAGTGGCGTGCTTACACACGACGTCATTGCAGAGCTCTTTTCATAACTTTCACCAGCTACACATGACTCAGTGATAACACGGCCTTGTGTCTCTCCTCTGCCCTCAGCTGCAGGTGTAAGAGCTTTCTGGCTGGTGAAGGACATACTGTATTGCCGGGTTTTAAAAAAATAGTAATCGCAACGTGAAAATCTGCCGCATTTTATGCTAGTCCTACGAATGTGACTCGCTAAATTAGCTTCTCGCAGTACATGCGAATTACAAAGACCTGCAGTTCGTTTCGTGGTTCCGGTTTCAATAAGTGCTGACAAGCGACTGGCGTCCAGCCACGCTGCGCCCCACAGATCCACGCGCGTCCCCAGCTCCGGACATGTTCAGCTGATAGCGTATTCAAGAAAAGCGTGACCTCCCACTCGCTAAGCGGAGGGTGAATGCCTGTGGCAGGAGCAAGTTGTGCATAGAGGAAATGGCCTCAGTAGACAAGACCAAACTTACATACACCGCATCAGACTCAACGTGACCTACACGAACTACTTCAAGTGCAAGAATCAACGGACGAACTCGCCAATGTGCTTTCAATGTAACGCCCCTCAAGACCTGCAACATGTTCTGTGAGACCGCAGCCCCTACGCGTCTGAGAGACAGTCTTTGAAGGCAACATGACTCGCCCTTGGAATTGCGGCACATTCTCGGCCCATGGCAAAGAACTACCTCCGCGTTACGCGCCACGAAAGCGCTGCTGACGTTCTTGCGGGCCACGAACATTCACGAGACTTTGTAAATATCTATATAGCGTATATGTGTGTGACTATGTTTTGTTACGTATTTATCACTGTATATATCATAATCATCACCCTGGAGTATCATGTCAGGGGAACAGCCAGGCTAACATCTCCAGCATATCCTTAAAGCTTGTGTCTCTCTCACTCGGTTGGCTTGCTTTTCCCTCACCGGGCTGTATACATGGGTAGACGTTTCATGCCCTTTTGCGGTTCCAGTATTTTTCTATTTAGTGTATGTGTGACAGCCTGCGCCGAATACGTAGTGGTCGGGTATGATGGCGATGGCCCTTCTCACGCAGCTGCAAAGGTGTCATCGTCGTTTCCTGCAGCAATGGTTGGTGTGACGTGAGCGCTGTGTGCCGTCGAAAGGCGACACCTGTGTAGTAGTCGCGCACAATCGACACCACCGCCGAGCCGTAACTCGCAGCCTCCGCACCTGCCCCGAAGGGAGTGTCTCCCTTCGAGATCGGGTGCGGAAGGCTGCGCATGCCATCATGTGCCCCGCACGTGAGACCGCGCTTCCGGGCGTGTCGCTCGCATTGTTCGCCCTTCTGCGCGCTTCATCTATACCGGGTCGCATCTCTGCTCTGTGTCATGGACACGGCGCTGCGAAAGGGAAGCTACGGGTCGCGTCCCCCAATGCGACGAGCGCAAGAGCCCACTGTCCGTTCGCGGCCAGAGTGCTCAAAGAGGCGTTTCAGCGATTGGTCACTTGTACTTTCAGCAGCCATATGTATAACTATTAAACGGGTCACTCACGGTCGTTAGTGTGCTACTAAAGGTCTGAGGCGTAGCCCAGCCGACAAAGGAGGAAAAGCACACACGACGCAAAACACACACACACACACACACACACACACACACACACACAGTCATATATATATATATATATATATATATATATATATATATATATATATATATATATATATATATCACCGGGAATATACGCATGTGTTCCGTGCCGCCCTTTTGTCCTGTGTCACGGCGCCGTACGCCTATGGCCTTTAATATGACATGCCAACAAGTCCAACGCTCAACATTAGCGTATGTTTGTTTTCAAATACAGCGAAAAACAAAAATGAAAAAAACAAATATCCCTGCCCCCGTCGAGGTTCGGACACGCGAACCGTTCGGTTGCGAGCCAGGTTATTCCACTACTTTACCGCTGCAGTTCCGTTGAAGGAGGACAACATTAGAGATATATACGATGTAGAGATATACGATGGTGATGTACTCGCCATACGCATGCTTCGCGTAGGAGTCTCGACGCAGTCAGCACGCTCAAAAGATTAATGAAAAAATTTCCCGAGACATATTTCCGAAATTATCCTCGACAGCATTAGTAAATACTTCCAAGCTCTAAAACATTTTCTAAATCATATTCATTATTCTTCATTACTCGGAAGCACACTCGCTGCTCATTATCGTGGTGAGTCTGTGTATTTTGTGTATTCCAGCGTTTTCTTCAATTGCTTGTTGTTCAGCTAGCGTGTTTGTATGTACATTTTACCAAATGTCCTACGCTGCATTTGTCGTCGAGTGAAGCGATCCGGTGTTAAAATATTCGGCTGTGTGTGTGTGTCATTCGTCATCTCATTACTTACTCATGCCGTTTCTGTCTCTTCATCTGCAAGGCAATGAAATATGCTGGAAAAGCCATCGACGGCATATGTCAAACATTTATAGCATCATCAAATAAACAAATCGATCGATACAGCAGTGGTAACTTTCACTGGTCGATTTTGCGCAGTTTCCTGCTCCGCTGTTGTGTGAAAATACATTAGTTTTTCAGCTAATCTTGAGATGTACAATTTTACGCTTTACGCTTACATTGTAAAATGCCAGCTAAACATGCCATAATACATCTGGTCAAGCACAGAAACACGCAGTCTCATTCTTGACGCAGAAATAAGTTGCTGTAAACGAACCTGAAGAGATCATCATTAATATAGCATTCACGTTCCTGCGGTCGTTGTGCTCAAAAGAATGGCGTACTTTGTTAACCCCACTTCTACAAATAATATTCAGCGGTGACTGTGAGGATAGTATGACACATCTGTGTGGGCAAACATGACGTAACACAATCCGTATGGGCGTTTTGTCCCCGAAATTCGCTGCGCGTCTCTCATCGTACTGTGGCGCCGTAGCGTTGGGGTGCTTTTCCCCAAGAACAGTCACGTCGTGTCTTGTCATTGCGCACGTTTTGATGCTGAATAAAATTACCGCTTACTCTGCGCGTCAAGGCGCGTCGCATAGCAACAATTTACTTATAAAAAATTGAGCGCGCTCATATTATAGCTTACAATGAAGCAAAAAGAAGTTACGGGACGCGATGCAACGCATCATGCCGAATTGAAGAAGTATCAGAAAAAATTAGACGAAAAGGCAAAAAAAGAAGGAATGGACAATTAATGCAAACTATATTGAGAAGAGCAATACACATGTACGTACATGTGTAAATATGGTAATACGTAAATATATGTGTATATGTGGGCGTTAAGACATAACATGGTATGCTGAGGGACGCTTACAAAGCTATCGCCTACATAGATATCATACTTGGATAACATGAAAGAATATGTCAGTGCACTTCGCAATGAAGACGTAACACAGAGTGAACAATCACGATGGCTGTGGATAACATGGTTGCGCAAGCATACAGGGACAAAAGGGAGATGTATCCACCACGATGCGCTAACTTCGACAATTTATTCTTGGGGAACGCATACAAATATAATCCATGCGCGACTCCTGGTCAAATTGTCATACCGCTCCTTCTGAAAAGGCCGTCTGGTTATCAAGCAGGTCAACAGACTCAGCGCTGACGCACGTTTCACCATTCCGCCTGATAGCCTGCGCTTCTATACTTTCACGCACATCCTTATCTACGTGTATTGCAAGAACAGCGCAATCGTTAAACAAAGAAGCCTTTACAATGAACAGACAGATGACCTTCGCGGTAATTCCTTACGTTTAAACAAAGTCCTCTTAAGCGGTCATTCAGCATAGAATATAAGCCATGTCCGCCTTCGCAAAAATGTTAAACACAAGTTCGCATACCAACGCGCCTAACACGCAGCGGCGCTAAAGATAACAACCCAAGGTTGATTCTGCGGGGATGTTTCACCGTTCGATTTGATTTGATAATATCTCGATCGCACAGCCAAGGCGTGTCATCGCACCTAAGCATGGATATACGTCGTAACCCAGTTGTAGCTGCGACAGGTCGAAACAAGTTGATCATAATTATTATGCAAGCACATGACGGGGACAGGAAACACTGAACCACTGAAGGGCAAATAACAACTGGCGTTTATTGAAAACGCATGGCAGGAGGAGAGGTCGCACGAGGTTGAAGAAGCTATCTATCTATCTATCTATCTATCTATCTATCTATCTATCTATCTATCTATCTATCTATCTATCTATCTATCTATCTATCTATCTATCTATCTATCTATCTATCTATCTATCTATCTATCTATCTATCTATCTATCTATCTATCTATCTATCTATCTATCTATCTATCTATCAATAATAGTATCACGTCTCCTCATTACGACGCTCTTCCCAGTGAACCAAGGCTGACGCGTCTTGCCGAGTAGACAATATGGGCCACCGGGTACGCGCCCGACATGACAACTTGCACTCTATAGTTACATAGCATAAACTAGCATAAACATAATCATTTATATTTCTACCCATAATAAATTTCTCATCGCCAAATTACATATGCGTTACATTTTGAATACTAATCGCATTAACGTATATGATCATCGCCAAAGGGTGCGTTATGCCTAGCTTTTTTTTTTTTTTTCGTTAGCGCAAGAATCGTGGAAAATTGCCAATTAGCCCAGTTTCAAGCATAGTTGATCGTTAGAGGAATTAGGCTGTCGTGCTGAAGGCGCGCGCAATTTATTCATAAACGCATGATCGAGTTGGGATGGTCTCAAGTGTTCATCATTAGTTGACTCCTATCTTCAGTCATTATTTTATGTTCTTGCGAATATCGTTTGAAAAATTGTCATGCTGTCTAATTAATCTTCTATCTTTATTTTGGAATAATATGTTAAAATGCTCCTATCGCGGTTGACTTTATAAAGGCCAGTGGTGATGTCAAAACCTAACATCAGTTGTAAAGCTCACAGCAGCCACGGATAGGTAACCCACCCCCCTTCCCTCCGGCGTCAGGAGTATGACGCCTTCCGTCCGGCGTCAGGACGCCCAGCGCTGCACATACAAATAAATTGTCGCTCTCTATTTTGCCCCGATAGATTATGTAAATATGCACGACGAAAAATACGCAAAAATCACGACTAGCATTGGTGGCATCGTCATTTATTGAAACTCTTGGCTTCACACGTGTGTGTGAAAATATGCACCGGTGTATATTTTCACACGGAAGAAGAGTAGGTGTGAATGCACCGTAAGTGTACCCCAACAACGTGTGCTCAGCTAAGGACTGTAAAAACAAGGGACTACATTTTTGTGCGCAGTCCACGGCCGCCTAAGTGCACCTCGCTGTTTCGGCTGTGCTGCACGGACGTCATCGTATGACTATGCCAAGTTTCATCGGATGCGAATCTCGCCGCGCCGATGCCCCAGCTGTCAACTCTTGTCCCGCCTGCTGACAATAGAATTTATTTATTTATTTATTTATTTATTTATTTATTTATTTATTTATTTATTTATTTATTTATTTATTTATTTATTTATTTATTTATTTATTATTTTTTTACGCTGGTTAAGCGCTTAGCTGTCCTTCCGTCATTGTGTCGCGCCTTGCACTTTGGCATTACTGTGTGATCCGTCAAGCTCAGGTGAGATCGCATCAGATAGACGTCTCGCGGGAACGCTCTTCAGATCTCAACTTTTATAAGTATTGTGCTGGCCTGCATGCTGAACTTTGGTGTGCGATCTATCAGAACGTCAATATCTGCTACGGATGTCGCATTTACTTGGTGAAATCGTATACACACGTACCAAAAGCACACATGTGCTTTTTTTTAATATGCGATATTTCATTATTTCAAAATACAGCCCTGCTTTTGAATGCCGCGCTGGGAGGAGATAGAGAAACAAAGTGGGATGGAAAAGGCAGGGAGGTTAACCGGAAGAGCTTCTGGTTTGTTACCCTGCACGGGGAAGAGGGTAAGGAGAAAAGGACGGAAGAAATAGCGGAGAAATAAAGCAGAGGCGCGCAAAAGAAAGATAGAGGAGATGGGGAACGGTCTGAAACAACTATAGTCTCTCTAATCGGCCACTCGAACGTAAAACCTTCAGTAGTGCGTTGGCCGACTTGTGGTATGACGACTGTATAGGTTGGCGTTTCAGTTTTCAGGATTACAGGGAGGCGTGTGAAACAACTTAGGAGGTGCTTTTGGAATGGCGACATGTGTTTTTTCGCGTTGCCTGAAGATGCAACTGGTATCTCAGACACTAACAAAACAAAGAGGCCAATCAGCTCGAAATACTTCAGTTTGTGAACACACCGGAAAAATATTTGAAGATATGATGTATATGCTGGAAAGCGTGCTAGGTATACGTTGTCTTTACTGTTTACACTTTATGTGCGTTTTGAGCTTAAATCGGCGCGAAATGCTTTGCTCTGTTTCTTCTTTTGTTAATTTTTATACTGCGGATATTTATATAAGGACGGTTCTTACATGTCTTACTAACACGCATAATTGCGCTCTTTCTGAGGCGGCGTCTTACTTGTACAGTGCCGAACACAGAGAGGAAGCGAAGAGCGGCCTGGAGGACAACATTACGTATTAGGGACAAAACATGGCTGGAAGTTATCCCAGTTGAGATCAAGAAGAAGATGTGTAATTAATCACATTATATCACTCAAAGATAAGATAAGGAGGACGAGGGCGTAGCTGCGAATCGGGGAAATCGGAGTTCCTGCCGCTGGTAAATGGCAGTATTTGGGGTGACAAAATAGGTATACAAGGGGCCAGATGATTAGGCGATATCACGAGATCAAGACATTTGCAAAATAATGATGTGCGGCATTATAGAGATAGTGCATCTCTGGGAGAAGGTTTGTCTTTCAGTTGATTTGAAGATAATGATGACGATGATGTACTTCTACCTCGCCATGCACCTCGTATTTTCTTCCGTCTTGCACGATTTTCTAATGTAGCTCTTTTCTTCTCATGGAAGTCGGAGGCAGTTAGCTGCCAACCTCCGCTCTACATTCCCCGGTGAACTTTACTCGACCGATTCGCTCTTTCACGGTTTGCTCTAGCGATCGGCGATGTGTCGAACTCGCGCAACGCGATGTGTTTGTGCATGTGTACGTTCAACTCTGGAAGAGAAACGCGCAAACAACTGTCAGCGCGAAACACACTCAAGTTATCGATTCTAACGCGTCGACGCTATAGGCTCGTGTGTGCATGTGTGTGTGTGTGTGTGTGCGTGTGTGTGTGTGTGCGTGTGTGCGTTGTCATGTCATTTCTATCTGTTGATTTTACACTCGGCTGTTGAAAAGCTGGCGAAGAAAATGGTCAGTATTTCCATTATCGCCATATGAATAAACCAAGCACTCAAGTCGCTATAGAGTGTGCAATGTGAAATGGGGGGAGGGGCTTATACGAGTGGTATAACGTGTCTGGCTTGACAGAAAAAAAAAAAAGAAACGCTTTCGTTAACGTAATTGGAAGTTTCTTGTTGTCCTTATGCTTATTTACTTCGAAATAGCCGTCGAAGTCGGCTGTCAAATGTTTCGTGATGCCGTTCTGCATCCTTGGGATACATGTTTATGCAAGCCTGGTTGCTACTATCTCGACCTCCGAACGCGTTCAAGGCAACATTTAGTTTCTGATAAGACGAGGCACTACAGTGCGACGGATACGCCTCCCTCTCCCATTGCGTCGTGTGTTTCTTGCAGTGCAGGCTTTTCCATTTTGACTTCACTACAAGCACTCATTGTCGGAATCCTCAGATTCGCGTGTGATGCAGTGTCAAACTGGTCAGTCAATGTGCTGAACAAGAGTTGGGCTTAAAAACAAAACGAAAAAGGCAAGAGACACTGCTGCGACCATCCCAGCTACCGCATCGAAGGAGTTCTATGACGGACGCTAAAGAGAAAGCTTTCGAATAGCTGAGGTGTTTTGCTGTTTCACCAAGTTTCCCGCACTGGAATTCGATTAGCTAACGACAGTTGTACAGAGTACCGAAGAACATATTGATATTACTCCGTTTCAAATAAAAAAAAAAGTTGTCGCAGTTTCACCTGAAAGGCGAAGCATCAATTGCGATAGCAAATTTGTAGAGAGCTATACGGAGTAATGATAGTAGCTTTATCAGCTGTATAAACTTGGACATGCAGCAGCACCGGCAACACGCAGAACTGTTGTCGACGCCGTCGGCGTTTTGCCCGCGTTCGCTCAAAATGCGTGCGGCGTTGGTGACTGTTGCCGGAGCCTCTGATATAAATAGGCACTTGGTGCCGCAGCTAAACGTCGCCTCCCTTCCCTCCCCTCCCCCACGGCCTCTCGCGCGTCGGAAGAAGGCGCGTTTGCTCTACATATATGGTGATTGTAAAGGAGGAAAGAGACGCCTACTTCTGCAGCCCTTAAGCGAGGGCGGCGCAGAACGCGCGTTTGTTCTCCGCCGTACGTTCACTCCCCGTGAAAGCGCGCGCCCCTCGCGCCCTTTCACTCGCACATACAGCGTTCGGCGCGCGGCGACGATTTAATCTCCATTGACGTCATACGGAACCTCACGGCGACGCCGACGGCGACGCCGACGGCAGAAATCTGATTTTGAGTGTCCATATAATTGCTATCGCAATAAAAGAATTGAGTAGAGAACAAACGCTCAGTTTTGGAAAACATTTGAACCAAGTTGTAAATAATTAAGAAAGCCGTTAATTAAACATATTTTCAAGTCATAAATAATTCTGTTTGATGATGATCACACTCTGCCTTTTATAACATGCGTTGGCCCAGCAGAAGGACGGGGAATGTCACAGTATAGGAGATTTTCAATGGGAGTGAGCCGAATTTAACTTGGTCAAAAACGACATTTGATGGTAAGACATTTTCAATCACTTCGCCTGCTAATACAATTGGAGTGTTTTACAAATAACTTGGACTAAATATATGTTCAATGATTGCTCGACTGACTGAAAATGGTGGTAAGTTGTGCCACGGGCCTTTCTACAATTATTTTATGAAGTTAGAAGACAAAAATCAAGCGATGCACAGAAGAAAGAAAAATAGCCTTCTATTTTTCGATGAGCGTTCTTTGTATATGTACACATATATAGTGCCTACATGCTGTGGTCTCAGTAGAGACTGGCAGTATTGTAAATAAATAAATAAATAAATAAATAAATAAATAAATAAATAAATAAATAAATAAATAAATAAAAGATAATGATCATTCTGGAGCAGGAACACTTGAAACAGTACTTATAAACACAGAATTGTGCCCTGAAATGTTTTCAAGCTCGAGAACATTTCACACTCGGCTGTTGAAAAGCTGCCAAAGAAAATTGGCAGTATTTCCATTATCGCCAAATGAATAAACCAAGCACTCAAGTCGCGATAGTGTGTGCAATGTAGAATGCTTATACGAGTGGTATAACGGGTCTGGCTTAACGAAAAAAAAAAGAGCGCTTTCGTTAACTTAACTGAAAGTTTCTTGCCACGAGCCCTTGGGCTCGTGGCAGACGCCTAGGCAGGATGAATCCCACCCTATTAACTTGCCGGACAAAAAATAAAGTTTTCACCTACCTACCTACGAGAGCATGAAGATAAACAACCATCACCACAAATGCGCTGAAAGCTTCAAGATACGAGCTAGAATAACTTGGAACAAGAAAGTGAACAAAATCTAAAATTTTCGGGAAAAAGAAAGCGACAAAGAAGATGTTACGAAGTTAGTGTCAACGTAAATAAAATAATAAAGTGAGTGAATACACCACTCGCAATGAAGTGATTCACCAAATCAGTGAACAACGGGATCGGAAAGTTAAAATGCCGAGTTATAGTACAATGAAGCTTAGTAGCTAGCCAGAGTATCACATACAGTCATGCCCAAGTCTGGTCTACGAGGAGACAAAAGTGCCGATGGTAAGAAGCTACCTAATTCCATAGCTTGTCGTAAACTGTCGCGCACTACCATCGCTCCAGCTGGTATTCATGCGAACAAACAAACAAACAAACAAACAAACAAACAAACAAACAAACAAACAAACAAACAAACAAACAAACAATTTGACTTGCGACACATGTTTCACGTATGCCCCTGTGTTTTCAAAAGACTCGTAGCGGAGCCCTGTCAAGACCTGGAAAATGATGTGCTGCAAGGGCTTGTCGGAAATGATGAGTGCACAGCGTGTACCTACATACATGGTTTTACGCAAATATTCAATCAAGCGCACTCGCACATTGCAGTTCCGTTTGGTCAATTGCCATCGGAGACAGCAACCAAGCGAAGAAAGGGACCTCTCAAAGTATCAATAGTTGGAAAAAATAATAAAGACACTCCAGTGCTGCTCGCTTTTCTGCACTTAGTTGTTCGATTTGTGTAATATAGAGTGCTGCTATATAGTAATGTCGCCTGTCGCAATTATTATTTAGAAAGTGTATTTATTACTGTCTACTTGAACGCCATGTGACATGACCCCTAATTGTCGACGGTTTGGCGTCTGTCCCCTGACCTCTCCGACTCTTCCATTTATTACTCAGCTGGGCCATTCAAGGGAAAGGAAAATGATGACAATAAAAAAAACGAATAAAAATCCTCCAAGAACACTCACGAGCCTCACACTTCCTGGGTCCTCGTTCATTTTGCCACGGGATACGCTCATTGTCAGCCGGCGCTGAAGGCTCAAAAGTTGCAAAGGTGACGACTCTTCTCTCTCACTCGAGAAGAACACAGTGTAGCGGGAGAGGGCAAAAAGCGCGAACAGGCGAGCGTGGTCAGGAAAGGGCAGCGAACCCCGGTCCGTCAGGCGGGAATGCCCCCGTGTGCGAGTCCGGAGGCGGCGGCGGCGGCGTCACCTGTAGTTCATCCGTGCGCGACGTATCACGGCGCTACGAGCTCGCGTCGAGATCAGCGTTGCAACTCGGAGATGTGCCCGTGTAAACATGGCAGCGCCTGAAGCGCGCCGTGTGGCATTTGAGCGGAACGAAATGACGCTCCTCTCTCAGCAGCACCCCCCTCCCCTCTCTGTCAACGCGCGGCTGTGCGCGAACCTCAGCTTATCTGCGTCAGCGAGGGCCGCTCACAAAAGCAGCGCTGGGTGCGTTCCGCGTGAATACGACGTTGTTTGCTGCCACCGGCTTCTTCACTCACTATCTTGTAGACACGTGTGCACTTAAAAAACAAATGAAAAAACAAAATGAATAGCGGATGGAAAGACGGATGGGCATGCATTGGCGGCTGTAATCGTCTGGCAAGGACTCCTGTCTCGCGCGGCATCTCGCGTACAGCTGTTCCGCGCGCGCGGTTCGTTTCTTGTGCGAAGTATTGATCAGCGAACCGCAAGTGCGCTCAGCCTAGGAAGATGCGACGGCACGTCGATTCGAACGCGTAAGTCCTAGAGTACTGAACACCGACTACGTGTACGTAGAAGTGGCCTTGCGAGACCGTTCACCGAAAACGCTGTCTCACGGTTCGCGGTGCAGCATTTGTGCCCGCTGCAGCATTGGCGCACCCCAGCCATACTCGGTCAGTTAAGTGAAACCATGCAACGCCCACGTTTTAGTTCTTCGCACACTCCGCCATAAGCGTGTTTTGTCCGAGTGCTTTGGAAAACACGCTTACATCTCTATTCAAGCATTTCTGTGCATTCCCATGGAACTGTGGGCATTAAAGGCTGCAGTGAAGTAGAGTGTCGTAATGCGCGAGCAGGGGTGTTCCATTTAACAGCACTGGAACTCACGCGAGATATAGGCACCGTGCATTGCAGTTTGCGCGCGATCTATTAGCCACTACAAGTGAAGCTTTGGGACGGCCAGTGTCAAAACCAGCAAAACTGGAGAGACTCTGTATACATTCCCGGTGATACTTTCGATCGCTTATCACGAAAGAAGACTATCCGAGTTGCGAAAATATCAAAGTGCGCATGCTCTGCATATGATAGCACGCGTTCGCAAGCGATATGAGCAGCGGGAACAATTGTGAGCTTGATATCGTCAAAGCGCAGGGCATGCCTCTCAAACGAGCGACGATAAGGAAGCCGTTGTCGTTCGGAATGGCGTATCATTTAAATCGCCTCTCTAGCGGCCGGCGTCGGCAATACTGGGGCGAAACATCAAATGTCGTAGCGCCATCTGAACAGAGAACGGTGCCCATAGAGATGTAGATATAGAAGATACAGACATAGAAGGAAGACAGAGAACACACAGTCGTGTGCTGGGAATTGGTTACGCGTTGGTGTTCCGTGTGTTCGTTTTCTTTTCACGCTCATTGCTTCAGGGTGGTGTAGGACTGCCACCTTCGTAGCGACATACACTAATTGATAGCTTTCACGTGACGTCACGCACCCACCTTATCACCATTTTGGGGCACCAACATGGCGTCCATCTTATTGAAAGTTTTCACGTGACGTTACGGACCCATCTTATCATCGTGTCGGTGCACCAACATGGCGGCTACAATGACGTCAGTGCAAGCCATCTATAGAGGGAAGGGATGTGTGTGTGTGTGGGGGGGGATAGAGAAAGGGGACCATGTTAAATACCAGACCATGCTAGATACCTGTTGTCGAACATACACTCACATTTCATGCACCTGTCAACCGGAATACTTTTAGGGACTTTTTTTTTTTTTACCAGCTAGCTTAGTACTAGAGAACGACATTATAGCATATAATTACGAACCGACTCCTTGCACTAACAAAGACGACGATCACGGGACGTTGCGTGTGTTGGCCTATCCCATTTATTTGGTACGACCCATAAGAGAGGATCATCATCATCCATCGGGGCTACCTCTATAAAGAGCCGGTATATAAATCGTGCCCTGCCTTTTATTTATTTGACGCATCGTCACATCATCACATCGAATCAGTTCAGGACACCCCAAGACACACAACCACTGCAGTATTAATTTCTTTTTTTTTTTTTAAAGCACAGAAGCTTACTGTACTCAGTTTCCATGTTTATAAGCCCTTTATTCGCTTTGTTCACTTCATAAGTGTTCCTGTGACGTAATTCTTCAATAGAGCTAGAAGGATAGCAAATCCAAAAAAAAAAAAAAAATACGTGCCGGTTAAATGATTGAATCGGTAGCATAGATATAATGAAATAAAGAAAGAAAGAAATCTTTAAGTGTGTTTTAATGTGATGTTTTTCATTCCTGTGGTTTCATTGGATGTATTTCTATGTGCAGCGGGCACCAATTAATGGCGCCAAAATCTTGTACACATCAGTATATTAAAAAACAAACGAGCAAAAATAAGGATTGCTATGCCGGGCGAAACCGGAAAACAGGCTGGCAACTCTTATCGTTTATCAGGTATACTCGCAAACTCGTCTTTAAGTGCTTGTACGTGCTTCGTAGAAAACGCCCGTTATCCGTGATGCTGAATCGAAGTACAGTACTTTGCTGAGTACGACATCGAGTGTTCGATTTCCAGCAACAGCGCAACTTTCCGACGGGCGAAACGCAAGAAAACGCTCACGTGTCGTGGTTTGGTCACGCTTTAGCAAATGCCGAGCAGTCAAGATTATTACGGAGTCCTCCACCACGGCGCCCCTATGCTGCTTTGCGGTGGTAAACCTTATCAATCATGTCAGCGCGTTCCGCATGATCATGGCCGACTCCGCAGCCTGTAGTCACTGCTGTGACGGGTAAACTAACCGGCATGTCCTGTGCCAGTGCCCACAGTACAGTGTAATGAAGCGTTCACTCTGCGCTGTGCTGAGCCATTTGGATCACAGGCGGCTTTCCAGAGAGATATTTCTGCATTTATGCAACGTCGACGCGACTCATTATCACATCAGAAGGCCGCGCAACATTACTGTACTTTTCGAGATCCACCGGCCTGTGTGATCGCCTATAATACTTAATGTGTGTTTTTTTTCTCTCTCTCTCTCTCGACCTCCGGACTTTATAACGCTTTTCCGCTAGCTGATTCCATTTATGACTGAAAGTGTAATTTCATCCCATCACCCAATTCTCTGTCATCCTCGACTGAATCTTCCTTCCCTTGATACCATTCTATAACTCTAATGGTTCACCGGTTATCTACCCTACGCATTACAGTGCCGGTTCAACTGCATTTCTTTTCTCTTAATATCAACTAAAATATTGGCTACTGCTGTTTGCTCTCTGATCCACACTGCTGTCTTTCGCGCCTAACAATTTTCTTCCCAAAGCTCTTTGTGCAGTCCTTGACTTGTTCTCGAGCTTCTTTGTTAACCTCCAAGTTTTTGCCCCATATCTTAGAACCGGTAGAATGCGATGTTTTTACTCTTACATTTTCAAAGATAATGGTAAGATTCCGGTCATGATTTCGTAATGCCTGTCATATGCGTTACAACTTATTTTATTCTTCTATAAATTTCCCTCTCATGATGAGGATTCCATTTGAGTAATTGACCCTGATAAACGTAGCCTCTCACAGATACTGGATGCTGACTGCCAGTCATGAATTCCTCTTGCCAGGTTACTGAACATTATCTTTGTCTTCTGCATATTAATCTTCAACGCTACTCTTACACTTTCTTGGATAAGGTCCTCAATCATTTGTTGCAATTCATTCCCAGCATTGCTGAAGTTGCTGAGGTATTCGCCGTTGATCCTCACTCCGACTCCGTCCCAGTCAGTAGCGTGAACACTTCTAAGCATGCAGTGAATAACATTGGAGATTGTGTCTCCTTGGCTGACTCTTGATTGGTATTTTTCTCGTGGAGGACTAAGATAGGTTTTATTTATAGTTGGTAGGATATTCACGTACGCTTCCTGTACTCCTTGATTACGCAGCGCCTCCATGACTGCTGGTGTGTCTACTGAATCAAATGCTTTTTCGTAATATATGAAAGCCGTCTAGAAAGGTCGGTTGTACTTCGTCTGACTCTTTATATCTGCACAATTACCTCCATGAAGTGCTCTTGCACGAATGAAATGCTATAGCGTAATGACCCCAAGATAACACGGTACAAATGGCAAGGATGAGGTGTCGCGTTTAGGCAGAACGGTTTGAGTGTTCATGTCGTTTACGCCATGCACAGTAACGTTTTCTAAACAGTCTGTTGATCAAGATATTAGTGCAAATTCTTATGCGACGAAAAACTTCTTGCGGAAATAATCAAACAGCATTGCTCTCTTTAAAAAGTACAGCGATAATTTTCTTTTCATTTGGTTGCAAGCCGAAAGACGTAGCCGATGAGTAACCTTTGGCACCGATAAGGAATTGTACTTGGTCGTGTTGTACTCTCTTGAACAAAAGAGTCGCTATCGCACGACATGGCGAACTGATTGTCTACGAACGGGCGCTTCGGTATATCTAATAAGCAGGTGGCGAAGTTTTCTCCGTCACAATACAAAGCTATTTGCGCTGTCTTATCGAAGTTACCACCGCAACGAGCAATCGATGTGTGGTAATCGAGCGGGCAACAGCAGCGCCGTTTCATGCGCATACACAGAAAGGCATAGGGTATGTGCTGTTTGAAAGCTCGCCTTATGCCGAAGAAAGAAGAGGTATATATATATATATATATATATATATATATAGTTCAAAAAGTAGAAGCACGTAGGAAAAACATAAGACTTTACTGACGTTTCGGCCGGGGTCCGGCCTTCATCAAGAGTTCGAAACGTCAGTAAAGTCTTGTTATGTTTTTCCTACGTGCTTCTATTTTTTGAACTACTTCTGTACCGGCTCCGGTTACTCTTTACTTCACTGATATATATATTATAAGAGAAAATATGAGAGGTCGGCCTCAACTAAGTACTTTTCTATAGCCCAATATACTCAACGTTGGAGCAAGGGGAACAAAAGCCCAGCAAATGAAATGCTACTAGTTCTTGCTCTTAACAATAACTCACTCTCTGTCTCTCTCTTGCTGAGAGCATTGTGCAACTGCACTAAGGCCCTTGGCAATATACTTGAACCACGGCCTTTAGTCTCGAAGAGGGAGCGTATTTTGCAGCAAAGAACATTTTAATCAGCTCGGACGTCGATTCAGTGTATTATCGCACATTATGCGTAAGTTGTTTAAGTAGCTCACCAGTGTGTTAGGGCACGTGTGTGATAACACCTCACCTCCCCCCTAAAGAGCGATTTGGCTGCGCGCTCTTTAAAACGTCTTCCATCTTATACCCTAAGTGAAACCTGCCTTTCGACAAAACGAGAAATAGGGCACCTCCGCCTCGGCCACTGCTCTCTTCCGACGTGACTCTGTCGGGAAAATTGCGACACGAGAAATAAAGACGATAACGGAACTCCTATCGCTTACTCGGGGAGGCCAGGCAGATACGAGTGCTCGCGTGTGAGTGTCTGGGTCTTTCGTTTTCCTGATTCGTTTCGGGTTATCGGAGGCAGTGAAAATATAAAGAAGGGAAAGGTATACACTGGCCTCGTGACCCTTGCGCTGGTTCGTGCCGGTGCTAGGCAAGCGTTCGAAACTGCTTTTACGTGCAGATCGACGTCGAAAAATCTGTGCGATAGATACCGATAAGGAAATAATACATAATGATATTTAACGTCTCAATGCACGAGCTCACCCTCCGCTGTGGCTTAGTGGCTGTGGTGTTGCGCGGCTGAGCATAGTCGCGGGTTTGATCTCGGCCGCAGCGGCCGAATTTAGAAGGGGGTGGTATGCAAAAACGCTAGTATACCGTGCATTGCGTGTGCGTTAAAGAACCCCAAGTGGTCAAAACCAATCCAGAGACTCCCACTACGGAAAGCTTTATTATCAGATCTAAGCAGTGTGATTCCCATGGCATTTAAAAACCCCGTTCTTCTAAGAAAGTTGCGACTGAAAGTGTTCGTGTGTGTAATTAAAAAAAAAGATCAATCTTCATACCTGGAGGTACCTGCATTCTTTTGACCCATTTTAGTACGTTTTGATCCCGGCCTTCATTGTATAAGGCTCTGTACGATAGGGTAAGGATTTGACACGTAAAATACCAGAAAATAATTTTTTAAAGCATAAGCTAGGAAATATCGGTGGGGAAGGAGGTGTTCCTGATACGGTCTTAAATTACGGACCTAAAGGCGTGCAGGGAAAGCACGGTGTACCAGTGATTTTGCTTTCTGCTACCATCCGAATAAGTCGTCATGGTCACCAGTAGAACCCGCGGTATCATGTTTAGCACCAGAACGCCATAATCATTTAGGCACCACGGCAGGTGCACGCCACACTCATGTGCTGCTAAGTATATCGATGTTTGTGGCCGGCCCATGTAAGGACCTTTCACTTCATGAGTGACAAGAAAAATATGATTGGTAATGATGAAAGGCAAAGCAGTTATCAGAGCATGGCGTCCCAGGGAACAGCGCCTTAGGTACCTTGAACTGAGTCCTTGCCTTCCATCGTGTTTTGTCTTCCTCTTTCCTATTCTGTTCGCTCGCATTCCTCTGCTGAGAACCACGTGTGCCAACTCGCCCAACAAGTTACCCTTATTAACTGGTAGTATTGTCCTTCCCGATTGCGATATTTCAGTTTTAGCCCGAAAGCTACCCCGTGCTCTCGTCAATGTATGAAGGTGACTTCCGCACTTGGGACTCTGGTTCAAGTGGAAACGGTCTTCAGTCGCATTTGCAAGAAGGCCTCCATGTCATATGCGAGTACAGTTTTTTGGAGGAGAGTGGTATAATCGATGTGACCAGGCTTCTCTATGTGCTTTGACGCCCAACTGGAGCTTGCTTTGTATCGCTCCCGCGACCCTGGACAGCGGTCAGCGTCAAGTTGTAATGCAGCTTGGCGCTGACAAGATGCGCAGCAGCGGTTCTCCGCATCTTAGCTCTGACAGCGATTTCTGCAGTGAAGCAGCCAATGTGACCACATTAAATAAATAGGCGCTTTATTACTCTTTATAGTGTAGTTGATGAAACTATTTTTTTTTATTTCGTTACCAGATCCCTGAGAAGAGTTACGTATGTATTTCTCTCGTTATACGTAGAGCTGTTTTAGTGAGTGAGTGAGTGAGTGAGTGAGTGAGTGAGTGAGTGAGTGAGTGAGTGAGTGAGTGAGTGAGTGAGTGAGTGAGTGAGTGAGTGAGTGAGTGGTCTGGTTGGTCGTTCCGACTCACAACAACCTCCTCCCTACCGTCGCCCGATCTCATCTAATTTTAGAGGCAGGTCAGCGCACACGGCGGCGCGATCACGCTCGCCTGAGACTGGCCTTTTCTGTCGCAGCTGCCGTACTACGTGAGTTTACGTGCATTAATCTGCAGGGCAGCAACTCGATTCTTGACGGCAGCAGCGAAATCGTTCGCTCACCGGAATTCCCCCTCGGTATTGCCACGTGACAATACTGGCGTGGCTCCTTGCTATCTTGCGGCGCGAATGTGGGAGCGGTCGTGTCTCGTTACGTTCTCAGGGTGCAAGGCGGGAAGCAGAGAGCAGGAAGTCTTTGGTCGCACGTAGAGACGGAAAACAATTCAGCCGTAGCCGGAGCCGTATCCGGGTTAAGGCGGAGTGTTGGCGGCAGTGAGCGTCGTGACTTCGACCGTTCTCCTAGCACATCTGGCGGCGATTGCCGTTCACGTTGTGTTCGCTGGCACGAGCATGCGTGTTTGAGCCGCCTTCCACCAATGCACTGCTTTCATTCATGCTTCGCGAGGTCGCCAACACAGCATAGGAAAAAATTCCCGGCAGCATCCATCTCCCCGATGACTATCGACGTTAATGCGATTAGCATTCAAGCAATGTAGCGACACGTCGCATTGCCGGACACTTTATTTACAATCTGTAGTGGCCATTTTGACATTTTCATTGATTCGGCTAATTGCGACATACACTGTCTCCGGGATCGGCACACTTTGCTATGACATTCTCGCCCACCACATAGTGAAAAGAACACAGGAACCCAATGTCCCTGTGTGGTCGTCTTATTTTGTGCAATTATGACTTCTCTACACGTGAACCAGATATATGCCTGCGAAGAGTTGATAAATATGCAGTTGCTTTCGACCCACAGCTTGGAGGGGTACCCCGACCGCCTACTCCTTTCTGCTTTAATATCCTGTACTGCACTTCTTTACGTGCAGTTTCTTTCTTTTTGTCTTTTCTGATACATGTTAATTATGGGGTTTTACGTGCCAAAACCACGAGCTGATTATGAGGCACGCCGTAGTGGTGGACTCCGGAAATTGGGCCACCTGGGTTCTTTAACGTGCACCTACATCTAAGTACATGGGTGTTTTCGCATTACGCCTTTCATGTGCTGCGCTTTGTCCGCTTTTTTCTCATGTGTGGTCGTTAACGACTGCTGCTGCCGCTGCTGCTGCTGCTGCTGATGATGATGATGATGATTTATTGGCACCCCGTTTGAAAGGGGGGCGGAGTCACCTAGCGTGCTTGAGGTACTCAGGTGTGCTTTACATGCCATTCTAGCATTTTTGTATACATCTCCGTAGTCTTGTTTTTCTTCATCAAAAATTCTCTACCTTGTACTGCTACCTATGCTTGCAACAGATCCGGTCGTGTCAATCTCTTCTCTGCTTCTTTTTTCACCAATACTCCAAACGTCTCTAGCTTATCTCGACTGCTGACCGGTTGTTGCTTCCGTCCACTTTAAATCCAAGCGCTTCGGGAAGGTGTACGTTTTACCTACTCGTCTCACTGGGCGAATACCTTCGCATTTCGTTAGGATGTGCTGAGTGGTCTCCGGATTTTCGCTGTAGCAAAATCCGGTTGTGTGCTTCGCGCACCTCAGCGCGCCCCACAACGGCCCTCTTGAGAGCTTGAAAATTCGTCGATGTCGCATAGGCGAATAGAAGGCACGCGCCAGTTGAGAATACTCGTAGACCCCACAAAAATGCATAGAGCACGAAGTGGGCATTGGTTGCTTTACTTTATCAACTGATGAGTTTAAAGTTACTTTAATGTAAACAGTGCAGTGCTCACGACGGTTCTGCAGTTTTGCTTCGCCTAATTGGATCGTAATTGCTTAAGAGTGATTGAATAGACGCTTAAGAGCAACACTAAATCAGTTTATATTGTTAGACAAATTATTCTTGGAAACTCATTTTGATCTTCCTTGTCCAGGAAATTTTCATTCCTAACGAGTAAAATTAGTGCCAACCACTTCCTTAACACACTTTCTTTTTATTCAATGTTGCACCAATGCTGTGGCATCGTTGAAGTCGGTGCGGTACCTCGGATGTCGCAATACTTTCACACATTTTGGCCTTTCTCACCACATCCACATTTTGGATGTGGATTCACATTCACACATTGTGGATTCATGTACATTGTGGATTCATTGTGGATTCATTGTGGATTCATGTACATTCACACATTTTGGCCATCACCACATCTCGCGGTGATGGCTGTGCAACCTCCCGAGGCCCCGTCCGGTTCCGGTTCATCAACGGGAATCGCTTCGAGGAAGCGCGGAAATACATCTAGCGACAGCGAGGATACTGAACTGTACTCCGCATCTGCTGACGAGTCATCGCAAGACGGCTTTGAACCTGTCTTGCACCGTAAAGCCAAGCGAAGGATCGTCAATGCATCTTCGGTGTCAAGTTCGTTCACCGTAAAAACTGCACCTCAACGATGGCCTCATACCGTCCTGTTTGTGCCAGAGCACTCGACAGACAATCTGCGCGTCCTCAACAGGCAAGCACTGTCTTTGTTTCTTGAGAACACTGTACCAAACGAGATCAAGGATGTGAGGATAAACACGCGGAAAAACATCTTAGCCGTCGACGTGATGACCACGAGTGCGCTGAGCCCTCTGCAGCGTATAACGCAGCTGGGCAACATAAGGGTTCGATCCATTGTCCCAGCGGATGGTACCATCATTGCAGGAGTCATTTATGACATTGACATTGAGATCCCTGACACAGACCTTCCAGTGCTCATAAAACCAGCAAGTGAGAGCAACGGTATTGTGCACGTTGGCCGTCTTGGCAAGACACGTTGTGTGAAATTAACGTTCAAGGGTGATTGCCTTCCTTCCTACGTGAAGGTTGGCCACTTCCGCCACCCGGTTCGGCCATTCGTTCCAAAACCGCTGCAATGTTATAACTGCCAGAGGATCGGCCATGTGAAGGGCGTTTGCACGAATTCAGCCACATGTCCCCGATGCGCCGAGCCACACTCAGAACAAAACTGTAATGCGACTGTTTTGAAGTGCCCTAACTGTCAAGGCGCTCACAGTGCTTCATCCAAAGACTGCCCGAAGATTAGGAAGGAATGTTCTGTGCTCAAACAAATGGTACGGGACAGTTCCACCCACAAGGAGGCCGCTGAAGCAGTGCGACGTAGACGCCGCCGCCGCCGACGGTCCTCACGTAGGACTGCGCCAGCTTCGAAAAATGCGTTACCTCTTCAAGTAACAAAGTCACCTGCAGTTCCCAGCGCAGCAAACGCTGACACAGGACGGCAGAAAACTACGAGACGTCTCTCTACAGATGAATGGCCACCGCTCCCAAGTACACGACCTATTGATACGCAGCAGCAAGTGCCACATCCAGTACAGCAAGCTGCTCCATCGGATGAGGTGCGACATACAGATCAGCAAGTGGTATCGCTACTGCGATCCTTAATGAATGCCATTCGCGTGTTGCTGAGCAACATCCACACAACGTCAGCCAAAAGTGCACTGCAAGTACTGGACACACTAAGTCCGGTGCTGGCAGCCCTTGAGTAAATCATGGCTCACCAGCAGCTGTCTTTTCGAGAGGAGGTCCGAAAAGCAGCAATCTTCCAGTGGAATGCCCGGGGACTACGATCGCGCATCGCCGATTTCCGACGGTTCGTGTACGCCAACAGGTTTCCCATCATCATCATCTGTGAGCCGAATTTATCGAACTCAATCAGGCTATCCGGCTATGAATCATTTATGTCATCAACTAGTGGTGAAAAAAGCAAGGTTATGGTGTTTATTCGCCGTGACCTCACTTACATTCTTCAACCTGTGCCACCTCATGACGATAACCAATACGTATGCTTAACAGTAAAGAAGAAAAGACTTACCGTCACTGTTGTTGGTGCGTACCTAACACCATCAAGTAGATTTGACTCCAAAAGATTACGAGATATCCTGTCAGCAACGCCTGATCCATGGATTATCATCGGGGACTTCAACGCACATCATACAATCTGGGGAAGTACGAAAATCAACGCGAAAGGCAGAGCCTTGGTATCATTCGCCTCCGACAGCGAGCTCTGGGTTTTAAATGACGGCAGTCCTACTTTTTTACGCGGCTGCACATACAGCAGCTGTCTTGACTTGGCCTTCGTATCACGAAGTCTCGTCAGGCGTACAGGATGGTTTACGGACATTGAAACGCACGGGAGTGACCATATTCCCACATATGTCAAGATCAGAGGACTGTCGTCGTCGAAATCAAGTGATACCATCCGAAGAGTGGACTGGCCCAAATTCCAGGCTGTTATTGAAGACCAATGTCAAGGTAATTTATTACATAATTTGGAAGAAATAATCAAAACCACAGTGCAAGACAGTACACGTACTCTAATGCGCTCTTCGAAATTCACTGAATTTGACGTAGAATTAGAGCGACTTCGAGCTATACGGCGACGTGCCGAACGTAGATACCGACGCACGAAGTCAATGGACGATCTACGGACCGCTAGACGCCTACAAAAGAAGATCCAGCGCCGGTTAGATAAGCTAGAGTCACAACGCTGGACTGCTTTCTGTGAATCGTTGGACCCTCGCAAGCCCCTATCGCACTTATGGAGGACGGTGCGAGGGCTCAGGACGCCACCCGTACAACAGTCTCCATTCAAGGCTCTGGCCCTCTTCCAACAACGACCAGATATTGAGGTCGCAGAAGACTTCTGTGCCAGATTATCCGGGCAGCACACAGCTTCCAACAACTTATCACGTTTCATCAGCTTCCCGGCACCACGTGACCCCCGCATGGATCTTCCATTTTCAATCCATGAACTCAAGGCGGCGCTAGCTTTGTGCAGACACACGTCGTCACCCGGACCTGACGGAATTTCTTACAGAGCTCTGTGTCATCTCGGTGAGCGGGCGAGGAGTGTTCTTCTTGAAATCTATAATGAATCCTGGCGAGCTGGCACACTTCCCACAAGCTGGAAGACTAGTCGCATAGTTCCGCTACTGAAGGCTGGAAAGTCTCCGTTGGAACTTTCTTCGTATCGCCCGATTGCATTGGCGAGCTGCGTGGGAAAAGTGATGGAGCGGATGATCCTCGGACGCTTGGAGTGGTACTTGGAATACCACAACGTCTACCCAGATGCCATGGCAGGATTCCGACGCGGCCGCTCGTCGATTGATAATGTCGTCGACCTGGTTACCTATGTTCAGCACCAAAAAGGGTGTAAACGTCTGTGCGCTTCTTTGTTCCTCGACGTCAGAGGTGCGTACGACAACGTTACACATGAATCCATCCTCGCCGCTCTCGAAGAAATAGGCCTCGGTGGTCGGATGTTCCGATGGATTCATAGCTATCTCTCTATGCGATCTTTCTTTGTGAGCACCGAGGACGGCCGTACTTCTTTGCATTACACCTACTGTGGCGTCCCCCAAGGTGGCGTACTGAGCCCTACGTTGTTTAACCTTACGCTGATTGGTCTCCTTCATCACCTTCCAAACACAGTTAAATTATCAATGTACGCGGACGACATATGCGTTTGGGCGTCCGGAGTGACACGCCTACAGCTGCGTGCCAGGCTCCAAAAAGCTGCCACTCAGACTGCACACTATCTCCGAAATCAAGGCCTGGAGATTTCATCTGACAAATGTGCACTTGTGGCATTTACGCGTAAGCCTATGACGCATTACAGTGTGTTAATCAATGGTCAGATGATACCATTTGTACGGTCATATAAATTCCTGGGTGTCATTATTGACAGAGACGTTTCATGGAGCCCCCATGTATTGTACATGAAAAAACGGTTGACAGGCGTCTGTCACCTTTTGAAATTCTTCGCTGGAAAGACCTGGGGAATGTCGACAAGCGCTATGCTTCGATTATATAGAGTACTTTTTCTTGGCTTCTTGCGGTACAGCTTGCCAGCATTGACTAACGCAAGTACAACAAGCCTACGTACCATACAAAGTGTGCAGGCCCAGGCGCTGCGGATTTGTCTAGGTCTTCCTCGAAGTGCGTCAACGGCGGCAACTATTGCAATCGCCAGAGACCACCTCATAAAGACCCACATCGCAGTTGAAGCAATTAGAATGCACGTAAGGCACCTTGCACGGACTCCTTGCCACCATCTAGCCTCTCTACCTGCGGAGAGACCACACGCCTCGTTCTGCCGAATGGTATCCGCACATCGCGAGGCTATACCATCTTGCTTCACACCTGCCGCGAGACCTTCCACTCCTCCTTGGTGTCTCATTCAGCCAACGATCATCCTGACAGTACCTGGCGTCCGGAAAAAAGCAGATATGTCATCGCCGGCTCTTAAACAGCTTACCTTACTCCTATTATATGAAAAGTACCGGAATTACACCCACATATACACCGACGGTTCCGTCTTGCAGAACAGCTCTACCGCCGCTGTCGTTATCCCAGAAAAAGCCACCACTATCAAGATGAAAACATCTCACTTGACAACGTCAACGGCAGCAGAACTGGCAGCGCTTCGAGTCGCACTACATTTTATTAATGATGAACCAGCACACAAATGGTCCGTTTTCTGCGACTCGAAGACGGCACTGCAGAGTTTACTGTCAGCCTTACGGCGCGGTCCACAGGAACAGCTGGTTTTCGAAATCACAGAGGCCATACATCACCTGACTGAAAAAGGACACGAAATAATCTTTCAGTGGCTGCCAAGTCACTGTGGAATTATTGGCAATGAACGTGCCGATCAAGCTGCTCGTTTAGCTCATGAGCAAGACAACCGCCTATCGATCCCGCTGTCTAGGACAGATGCTGCAAGGATGCTCCGCCTGCTTGCACGCCAATGCACTTCATCAGACTGGAATAAACCACATTTTATGCACGCCCGATTATACACCTTGGATCCAACCTTAAGCCTTAGACTTCCAACAAGACTTCCCCGAAGAGATGCGACCCTTCTGTGTAGGCTATGGTTGGGCGTCGCGTTCACCAATGCCTACGCGTTCCGCATAGGGATGGCCGACAGTGCAGCATGTGACAATTGTGGAGACGCGGAAACGATTCGTCATGTTCTTTGTGAGTGCCCACAATACAGTGTGCAGAGACAATCGCTCTCCGTCGTGCTGAACCAGTTGGATGACCAGCCATTTTCGGAAGAAACAATTCTGCAACATCGACGCGACTCAACATCGCATCAGAAGGCCGTGCAAGCGCTCCTGCGGTTCCTGAAGTCCACTGGCCTGTGTGAACGTCTGTGACTGGAACGCCTCCTTTGTTACCAATGCCTGTGTTTTTTTTTTGTTTTTTTTTCGCTCTCTCTCTCTCTCTTTGCACTCTCTCCAACCCCTTTATCCCCCACCCCAGTGTAGGGTAGCAAACCGGAAACTGACTTCTGGTTAACCTCCCTGCCTTTCCTCTCTCGCTTGCTCTCTCTCTTGGCCTTTCTTGATGGGACGGGAAGTTTGGTCGAAGTTGCTAGGTTTCGTGTTTTGTTACCTTATAATATAACGTGAACTCTTCTTTATCGATAAACAGTTAACTTGCTGCCAAAATCTATGACGTCAGATGGAGCTGGTGCGGGAAAATTGAGGTGGTGTCGCTACTTGTTTTATTTTCTGGCTTACCGAGCTTCCACTCACGGTAAGACAAACGTTTTCGGTATCTTAAAGGCGTAATCAATTATTCTAACCTAATCGTCTCCTTTATAGTTCATTTAACATGTACAGCAAAGAAATGAAAATAGTCGTGATAGCACCGCACCGTTGGTTAGAAGGTTTTTTTTTTTTTTACTTTCATTTTTTTCTTTAAGAAAAGAAAGATGCGATGCGTGTTCGAGGCCTGTCTCTTCGCTTTCTATCGTCACCTGCCAAAGCGGTTCAGCAGCTATGCCGCTCTGCTGCAAAGAACGAGGTCGCGGGTGCTTACCCCTGGAGTTGGAATGCAAGAACGCAAGTGTGCAGTGCTTTGAGTTCACTTTAAAGCATACCGCACACACATCATTCGACCGTTCATATACAGGTTCCCGTTATAAAATTCAGTGGGCGACAGCTCGTCCTGTTTGTTTCTAATTATCCTTTTGGTCTTGCGTTCCGTTGCCTAAGCCAGTAGTAGGAATCCTCAACGCTGATTGAAAAAAAAAAATTCTGCTGATTTTCTATTGAAATGAACGTCGTAAAATCTGAAGGCGAAATTTTTTGGTGGTCTCTCGGTTGTAAGATGGTCAACGTGGTAAGCGTATGCGCTCGTTTATTCGGAGATTTATACTCTGCCACTATAAATGTTTCAAGAGCCAGGGCTTAAAACAAAGGTCGTGACCTCTGGTGGACCTCTGGCTCATTCGTGTAAAACATAAAGCTCTAATTGAAGAGACTCTCGCGACATAAACAAACGTATATATATATATATATATATATATATATATATATATATATATATACGTAGTTAGCCTGACCTGGCTAACTAAGGACTTTTGTCCTGCCAAGTTGGAACGGGCGAGCTGCGCCTCCCACTGCTCCAGTGTGTTACTGGTATTTGGTCTGTGAGGGTGCTTAGCGCACTCCCAAGTTACATGTATTAGGGTAGGTATGCCACCGCACCAAGGACAGCTGGCCCTATAACGAGTGGGATACATGGCGTTTAGCAATTTTAAATGGGGGAACACTCCGGTCTGTATTTTACGCCAATCGGCGGCCTCTTCCCCGCTAAGTTGTGGGTGAGGCGGCGGGTATTTTCTGCGGACTCCACGCTGATGAGCAAGGATGTCTTTGGCATTTAAATTGGTGCAATTTTGTGAGGGATAGTGCGAGTTGTTGGGGTTAGAAGAGGACGCCGTCGCTCGGTTAGTAAACCCTCGAGCTAACGCGTTAGCCTTTTCGTTCCCCTGAACCCCTGCGTGGCCCGGGCACCAGAGCAAGCGATGACGGTGGTTCAAGGATCGCGATAAACGTAAGTTCTTATCGATGTTTGCGACCTCTACCGAAACCAAAAACAATCTAACGTTGTAGCGTAGTGTGAGATATGACAAGGCTTATGGCTAGTCTGTTGGAAACTATATCCTCGGATGGGTATAGAGGCTAGATAAGAACACGACAATGGGGCCCAGGTGTAGACGTCTGTATCTTTATCGACAGTGTCGAAGTCTCCCGCGTCATAGTTACTACCCTCCCGTAAGAACCCACAGTTTGGAACGCAGCAGAGAATACAAACATTGCACACAGAGCCATCAAACATCGGGCTTCGTGTGAAACATCTCCGTACATCGGAGATGTTTCACGCAGAGCAGTTTCCACCGCAGTCGTTCACGTAATGATTACGCTGCACTGTAAAACACTCGCACAAGTGCAGAGATTGCCTGTCAGACCTCGGAAGCCGCAGAAGTTGCTGACGCATAGTATGCAGCCTAGGCCGGTATAACGTAAAACTATTTAAACCTGTTTTATTCCGAATTCGCCAGTAGCCCTCCGTGATATATGTCAAAATAGCTCAGGCCCCGCCCACATGGGCTGCAAATGACATTGTTTTGCATTATCCCCACCCTACTCAACTACTATTTCAATTTTCCATGCAAACTTTGCCTTGATTAGATTTTTCTTGCCGGCAGTCGGTGGACAGATCAGCACTTTCGATCGAAAGCAGGGCGATAGGCACCTGGAACCTTCCTCTTTTTATTCTTTATACCATAGTGTGTTACGTCTCGCGAGCTCTGCATACAGTTTTTGCTCCCTAAGCAAATAAGAGGAAAGAAGAGAACTAGCTGGTCAACATAGCTGGATAAAATTTCAATTTGCGATGGTAACTCAATGCGTCCATAACCTAGCGTCAAGGCAGCTTTCTCTCCACCGTTTAGAAGTTCATTGCCCTTAACTTGCTAAGCTGATGCGCAGAAGTAGTGTACGCGTAGCGCACTGCAAGTGTAGCTCACTCTACGCATGAGCTTGTTCTCCTCTGCCTCTCCCAGTGAGGGTGGGGGAGAGCAAACTACACGTTCATACACCCTGCCAAGGAAAGCAGTTGCAGCCTTGACAAAGACAAGTCCCTCTGTTGAAATTTTGGCCACAGCAACATCCCTTGTTCGACCACTGTTGATGAACACACCATCAAGTCACTAGCCCCCGTCGAAGCAACGTTATGCTCTTGTGTTTTACAGCTTCTTGATCCTATCGATGATAACATTTCAAAGCGTTGATTTTGAAGAAGAGACATGCATATGAAGAGCACCCCTTTCTATCCACGTGCCACGCCGTGCAAGAATATAAAAAATAGGGTGTCATTGTGAATTACTATTTAGTGCGGAGGACAAATGCTTAAGAAAAGAAAAAGAATGAATAGCGTTAGTGAGAAAGCTTACTTGTGGTACTCGTGCAATTCATGATGCATTAGGACCGAACGTACAGGGTACGATTTTTACGTAGTGAGGTACATAATTACTTCCGTTGACTAAATAGGTAAACCGAGTAGACTAAAACAGATTAGCGTGCAAATGTTCGTACAAACTAAAGTAGCCGTGCAAACCCACTACAAATATATAAAAAAAATTGGCCGCATATCTGCTTGCTTCGCTGCAAATGGCGTCGAAAGACGATAGTCTTCTGCCGCCCCGGATACGTAACACCCTCTCTTCTCCCCCCTCCCACCCCTCACGCTCTTCCCCCTTCCCTCTCACTCCTCCCATGATAGATGCAATGGAGGTTTTGCTAAATTCAATTCAAATTTCCCGTGCTCGCCCTGCTCTCGCGCCATCTGTTGGGACCTTTATTACTGTTTATTTATTTATTTATTTATAGTACCCTCAGGGCTTACAATGAAGCATTACAGAGGGGAGGGGCTAAAGATACAGATAATTATACAAAAAGGAGAAAGGAAAACAAGAATAATAATCAGATGACAGCGCACGGTATAATGTATAAATAACGCAAGTAGGAGCGACACAATAAGCATATTATTATAGTAACAAAAATTAATTATACAAAGGAAAAACAGAAAACTTCGGTAATATAGATAAACTATAAATGCGTGGTATATAGGTCAAGTTAGAGTGAGGCAATAAACAGAGAATGATAGAAATAAATCATTATACAAAACATACTGTTTGTAGACTAGACGGATAAGAAAAATAGAAATAACTTATAAACAATACTGATCAGGAGAAAACGGAACTGATTCGCTATACATTCACATCAAGTCATACTAGATAACGTTAGTGAGTGCTTTACGGAAGTCATCGGTGTTAGTTATATAGACTAGTGGATCCGGTAGGTGATTCCATTCCTGGCATGATTTCGGAAGAAATGAATTACCATAGGTAGACGTCTTGTGGAATGGGATGTTCACCTTATGACGATGGTCCAAGCGTGCAGAAGGGGCTGGTTCGATAAAGCGTGACTTGAGTGTGGGAATTAAATGGTATATTTTATGGAACAGACAAAGGCGAGCGATTTTTCTACGTTTAGAAAGGAGAGGTATGTTTAGGGCAAGTTTCATGCTAGTTACGCTTGCTGTGCGCTGGTAATTGTTAAGAATAAAACGAACCGACCGATTCTGCACAGCTTCTAAGCTGTTAATTAATGTTAATTGATGAGGGTCCCATACAGATGATGCATACTCTAGGTTAGGCCGAATATAGGTGACATATAACTGTTTTTTTTGGTTTAAAGCCGGCTACAAAGCCGCGGCTTCAGTCGGTTTGTTTTAACGCGTTGTGTCTCTTCGACACCATTTTTAACGTGTTGATTTTTCATGTACTATCGTAAAAACCAGTCCAATGTGTATTCTTAATTAAATGAACGCTGCTTATCACGGTTATGTACATATATTTTGCCTCAAATAGGCCTGAGGTTTCCTTTGCGCTGTATAACCTTTGCGCTGTATAATGTTGACGTGTATGAACCCGTGCCACCAGTGCTAGTAGCTCGTTTGGTTTTCGCCGGGCGGTTGAATCGAGTAATAGACATACATACATACATACATACATACATACATACATACATACATACATACATACATACATACATACATACATACATACATACATACATACATACATACATACATACATACATACATACATACATACATACATACATACATACATACATACATACATACATACATACATACATACATACATACATACATACATACATACATACATACATACATACATACATACATACATACATACATACATACATACATACATACATACATACATACATACATACATACATACATACATACATACATACATACATACATACATACATACATACATACATATATACAAAGTTTTTCGCTTTTAGGTAGCCCAAGAAAGGCTATCGTCTTTAAAAACTCAAAAGGGTGCATGGTTCGTGGCCCGCAAATTAGAAAGTAGCTGCTGTTACAGGCAGCAGAAGAACTTCTTTTGTGATATCTTGCTAAAGAAATTTTATTACTGCACATCGCTTCTCAGCGCAAGCGAGGTAAATAAAGGTGATGATGATGATGATGATTTAATGGCGTCCCCGTTGAAACGGAGCGGTGACAAATAGTAATCTAGACTGCTTGATTTAGTGAGGCATGCTATGCATGTTTTTTTCTAGCATTTTTGTATACATCTTCTTAATCTTTCTTTTTTCTTGAAAATCTATCTTGTACCGCTACCTATTACTGTACCAGATCCGGTCGTATCAATTTTTTCCCCTGCTTTTTATCCACCAATACTCTAAACGTAACTTGCTTATCTCGACTTGTGACCGGTTCATGCTTCCGTCCACTTTAAATCCAAGCGCTTCTGGAAGGTGTACCTTACCTACGGGCCTCACTGAATGAGTTCCTTCGCATTCTATTAGGATGTTCTGATTGGACTCCGGAGTTTTGCTGCAGCATACACATGCCTAATTTAGTTCCGAATATTTGCTCTGGCATGTTTTTAGGCAACCGGCTCGAGCCTCAAATAGCAAGGCACTACCCTTTGCGTTATCATACAGATTTTCCCTTCTGATTTCTTTCTTCCCATTCCTGTAATTATCTGTCGTCATTCTTGTTTCCAATCTTTGTATCCGAGTCACTGTCTCTGTTTCTCTCACTTTCTTTCTGATGACTCCTGGTTGTCTATTCACACTTAAAATATTCCTGTACTTGGTTGCCAACTTTCTTGGCCTCTTCCTCCATTCTGTGTCCACACTTTTCAGGTACAGATACTTGTGCACGTTAGCCGCCCATTTGTTTTCATCCATGTTCCTGAGTCTTCCTTCAAAACTAATTTTGCTCTGCGCTTCTCCGACTTCAAGAGAGGCCCAACCCATGTCACCCTGCACTGCCTCATTTGTGGTTTTATCGTAGGCTCCCAAAGCCAACCGGCCTACTGATATTTGGTTAACTTCCGACCCCGACAAGATATCCGATTTTAAGCATAGAATGGCATTTGCGAACGTTAGCGCTGGCACAATTACTCCTTTCCAGATTCCATGCACAACCTCATACTTATTGTGGCCCCACAGTGCTCTGTGTTTCATTATTGCTGCATTCCGCTTCCAATTTATTTTCAGATTATCTTTATGGGTGCTTGAGTAAGTCTTTCCTTCGTTTATGTATACGCCGAAGTATTTATATTGCTTGACTATGGGTATGACTTGCTGTTGAATTGACACCACGTAATTAATTCGTCTATTCATTAAAGATAATTCCCGATTTCTCTCTGCTAAACTTATTTGTCGCTGAGTTGCCATAGATACTCGCAAATGTCTGCAAATCTCTTGTATTGTCTGCTAGTAGCACTATGTCGTCCTCATACATCAGTCCAGGGACCTTCTGTTGCACCATTTGTGCATTACGCATGTAGGATAAATCAAACCCTAGTTCGCTGTTTTCCAGTCATTTTCTATGTCCTTAGCATAAAGCGTGAACAACAATTAAGACAGAGGACATCTTTGCTTCAGTCCTTGGTGAATTCCCACCACTTCATTACTTTTTCGACCTTCCCATACAACTTGTACTCGGTTGTCTCTATATATCTCCCTTAGCAGCTACACGAAATCGTCATCTATGCCTTCTTGCTTAAGAATATCCCATAACAATTACCTGTCTACGTTGTCATAGGCTCCTTTAATATCTAGAAATACTATCGATAACGGTCTATTCTGAGCTACTGAAATCTCTATGCACTGAGTTAGTACAAATACATTATGCTCTAAGCGTCTGCCTGGCCAATGAACAGCAGACCCCGTTTCGGTTACTGGGCCTGTGAGGGTGCTCTCTTGTCAAGTTCCGTTTTCTTTTACTGCGCAGGCCTCTCCTGTATCAAATATCTTCCTTATCTCTTCGTTTCATAAATTAAAGGAATTGCGTGTGTAAATAAATATGATGATTTCAATAATATTTCACGGCGTAAGGATACTTTTGGTCAACGTGTGAAATAAAAAAAAACAAATTGTGTGTATATATAATCTACCAATTAAGAGTTTTATTTTCGATTCTTACGCATTTCCAATGCTTTAAATGTGTCAAACTTTACTTTCAATTCGCTAAATGATAAAGCGATGATCAAGGCAGTGCTAAGCGCATCTTCTATTTGGTGGAAACGAGGCGAAACAACGTCAAGCCTTCGTCGGGCCGTGACTCTGCTTGTTATGAAATTAAGCCTACCGAGTGTGAGCTACAATATGATGCTGAACAACGCCAAGTGCTGTAGATGATCCCTCTGTTTAAGAAATGTACACGGTACAGATAATTACGCAACTATTCGTGATCGCCTGCAGTTTTGGAATACAAACGTACGCCGCGAAAGGGAACTGACAAATGTAGGCCAGTCGATCGAATGCTCATCATAATCGTCTTTGGACCTATGATAGGCCAAACCATATATTTATTAATGATCTAAGTACTGCAGTTCCCGTAATGATTCTTTCACTAACTTTATAATTATAAAACTTATTGATTAGTCGATTGGTTGATTAATTGGTCGATATTTGACGCTGCGGCCGACAGGCAACATACCGGACGCTGATTTTTCACCCACGAGCCAGGAGTTATTACTCACTGGAGCGAAAGGTGCCACCTCTCCGAGCTCTGACCTACTTTGCAACTGTTCAAGGTTATCTTCTTGGACAAAAAGTAATTTTAAAGGAGACAATAAAACTGAACGAGGCTGTCAAAATTGTCTTTCACGTCCTGCATTCGTACAACCGAGGACCGTTGTCGTTTACTGGGTAGACCATGCCTTATCATGCGAGTGGTAAAGCTGGCTTATTCGCTATTTTGGAAACGCAGTATACCAGTCTACCCTGACTTAATATTTTCCTTTCTTCTCGTCTCTCCTTTTAAGATTCAGAGGTAGAGCTACAGGGTAGCGAAACATCGTTACAGCTGGCCTGTAAGCATTTTTCTGTTATTGGGACGGGAACAGCTGTATAGGTTGAGAAGAGAAAGGACAGACAAACACAAGGCGTGTTTCGTGTTGTTCTTTCTTTTGTGTCTCGTCGTCCAGGCACCGCTTCTTTTTCAGTAGAGTGGACCAGCCGACCCTTCGTGCTCCGTTCGTCGCAGAGGAGCATCATAGAGTCCGTTAGGAGGTCATCCTCGCTAACTGTGAACACAATTCGGCACGCCGGCTCACGGTCCGCGACAACAAGAAGCCCGTCAAGAATGCAAGCATCGCGGTACACGCTGTGCAAACGGTCTGCACGCACGCAGCAGCGTGCCGGGCGAGAGTGACGATTCTCCATCACGGCTAAGCAAAAACTGCAGGCGCGACACGCTGCTGTGATCTCGAGGACACGCGTTTTAGTTTCATGGTCGGGGAGGCTGCAGTTCCACCGGACCGCAACGAAAGCTTGACGCCGAAGCGCTTTGCAGAGCTTCGCCCAAATGAAGCAAAAACGTATGTTTAGAACGGCACCTGTGGCTGCCTGCATATGTGCACAGTGCGTAATATGATCTTCGCTATACACACTTGTATTTCTAAGAATTATACTAGTACACATATTGCCACAGGGGCTCGGGGGCTGACGTCATGCTGCTGACCACGTGGCATCAGTTTCAATTTCTGGCCGTGGCGGCCGCTGTCCGCGGCGTAAGCGGAATACAGAATTGCTTCTCTATCGCCGTTTTGGGCGCACGTTAAACAACTTTACGTGGTCAAAACTAATCTGGGACCTCCACTATATATGGTGTGTCTCAGAACCCCTCTGTCGGTTTGTGATGCTACCTCATCAGTCAATCAAGAGTCGTGCAGGAAGGTTTTGTGTTGCTTGACATGTGGCTCAGTGGATGTATCAACTTCGCATGCGCCTGCACCGTCCTGCCAACGTTCACATTCGCTTGAGAGGGGCACCATAAAACATACGGGAGAGAGGATATAGGACCACCGTTATGGTGATAGCCTACGCGTTCTCTGGCGCCATTTGCAGCTTGTATCAAACCAACTAGCCCAAGAGTGCGTTTTGGTTCACACTAAAGGTATGCACATCCTAAACAATGTGCGAACTCTGTCAAACGTCTACGGGCCACTACACTTCACGGGCAGTCAACAATCTCCCAGGCGGAGATGCTGCAGTGCTCCTGGTGCTATGTGTTTCTGGAAGGTAAGGGAATCACTCTGTAGGTATTCCGCGCACGGGGGACGTAATATACAACTGTAGCAAAGCCTCACGGCCAGCTCTGACTAAACAAGCACTGACATGGGAGCCCTTGCGGTATTCGCGCCAACCATAGTTTAACAACCTCGGCTTGGAACGTTGCCATCCTCTTTACGTTCGAATGTCCAGAGTGAAAACAACTCCCGCTGTTAGTATTGTTACTCGCGTGTTCCCGTTGTCCGAAAAAAAAAAAAAAAAAAAACACGCTCCTCTATTCGTCACAGACCGTGAATCCATGCAACCACGCTCACCGCTTCAGGTTGCCGAAAGTGTAAGGCCAAGCGATGGAAGTCACACCGTTACAGTAGCATGAAAAAAAAAAAAAGATAAAGTGGTCTAGTAAGGCATGTTGTCGTTTGTTCAGTAAACATACACCTTTTTTGAAAGCTGACCTTGTCACCTTTGGCGTGACAGTATTAGTGTAAAACTGGTACCATTTTTACAAAACGTAACCTAACATTGTAGGGGCACTATCTTCGACCCAGAAGTTCTAGATTTTCTTGCACCTATAGTGCCGCGCCAAAAATGACGTCTTGACAGGGATAAGTCTGCCCGTGGCAACGTCTGCGCGGCTCTCAGCAGCGCTTGGGTCTGCGTCGGTTCAGGCAGCGCAAAGGGATGTGTGTACGTACTCCTTTGGGGGGCGGCCGGCGTCTAAGCGTCCATGGTAGCAACGACGGCGCAGCGAGCAGCAGGCACGGCTCCCGTTGCCGGAATGCGAGAACGCTTCCGTTGTGGCCGCGTCGCCTCTGCCGTGGCGGCCCCGAAACACGACAGCGGCAGCGTGCGGGAAACCGGTCGACGAGCGGCGAGAGAGTCGTCGCTCACCGCTTCGGAGGTTCTTCGCTGCCGTCGAGTTCGCGCCAGCGCGTGCCTTCCTTCGCTACTGCTGCGGGGGAGACCCCCGGCCAACGGCGACCGGCCGCGCTGTTTACGCTAGCGCAGGTGACGCGCGTAGCGCGATGTGCACGCGGTTCGCCGGCGTCCAGCAGCAGCGGTGTAACCTTGGCGGCTTGGCGAGATGCCTTTCTTAGTTTTGAAATTAAAGCCCTTTCATCGTCCACAAACGAGGACTCTGGGACGCTACCAGTGGTGACTTCCGGTCGACGTATTCACCTGACGATGAATCCTTTATACAGAAGCATAAAGGATATGCCGCATAATTAGTCGATGATGAACGAAACGGCTGTCCGCTACTAGGCCGGTGCCACTATCAAAGTTTTCGTCACGCCACTTTTGTCACAAATCGCACAAAAGGAAAGCGGCGCGTGTGTTTTAGCCAGCGGCATGACGCGTTTCACATATTCCTGCGCGTCGTAAGAAACTTGTACTGAAGTGCAGGAGGGCACACGTCGGCATAATCTAGAAGCATCGACACACGAGCGGAAGCTCGTCCGGTGTCGCAAGGCTCACTGCTGTCGCAACTCGCATAAAAGGGTCTGCATGCTGAAAAGGACACCAGCGGTCCCAGTACGTTCGCGACGAAGACGAAGCTTCCTTTATCGCTGCAGGAGCGCCTATGGATGTATTGTTTGTCGTGAGTTCGACACACGATGCTTGATCTAGAAATTAATGGTTCAGCGCCGAGGAATCATGGGCGCGAGAAATACCGCGCAAACACGGGACCAGCGCCGATTTACGCCAGACGGGTTACTCGGCGGAAGTCAAATGGATATATATGTCATCATCATCATCATCATCATCAGCAGCAGCAGCAGCAGCTTATATTTATGTCCACTGCATGACGACAGCCTTTCCCTGCGATGTCAATATATATATATATATATATACACACGACTCAAATGGTCATCCATGACGCCGCAAAAGTCCAGAAAATCATGGACGAACTAGTCCTCTTTGTCAATCAGCACTATAGCAATGCCGCATTGATGCGTCGTGCTAATCTCAACGTGAAATATATATATATATATATATATATATATATATATATATATATATATATATATATATATACAGGGTGTCCCAGCTATCCTGCGGCAGAATTTAAAAAAGAGGAACGGCGTTACGCGAAGCAAGCCTATAGTGCGTATTGTTTCCAGTACAGTGGAGTAGCCGCCAGTAATATTTTCGTTACTGAGATTTAATAAGTAATTGTAATTGATTATCTAACTCGAGAAATACTGTCTTAATTATCAAAGTGTCAATGAGAAAATTGTAGAACAACATGAAATACACCCGATACAGCATTCTGATGCTCAATACGTGCTACATAAAAGTGCTTTTCCGAGCATGAAAGAAGCCGGCGAATACACCCAAAGTGCTTCGAGCGGCCAGTCGCGCGGCAAGTCGTGCGACAAGAGAACAAGAATTCAGAATGGCCAGTCAGCCTCTAGAGTCTGTAAAGGAATAAGCTTATCTAGGTCAATTACTCACAGGGGACCCTGATCATGAGAAGGAAATTTACAAAAGATTAAAATTGGGTTGGAGTGCATACGGTATATAGATATTACCAAGCCCTGACTGGGAGCTTACCACTGTCGTTGAAAAGTGTACAACCATTGCATTCTACCTGTGCTAACATATGGGGCAGTAACTTGGAGGTTAAAAAAGAAGCTCGAGAACAGGTTAAGGACCGCACAAAGAGCGATGGAATGAAAAATGTTAGGCCTAACATTAAGAGACGGGAAGAGAGCGGTGCGGATCAGAGAGCAAATGGGGATAGCCGATATTCTAGCTGACATTAAGAGAAAAAAAATGGAGCTGGGCAGGCCATGTAATGCGCAGGATGTATAACCGGTGGACCATTAGAGTTACAAAATTGATACTAAGAGAAGGGAAGCGCAGTCGAGGACGGCAGAAAACTAGGTGGGGTGATGAAGTTAGGAAATTTGCAGGCGCAAGTTGGAATATGCTAGCGCAAGACAGGGGTAATTGGAGATCGCAGGGAGAGGCATTCGTCCTGCAGTGGACATAAATATAGGCTGATGATGATGATTAGGCCATAAAGCAAACTGTGTGGTAAAAATAAAATAAAAAGAAAACTTCTACTTTTACAGTTATGTAACTATAGTTTTCAGAATAGTGGGCTTACATGTGAAGGTTATAGTGTTTAACACACAACCCTAAAGCACAATATGGCAAATCAGTTCTGCTAGCATGCTGGTCAGCTCAAATGGTAGAGCGACCGGCTCCGGAAAGGCGTTGGTCCAGGGTTCGATCCCCGGACCATTTTTCTTCAACTGCAAAACTTTCTTTCTTACAGACCCATATGGGCTTCCTTTGTAGCTTCGTGCTACATACGGGTGGATGACAATTTTTCCTATCATGAATCCTAAAGCACTCACTCAAGCGACTCCGGTAAAATTCGGCAACTTGTGCGACGCGGACTGCTATTTCGCGCTGGTTTGCCTCCGACCTTCATCAACGCTTAGCGGTTACTCTTCTCGTGCGTCCCAAATCAAGTGTCTAGCCTAAAGTACGCTTGTGGTTATGGTTTGCAGTCATTATAGCAAGCAACGCTGCTACCATGTATAAGCCTTGCTCATGGTACTCCTTGGCGCTCGTGTGCTCTATTACATAAACTTTATTCTCTCTCTCTCTCTCTCTCTCTCTCTCATGGTCTTTGGCCTTCTGCGCTTTTCCCCCCTCATGTTAGTAAGAGCACCTACCAGTTTCCTACATTTTGAGAGTGGAGCGTTGTCAGAGTAGCTCCTTGGACAGCTCTCGTCGGGAAAAAAAGAATTGCAGTGCATACACCATATACGTATATACGACTTGTTCTGCAGTATGTAGTCTGACGGCGATAGCTGCATACCAGTCTTATCTGTGGCTCGTACGCGCGCTTGTGTCACCATCAGGTCAAGTCAGGTCAGGGAAAGACAGGTCACCGAGACAGGACGGCCCAAAAGTTCCTCTCTCTCTGTCCTTTCTGTTGTGTTTGTTTTTCCGCTTGCTTGTTTTGTGCCGGTTTTGATGTTTGGGTCGTGAGCGCGTTCTGGCGAGTTTCCACGGCTCTCTCTGAACCTTTCCTCATACGCTCCGAGTCTGCTCCCACACTTTCCCATACTTTTCGTGCTGTGTTCTCTCACGCGCGCATGGCTCCGTGCATCAAGCTGCGTACGCTTCCGTCTATACCGCAAGCCTCTTCCGCTCTTCAACGTGATATCTATTGTCGTTTATGGGACTAACGACAGCACCAGGCAGTCCAAGTCTCGACGTAAAGTGTGGAACAATCACCTGCACCATATTACTGTCTCGCAACAGTGCCTATCGAGTGCATTGTTCAGCATTCACAGGGGTGTCCGCAGGTGTCCCATGGCCACCAAGCGGCACGAAAATGCAAATTGACCGTATCCGTCTTTAAGACTCCTGTATTTTCCGTGTCACTTGTTGCAGCAGTAGTAGTAGCAGTAGTAGTTCCACTTCATCTGATTCTTCTAATTATTCAAGTACCTTTGATAGTTTTGGGTATGAATGTTTAATTACTCTCCCTACTCGCTGCCCTAACAATGTCGATGACACCTTTATTGATCACACATTATCGAACTTAACAGACCCACCGGATGCAGGCATTGTTGACACCGACTTTACCGATCACTACCCTATCGTTCTATGCTTTCGCAATCACTCAACTTTAAGAAACACTTCATATTACAGTTGTACCGGAAGTTGTATCAACTAATAACCCTCAAAAAGCTTTTTCACAGTTTCTATCGACACTGTCATCGTATTTCAACTCCCACTCTCATAAACAAATGCATGAAAAAAGGTAGCATCGCTGCAAGACTCATGGCTTACAGATAGCATTCTGAAACCAATGCTGTCGCATGAAAACTTGTATAAAACAAAAACAAAGAAACAACCTTTTAAAACTAAACTACTTGCCCGTTACAAAAAAATCTCTAATTTTCTGCTCAGCTGAGAATTGCGAAGAGGAATTATAACGAACAAAACATTGTAGAATGTGGTAATAACACTATGAAAAAGTGGGAAATCGCACATTTTTTAAACCGTAACACCCAAAACGTAATTTCGAGAATCATTCAAAATAACAGGGTATACAGAGTTCCGCTTGATAATTCTAATGCCTTTTGTGATGCTTTCTTCAATACCACTTATGATTCCGCTTTATGCTGTAACATGTCCTTTAACCGCCTACCTCATTCATTTTTCCTTTTTCCAATTATGCCTAATTAAGTATTTTCAATAATTAGGACCCTTAAAGCCACGAGTGCTGGCCTCGATAATATTAACGCTTACCATATTAAAATGATTACACAACATATTGCTAACGTTCTCTCTGCTATCATTAACCTAATTTCATTGCGATAGCAATTATATGGACACTTCAACCAGATTTCTGCCGTCGCCGTCGCTGTGAGGTTCCGTATAAAGTCCAAGGGCGATAAAATCGTCGCCGCGCGCCGTATGCGCGAGTGAAAGCGCGCGGGGGACGCGCGTTATCTCGGAAAGCGAACGCACGGCGGAAAGCAAACGCGACTCCCGTCGCGCGAAAGGCCGTTGGGGTATGGGAGGGAGGGAGGCGGGGCGACGCTGCGCTGTGGCCCCAAATGTGTACCTTGCAACCGGGCGCAAGGGGACCTGGCCACTCTATCTCCCACGCGAAAGCAAGAAAGCGGGAAGGCAGCGCGGGAGGGAGGGGGCTTGTACTTTGCCCGGCTGTGGCGCTCGCCCGCACCGTCTCTTAAAAGCGATCTCCACACGGCTCTGGCCTTTGTACGCGCTGTGCATTCGCAGCTCAGTTTCCGTTGAAGCGATAGACCGCGCGAACCTTCGCTCGCTGCGGCGGCTGCACTTGCTGCCAGAGCTTTGACAGTCGTCTGCGGTCATTGAGTGTGATCTATTAATGTTTGCTTGTGCACTCTGACACCACGCTTGTTAATTCAATTAGTAAGCGAATATGTCCAAGTTTATGCAGCCGATAAAACTACTATCCCTACTCCGAATAGCTCTCTACTAATTTGCTATCGCAATTGATTGCTATCGCAATTATGATCGGGAATTAGACGAGTAATTACGTGCTGTCAATTCAACAGCAAGTCATACACATAGTCCAGCAATATAAATACCTGGGCGTATACATAAACGAAGGAAATACTTATCCAAGCACCGACCAAGATAATCTAAAAATAAAGAGGAAGCGGTATGCACCAATTATGAAACATAAATCACTTTGGGACCCCAGGAAGGAAGGAAGGGAGGAAAATAAGAGGTCAAAGGCAGAGAGGTTAATTTGGGACCCCAATAAATATGAGTAGTAATAGGGCCAGCGCTTAACGTTCGCAAATGCCACTCTGTGCTGAATATCGGATATCTTGTCGGGGTTGGAAGTTAAACAAAGATCGGTAGGCCGGTTGGCTTTGGGAGTCCACGGTAAAACCACAAATGAGACAGTGCAGGGTGACATGGGTTGGGCTTGTTTTGAAGTCACAGAAGCTCAGATCAAAATTAGTTTGATGAAAATAAATGGGCCGCTAAAGTGCACAAGTATCTGTACCTGAAAAGCGCGTACACAGAATGGAGGAAGAGGTCAAGAAAGTTGGCAACCAAGCACAGGATAATCTAAACTGCAGATAGACAACCAGGAGTCATGAGAAATAAAGGGAGAGAAATAGAGACAGTGAATTAGATGCAAAGGATCGAAACAAGGAATACCATGGAGATTTACAAGAATGACAAGAAAGAATTTATAAAAGAATATCTGAACTTAACTTTATTTCCACCATCGATGGGAAGGAGAGGAAGAAAGCTGTATAAGAGCTTGACTGGCCCTCTCCTCCCTCTTGAACACAGTAGATGACGCACAAACAAGAATTTTACAACAAAATTGCTTCAACAAAAATTACAACCAATAATTTTACAACTAAACCAAAAAAAAAAAAAACTCAGTATATTCAAGTTAACGCAAAATGCAGACTGCAAAGATTGCAACATACAAGAAAAGCTATCAGAGAACCGGAAGTATATATACATATGTAATATGCATACAATTTATAAGCTGAGTAAAATATCGAAAAAAATAAAATTATAAGTAGTCGCGGTCAAAAAATAAGTGAGAAGCACAGTGCAAGAAGACTGTAGTGTACATAAGATGTCATTGCCGAAATAACTGCGTTAGTTCTTTTATATTCATTCTCATAATATCAATATATGATTTTTTTATGTAACTGTTCAACAAGATGGATTGCGGTACTGAAGTGATTGTGTAGCGTAGTTAGTGCGGTAAGAGTACTTTCCAATATTCTGCATGTCGCGTGCAGTAGTCTGTAGGAGGTTTTTGGACTAGTTCACCGAGCTAAACAAAGTACTTCCTGTTTTGTTTAGATTCTTTTATTATTGATTTGCACAACTTGTGCTTGTACATATACTTAATCTGTAATTAACTTAGTTTGTCAAGTAATGGCTGTATCGGAAAATCATGTGAAGAGGGGGTAATAATTTAATTTAATTTCATTTTTTATTTTTATTTCATTAAATATCCTCGAGGGGGTATTACATAAGAGGTGGGCATCACAACGGCCAATGTGATGTTACATTTGTTATCCTATGCATGAAGTTTGATGGACAGGTTAACGTAGGGGCGATGTTGCGAGAAACGCCGTTCCAGTCTTTTGCTGCTCTGGGAAAAATGAAGCAGAAAAAGTTTTAGTACGGGCAAGTGGGCGAGAAACTTGTAGCGCATGATCAGTGCGATAAGATATGTGAGCTGCAGGGATAATGTAAAGATCGAGTGCGATTAAGCAGCCAGTGCAAAGAACTTGCGAAATAGAGGGAGGGTTGCAACGCGTCGGTGACAAGACAAATGTGACAAGTTGTGACTCGGCTTTGGGGGATGAAGCACTGATTTCATATGAATACGAAGTATGAATGAATCTATAGCAGCACGATTTTGAACGGATTATAGAATATTTGTGAGACCTACTTCGGGTGGGTTCCAGATAGGAGATGCGTACTCTAACTTAGCCCTGACTAGTGATCTGTAAGCAAGTAGTTTTACGTGTCTCGGAGCGTTACGTAAATGACGTTTTAAGAAAGCCTAAAGTTCTGTTAGCTAGTGACGTGACTTTAGAAATGCGCGTGTTCGAGGACATATTGTTAGATAAGGTAACTCCAAGGTATTTATAAGTAGTTACTGATTCAACGGGGACGTTAGCTATGTTATAAGGGAAGGGGAATTTGACAAGTGAAGGAAATGAGTTTGCATTTAGTAGGGGTTAGAGACATTAGCCAGTCATCACAGCATAGAAGTATGTAGTCGAGGTCTTTATGTAGAATCATGTGGTCAGATGGGCTACTACCGGTTCGGTAAATAACGCAGTCGTCAGCAAACATGCGGCTATTAGAAGATACATGCAAAAGTAGATCGTTAATGTATATTAGGAATAGAAGAGGACCGAGGACGGAGCCGTGAGGTACCCCCGACGACACTGTAAGTGGGCTGGATAATTTGTTATTTTTAAACACTAGTTGTGAACGGTTAGTCAAGAATTTCTTAATCCAATTTATTACATTCGGGTGCAAGTTTACGAAGGATAATTTCAAAATTAAGCGTTTGTGGGGTACTTCATCAATGGCTTTCGCGAAGTCAAGAAATAAGGATTCGGTTTGTACGTTATCGTAAAGGTTAGCATGAAGGTCATGAACAAAGATGGCAAGCTGGGTTTCGCAGGAGAGACCCCTACGACACCCATGTTGAGAATTAAGAAAGAAGTTAGGAGAGTCGAGGGAATTCGTGATATAAGAGTAAATGACGTGTTCCATGAGTTTGCAAGGTACGCTGGTCAAGGAAATTGGTCGGTAGTTCAGAGGTCAGTTTTTGTTACCGGATTTGAAGATGGGAACGACCTTTCCCACTTTCCAATCATCTGAAATGATACCTGTTGAATGAGATTGCAAAAATAATAAAAAATAAGCCGAAGCAACGTGTCCTATATTTTAAAACAGTTTCGCGCTAATGTCGGCCAGTCCAGATTCCGATAACTACTTCATCTTTTTGATGAGGGATGAGATACCATCAACAGAAAAGCTGATTGCAGGCATGGAAGACGTTATATGACATAAAAACTTACGTAAGGAAATGTCTACTTCTTTAGTGAAGACAGATGGGAAAAATGAAGGCCTTGTTAAAAGCATCGGCACATTTAGCGTCTGAAATAACCTCTCCAGAGTCGTTAGTAAGAGTGGTATAGAAGCTACTGCTTGGGGGTTAATTATCTGCCAAAACTTGCGGGTTTTTTCAGTTAACATATTAGGCAAATCGTTGTTAAAGAAAGCAAATTTGGCGTCGCGGATTGCTGTGACATAAGCTTTTTCAGCTGCATAATACTTGTCCCAGTTTTCGACGCCCCTTTAAGTTTGGCATTCCTGAATAAGCGTTTTTTGTTGTTATCTAGGCGGTGCAAAACTTTGTTAAATCATGGTTTTTGGCGATTTTCACGGATAGTCGTTTTTGGAATGAACATGGGCATTAGCTCGGTTAGCTTCTGATTTAAAATGAGCCAGTTTTCCTGAACAGAACAATGGTAAAAAATAGCCTCAAATGTCGATAAAATGTCAGTCGGCAAGATGGAGGAGATATGTCACTAGACGTCTATAGCGTGGGTGCATGCACTTCAAATGGTGCCATGCCGGCCCAATAACCATAGGCAGTGTGCGCATTTGTGCTATAATTCTGAATTGTTCACGTACAATAAACATGCAACAGCTTGTGTGAAGGCACGTTTCACTTTCGTGTTCTACTATTTCCTATGAAAGGGGGATCAACATAAGCCTTTTCTTTTCTTCTTCTTTTTTACCTTTTTTTTATTTCACTTGCTCCGTGCTAACAAAAATTCGCCCCTCGGCGTCGCCGCCGCTGGGAGGCGGCACTCACCAGCGACGAGCTGGCCGACCAACCATGGGCCGTCCGGCAAGACGAAGATGCCGCCCGGGTCCAAGGACTTCGAGCCGTCACCTGAGGCACCATCACCGCCATCGTCATCGACGGAGGGTGGAACGGGACAGGGGTTAATCTCCTGTTCCTCCGTCTCGCCTCGAAGGAAAACTGGCGGACCAGTTTTCAATAAAGTTTATTCTCTCTCAAATGGGGTGTCGGCTTGATTGATTGACTGGGTAATTGATGGATTCGTTTATTGATTTTGGCAGAGAACCCGCGTAAGCCAAGAAGTGCCATAATATGCAACCAGGTTTACAGCTCAAAGCACCAATCGAGCTATTTTTGAAAACATATATGGATACGAATGTGCTAAAAACAGTATTTGTACCAAGAGTATACCGAGAATAAACGCACTCGGTTAAACTGCCGTTTTATCAAAATGTTGTTGAACGGTAATGTGGTGTTTTGTACTGATATGATCTCGGCTTAGTGCAGAGCTTTACAAGTTTCTCAGCCAAAGACAATTCGCGAAAGTGTTCTTAAATATGTGAATTTGAACAGTAATCGAGTAGAAGGCTATGAAAGATGGATTATGCGCAACGCATTTTATAAGTCACCGTTGCAGTATCTTTATGAAACGGACCTGCATGTTTATATTTAACTCCATTATGACGTTATGCCGCGTGGCCACCCAAGCGAAAAAAAAAAAGTTCCTTAACCGGTTGAATGTCTCACTTCCTGTCAAAAGCTGCGCACCTCCGCGAATCCACCTTTCATTTAGTGGAATTAATCAATTCCACTTCCCGAACTCACATGTGCCACGGACTTTCTATACATTTTTACTTAGATACCTCGCGGAAAGCGAAACATCGCATTGGCAGTAACGATATGTTTTCATCAATGAGGCTCGGCCGCTTGAAAGTGAGTGGCTTGATATATGAGATCTTTGAAATCTTCGTCTTATTTAGTGCCTTCTCGTGTGCTTCATTTGCAGCTGCCGCCCTTCCCGATCCCATAGCGGGGAGAAGAGACTGGACAGCAAAATGGCGGTGGCTTCGGCTCCATCACTCACCCTCCTCCATGATCGCGCTCTGGGCAGAAACGGGATCTCCTCTGGGTCGAGCAGCCGGCGCGGCCGATTCTCCGGATCCATGCGCAGGTAACTGGGGCTCGCTGGCCGTCGAGGGTCGAAGCTCGAAAGATGCGTCTCCGAGCTCATGCTTCGGCTTGAGACGCTACTGCGGCCGCTGAAATTTGCCTGCTACAGAGGCTACTTGAACACCCCTCGGCGCGCACCTCCGATGGTACCACAGTTGCTTCGTATGAAATTCGTGCCACAAATGCCTGCCCTCTATAGCTGTCTTTTTTTTTTTTTTTTGTCTTGGCTTACATGAATGGATGCGGTATTATTTTGGCACAAAGCAGCGCAGGTTTTTTATGCGCACCGATGCTCTGATATGCTGTCACAGTTTCTTCGCCGAAATTTCACCTTCTTTCCTGGGTAGCAGGAAATCTTCGAAGCAGCAACAATGAAATGACTTAAGCTTCCAGCCGCTTTCGTCGGGTCACCCCGGTTGACTGAACAGTTAACGGCGGTATTGCAGCACAAAATGTCACAGGGGATCACGCGCTCCGATGATCCATAGGAAATCACGTGAGGTGCTCCACTGGAGCTCGAGAGGTGGAGTTGCTGCTTCGAAAGGTCCTGCTTCGAGAAATTCCTGCTTCAAGATGAGTCGTCTTCGTGCCCTCCGACTAGCAGAGGCAACTCCTGAGTACACTGTTTTCTGCAAGTCAGCAGGAATGCTCTGCGCTCGTATCACGAAATACGCGACATTTTGCCAGCGCGAAGGGCATAATTATAAAAAAACAAAACGTCAGGGTTGACTCAGCTGATTCCACGCTGCAGAGTTCACATTTACATCTAGCAGCATGAAGTTTTCCTGGCGAAACTCGAATCTGACGAAAGAAAAAAATGTCTGAAAGATCTTGGTGGGCGGGCACGCACTGCCGATGGCGCCCCTGGGAGTCCGACGTTATGATTGGACAGACGCTGGCCACGTGACCGCCTGCGGACCAGTATCGATGCGGGAGCTAAAGTTGATTACCTTGAGCCATTCCGTAGTGGTCGACGTACACGCACTTCCCAGCTTTCGTGAACCGAAATAAGTGCGCAGAGATCATGCTCCCTTAGCCCGCTCGTTTAATCTTTTTTCGACGCGTGATGTCAGCATGCCAGGAGGCGATGGGAACCAGCGCAGCCGCCGAACGCTCGCGTGCCGCTCTGGTCGGAAGGGGCTGTTTTCAGCCGCGCTGGCGTATTTCCTCACGATGCACGGGTGGCGCCAATTTCGCCGTGAACTCAGACCTTATCCAGTTGAACTAGCCGCTGTCTCGGTGGTTCAGCGGTATACCCAGTGCGCACGTGGAATGAAGTTAAACATAGCAAATCCAAGGTGTCCGAAAAAAGTCAGCGCCTATATTAGATCCTTCGTAATGTCAAAATTATTACCCTATTATATCTGTCGAAATAATATGGTAGCTGGCTGAACGAATCGGCACATCTACATTGTTACCTCTGCATGTCTGTGTTTGATTTGTTCGACCTATTAGTAATAATGTCGAAATAAGTTTTCTTTTACGTAACGAATATGAACATTTCGGTACTTCAGAAAGGCGCCCCAATTTAGAAAATGTTTTTGGGCGAATGCTCCGCGAGGTGAATATCAGACTGCTCCAGCCAGTGCTAATGCATGGAAATGCCAGCTATAGAGGCCGACGCCAATGAGGAGAGACGGCAGGAGTAATCCAACAGGAGGAATTTAGGACGCAACGGTGCTTCGATCCCGCTGTCCCGCCTGCATGCCAGTGTACAGCGCTAAGTTGAAGGGAGATTTTCGAAGCTCCCGGTTATAATCTCAAAATATCGCTTCCTTTGAGTGACGAAAGCCTTGGAATGCCCCATTCGCACATGCGCTAAAAGTCTATTTTTATTTGTACGATACTTTTCTTTTTCTATCAACTATGTCCGATTGCTAATAAGCTCGTAATGCCATATGGCACTTCAGTATACCTTTTATTTTTTCTTCTTCTTTTATAGCGTGAATTTAGCTGTAAACGAGCACTCTTTCGATGAAGTCGAGTGTGGGACGGAAGCCCGTCAGAGGAATGACGTCTATAAAAAAACACGTTGCATCCAATGCTCTGACGGAGCACCGTGCAACTCCGTCACACACACACACACACACACACACACACACACACACACACACACACACACACACACACACACACACACACACACACACACACACACACACACACACACACACACACACACACACACACACCACACACACACACACACACACACACACACACACACACACACACACACACACACACACACACACACACCACACACACACACACACACACACACACACACACACACACCACACACACACACACACACACACACACACACACACACACACACACACACACACACACACACACACACACACACACACACACACACACACACACACACACACACACACACACACACCACACACACACACACACACACACACACACACACACACACACACACACACACCACACACACACACACACACACACACACACACACACACACACACACACACACACACACACACACACACACACACACACACACACACACACACACACACACACACACACACACACACACACACACACACACATATATATATATATATATATATATATATATATATATATATATATATATATATATATATATACACTATCAACTGGTATAAAGCACGTGGTCGGCCAATGTATCTTCACGTCTTCATCTGGAGTCATAGATCATCCAAACCACGCTGAGCACCCTTAATCGCAACGACGACAATCGTGCGCCTGTGTATGTCAGGTGTTTTAATCATGTTATGCGCCGTGCATACAAACCGCGCACTGTGCCGGATTTCACTCATTGGAAACAATGCTCCCGTGGAGGAGCCGAAGCGTTAACAACGATTTTAACTGCTTTTTTGGTTGGTGTCCTGACCCCTCCTTTAAAAACTATTTATAGGTCCGGAGGGGGGGGAGTCAGGGACGCCCGAAGTGCAGAATATACGTAGCATAAATGCCGGTAAAAACCAATAAAAGCACGTGCCGATAGTAGCATCGAAAAGCGGCAATCCTCCAGGTCCCAGGTGGCGTGAGCATCGTTACGAACCAGTGCTGCAAGACTTATAGGGTAAACTTCCCTAGATCTAGGCGTTTTAGGACTTTTTTTTTTTTTGAAGAAAATGGGAAATTCGTCTAAATCTATTCACATCTTGTTCTAGGACATGGACGAAAGAGAAAGGGCTTGCAGGCGTGATAAATCACTACTGAGACGCTGTGATGACCGCTACGTGGAACTTCTGACAAATATATATATATATATATATATATATATATATATATATATATAACCGGCAGAACAAACGTATACTTGACACAAAGCAAGTCAGCGCAGGCAAATCCCGGCGTAAGCGGACACACATACACTTGGCGTCGAGCACGACAAGGCAGTCGTGGCGCTGAGCAGCCGACTATATGCATGCGTATAATAAATTTACCGCTGAGCTTGACTGACTTCTTGTATGACGACTGTATAGGCCGGCGTTCCAGGACTGTCTGCTCCGAAAGCGGCCGGTCGTCAAGACGCGCCAGCGCGGTCGTGAGTGACTGCCTATGTGCGCTGTATTGGGGACAATGACAAAGTACGTGCTCAATGGTTTCCTCGTCGCCGCAGTGGTCACACGCAGCACTATCCTCCCATCCGATGCTGAAAGCAAACGACTTTGCAAATGCGAGAGAGAGAGAAAAACATTATTTCGAGTTGATCTTGAGGACGAGTGGGTGGTGTCCTCATTCCAGGACTCCACTGGCCATGGCTGCTCGACGTACTTGCTGGACGAGAGCTTCTTGTCCCGCCAGGGTATCGCCGGTCAGCTGTACCTCCCACCGTTCAAATGACGTGTTAGGCGTCTTTAAATGTTCAGGTTTGCCCCCGCACCCCCACGAGATGTGAAAGAGCGTAGGGCGTGTGTCGCTGCACCAGGGGCAGATGCCGCGATATGTTTGTGGGTATATTTTGCTGTATCTGTGTAGGTTTGGGAATGTGTTTGTTTGGATAAGTCTGAGGGCTATTGCCTCTTCAGTGCTGAGCTTTTTGTGAGGGGGAGGATAAATCCTGCGGTTGAGTCGCTGGATCTCGAGTCGGTAGCAGTAATTTGATGGCAGGGGCACAAATTTTGATAAAGGGTGGGGATTGATCAGACGAATGGTTTTGCCCCGCTCGGTTAATTAGCGCTCGAGCTAAGGCGTTCTCCCTTTCGTTCCCCTCCAGTCCCGCGTGACCCGGCGTCCACGTGATTTGATGGGATTCTTGCAGCCTCGGGCCTAGAATCTGAGCCGCCAGCACCGGTGTTCGTCCGTTGGTAAAGTTGCGGCAGGCCTGTTGCGAGTCGGTAACGACATGAACTTCCCTGCACACCCTGTCATGTTGCTTTATTACTAGCGCCGCGGCTATGGCCTCAGCCGCAGCTGGGGTCTCTGCCCTGACGGAGGCCGCGAGGGTTAAGGAGTTGTCTCTCCCGTTCACGGCGGCTACCGCGAAGAGCCCCCCTGCAGGGTACGCCGCCACGTCCACGTACGTTACGTACGGGTCACCCTTGAATTGTCGGCGCTGTCTGTCGACCCGCGCCTTGCGTCGTCCTTCGTGGAGTTCATGATTCATGTGCTTTGGTATGGGGTTCGCCGTGATCTTGCTTCTAACCTCGGGCGGGAGTGACCGTTGCCCATCGAGGGCACGAAGCTCCGTTGCCGTGCCGGTCCGGTGGAGGATGGCTCTGCCCGCCGCCGTGTTCTGTAGTCTGGCTTTTTGCGAAGCCATAACCGCGTCCGACAGCTCAGCGAAGGTGTTGTGAATCCCAAGAGCCGCTAACTTCTCGTTTGAGGTGGTAACAGGAAGACCCAGGGCCGTTTTGTACGCGCCTCTGATGATGACATCAACTTGTTCTTGGTCGCGTTTGTTTAGCGAGTCGTAGTGATACGGCATGCTAAACGTTACTCTGCTGATCACCAGAGCCTGGACGAGGTGGAGCGTGTCCTCTTCTCGCATGCTCTTGCGGCTTCTTGTTATTCGTTTGATAATCCGCGAGATCTGGTTGGTTGTGGACCTTAGGGTGGCTGGTGTGGGTGGCTTTCAAGTTGCTCTGGATCCAAAAACGGAGTATCCTAGTCTTTTTGCTTTCCGTGATCTGCTGCCGCAAATCTCTCCACGGCCGTCGCGGCCTCCTGAAGGGTCACCTCCTTTTGCGCGAGGGAGCCCTTGGTGGCCCAGAGCGTGATGTCGTCTGCGTATAAGGCGTAACCTAGGTCTGGGATCTTCCGAGCTCTTTGGTCATCGCGATGTTGAAGAGAATCGGGGAGACTATCGCCCCTTGCGGCGTTGCTTTGTTCGGCACGTGGATCGTATCCGATCGAGTCTGGCCTATTCCGATGGTTGCCGTCCGGCCCGTCAAGAACGATTTGACGTAATTTAAAGATGCGCTCTCCGCAGCTGATGTCGTTCAGTCCCTTGAGAATGGCCTCGTGAGAGATGTTATCGAAGGACCCTTTCAGGTCGAGTGCGAGCAGGAGGTGTTCTCCTCCCTTCGGGATGCCCTTGAGAACTTCTTCCTTCAGGATTAGGAAAACATCTTGCGCACATAGTCCCGGCTTGAAGCCAAGCATGGTGTGCGGGAAGAGGTCACCGTCCTCTATGTAGTGTTGGAGGCGGGCTCCGATGACCCTCTCGTACAGCTTGCCGAGGCACGAAGTCAGCGAGATGGGACGTAGGGCGTCGATCGCGGGCTTCTTGCCTGGTTTGGGAATGGCCACGACTTCCGCGTGTTTCCACTCGTTCGGTACGTACCCTTGCTCCAGAGTTCCTCTTTTAGGTATTCGGTCAAGTCCAGGATGTGCTTCGGGCTCAGGTTTCTCTGATGGTGAGTGTCTACACATCTGATGGTGATGTGCATGTGATGGTGAGACACTCACCATCTCATCTGATGGTGAGTGTCTACACATCTGATGAGCCATCAGATGTGTAGACACTCACGACGCCACTAAATCCTGTCAGTGATGCCCGCATGCTCTTTGTTTATACGTTTTCAATAATCCCACTCCATGCACGCCCAACTTTGTACCCCTGTATAGCACCAATGTACATGCCCATCGTTTTGATGACTTTGACATGAGTCATTGCACGTGTTGACATCCATGACGACACGAAATCTGTGCACACCTGTGGTCATGGGCTACTCACGATTTAGGAGCTTGTTTTCACAGCCTTGTTGTATTCACTTTTTTATAATAATTCCACTCTGTGCAAGCGCAGTTTTCCATTTACGTGTTCGTTGTATTCTTTTTTACTTTGTATTTATTTTTTTTCCTTTGTATTTTTTTCTTGTCTCTTTTCACCCTTACGGCAAAAAGGTATAAATTGAGCTCTGTATGCTTGTACACGCACTCTTGATGAAGGCCGAACCCCGGCCGAAACGTCAGTAAAGTCTTAAGTTTTTCCTACGTGCTTCTATTTTTTGAACTATATATATATATATATATATATATATATCACACAAAAAGATCACGTGCTCGTGACGCCTGCGGCAGAAAGGATGTTCCACATCCGCCTCTAGGTTTGGAGTGTTGGCGCTGGCTAACACTGCCAGGGTTAGTTCTAGTTGTAAAACATAAAAATACCCAAGAAAGTGGATGGGAAAACGGTTCCGCGGTAGCTCAATGGTGAGAGCATCGCACGCGTAATGCGAAGACGTGGGTTCGTTTCCCACCTGCGGACAGTTGTTTTTTCATCCATTTTGATTTCCAGTAATTTATCGTTTCGTTAATTCAATTAGTAAAGTACAAGTAATTTCTCCTATGTTGTCCTTGGTGTTAATGTTTGTTGTCTTCTTATGATATGATTAATAAAAATCGGGCCCATCGGTTCTCTTTCTTCTCGTTATATATATATAGGACAATTAGAAGCACAACTTCGCGGTTATCTTAGGTTTCTTATTAGAGTGTTTTAGTTGAGCGTCTTTACGGTCCGCTCCGCTCCGAGTTGCCCCGCTAAGCCACAGCGGAGCGGCGGGCGATTTTCACGTTTTAGTTATGCGTGTAGCGTAGCGGAGCGGACCTTTCTAGAGTCACTGGCGGACCTTTCGTAGTTGCAGCGCCCTCTGGCCAAATTCAGCGTAGTGAAACAAAATAAAAAAAAAACGTTTTGTGACTTTTACAAAGTAAAACGAATATATATAACTTATGTGTTCATGAAATATCTAGACGGGTGCTTGTAATGCGTAACCGGTCCATTTTATCGACTGGAAAATGAAGCGTCGACTAAGTGAACGACACGTGATAGCCAGCCAGGTTACATTTCGAATCCAATCCAATCTTTTGTGACACAAATGCGCAGGCGACGTTTTTGTTAGCTGTGCTGTTCACTTTATTTCCTTAAAGAACCAGTTGGAGCTGTACTACACAAGTTATTCGCGCTCGCACGACTGGTGCCTCGATGCAAGGTGCTTCGATGCACGCGCGAGAGAGGGCGCGTGCATCGCCCACCCTCGTTAGCGAAAGACGGCAGCAACGCTAGGGTGGCTAGATAGCAACGCTCCCCGCTCCGCTTAGGCAGCTTGTAAGCGGACCGTGATTTTCGCTCCGCTAGCCCGCTTGCGGCTAAGCGGAGAGCGCATGCGCATTCGTGCTTCCGCTCAGCTCAGCAGCTAAGCGGAGCGTAAAAACGCTAAACTAAAACTGTCTAATTTACCCAACAGTTTCGGTCGGTGGACCGACATTTTTCAAGGGTCGGTCCACACACACACACACACACACACACACACACACACACATATATATATATATATATATATATATATATATATATATATATATATATATGGGTAGGTTTCGGAAAGCTGGTCGGGCGCCAGCCCCCTCCCCCCCCCCCCGGAAAAAATTAAAACTTTCCGCCTATGGCTTCCCTGTAGAGAAAATGGGAGAAAGCGAAGATTGTGGTAAGACGACACTGTCGCAGGCGTTCCGCTTCGTTTGCCCTAAATCAGGGTCGGTGGTTCTTCGCTGACGTATGGCTTCAACATCGCGCTCCCGCAACTCGGGGTCGGGGTCCGCAGCTCTTCGCTGACTTTTCGCCTAGGCTTCGGAAGCACTCACGCTAGAATCGGACGACAAGCTTCGCTAACCGGGCCCCATTTTCACGACAGGGAAGGGCTGGTGATTTTGTCTCTTTGGGTCCCACGTGTGACAAAAGGGTAGTTTAAGGGCGCGTTACAGGTCCCCGAGCCCAAGGGCTATGTGCCATCGAGCTTGGACCCTTTCTGCACTATCACCAGGATCGGCCCATATGACAAGGGTATGTGCCCTTGAGCTTGGACCCTTTCTGCACTATCGCCAGGATTGGCCCATATGACAGGGGTATGTGCCATCGAGCTTGGACCCTTTCTGCACTATCACCAGGATCGGCCCATGTGACAGGGGTATGTGCCCTTGAGCTTGGACCCTTTCTGCGCTATCACCAGGATCGGCCCATGTGACAGGGGTATGTGCCATCGAGCTTAGACCCTTTCTGCACTATCACCAGGATCGGCCCATATGACAGGGGTATGTGCCCTTGAGCTTGGACCCTTCCTGCACTATCGCCAGGATCGGCCCATGTGACAGGTGTAAGGGGTATGTGCCCTTGAGCTTGGACCCTTTCTGCACTATCGCCAGCATGCATTGGCCCATATGACAGGGGTATGTGCCATCGATCTTGGACCCTTTCTGCACTATCACCAGGATCGGCCCATGTGACAGGGGTATGTGCCCTTGAGCTTGGACCCTTTCTGCACTATCGCCAGGATTGGCCCGTATGACAGGGCTATGTGCCATCGAGCTTGGACCCTTTCTGCACTATCGCCAGGATCGGCCCATGTGACAGGGGTATGTGCCCTTGAGCTTGGACCCTTTCTGCACTATCGCCAGGATTGGCCCATGTGACAGGGGTATGTGCCCTTGAGCTTGGACCCTTTCTGCACTATCGCCAGGATCGGCCCATATGACAGGGGTATGTGCCCTTGAGCTTGGACCCTTTCAGGATCGGCCCACTTTTCAGCGTGACACCACCACCACTGCCGACACTTGTGAGCCTATAAAGCTTCGCTTAAAAGGGAACTGCAGCCTCTGGGCTGCATCTTTTCTTGTGTTGCGCCTAACTGCGTTGTCACAAGTGCGTCCTCGACGACGCTATTGACAAATAACTTTTAATGCGATTAGCATTCTTAGCCTACTTCTTCGACTTTGCGGTTTGTATATAGTGTTTCCAGCATCTTTACTTCGGTGATCTTTGTAATAAAAAGGAAGAACTTCGGTACTGGTCGGCATCGAACCTGGGTCTCAGAGGACAGCAGCCCGATGCTGTTGCATTGAATTATGGGGTTTTACGTGCCAAAACCACGATATGATTATGAGGCACGCCGTAGTGGGGACTCCGGAAATTTGGACCACCTGGGGTTCTTTAACGCGCACCTAAATCTAAGTACACGGGTGTTTTCTGAGATTTAGGTGATGCTGTATCCGCTCAGCCCTGATCACTTTTTTCTTGTTGATGATGCTTGGTCACTAAGGAAAAATTATCATTGTTAGCAAGCACCAGTGCGCCACCGATGCGCACCAATCTCGGAGGCCCCGCAAATGGAAGAAGGCTTCGCGCGCACACCGCTAGATAGCGCAACATGTCCAGGTGGAAGCTCGAGAGAGGAGCCCGGCTGCAGTGCACGGCTCATACATGACGCGTTTCGGCGGCGGCTCTTTCAGCTCTCTCTACTGACATTTAAACTGGATCACGCTATGAGAAAACCACGTGATAGTTTCATGATTACGTTTTCATTAACGAATCATTGCCAATTCTCTCATTAATGAATCTCTAACCACCAAATTACGCGTGCGCCACCACTTGAATGCTAACCGCATTAACGACGATAAACATCCAACAAGGATGTGTTCTGCCTCAGCTTCTCTTTCCGCGGCTCACTTATAGTAAACCTTCATGTTTGGCGTGTGTCAAAGATGCCCGACAGTGACAAAGTAGCTGTGGCACGACAGGCGGGTTCCGTGTTCATAACCGTAGATTTCCCATGTGCTGTAAGATTGTAGGGGTGTGCATGCGTGCGCGAGCTTTCGCTTGGGAGTAACTCTGGTCATCTCTTTTCTTTTTTCTTTACATCCCCCGCCCCTTCCCCAAGGCGCTGAGTCGTGCTCCCTACAGGGCTGCAGAAAATAGCGCCCTCTTCCTCTTCACAACCCCAATCTCTCAATCTCATTTATGCGCTCATTTATGCAAGATTATGGGCTTTTTGCTGCGTGCTGTGGGACAGTGCTTGGGTCGCATGTTCATGGTTGTGGTTATTAGCAGGTAGGACTTCGTGAACTATACGCGGTGCTTAGATATGTAACAACCATGCTGCGAAGGCCGGGGAAGAAAATGCTGCTGAAGACAGCTTCTTCTAGAAAATCACCGAAGGCTTTACTGCGCGAATGATAGCAGAATGGTTCCAGCTGAACAGAATGGTTCTAGCAAACGTCCGAAAAGTGGGGGGGGGGGAAAAAAGATAGAGAGAGAGAAAGACTTCGCAATTCTGAGTTTTGCTGAACTTACTCATGCGCAGCTGTGCAGTTCACAGTCGTCGGCCCTCATGCTCTCGCACTGGAACGATAGTGACGCCATTTGTAACAAAAATCTAAGCATATGGTTGCTTACAGAGAAAATCCGTAATCTGTAAGCACCGAAATAAACAGAAAACAATTTTTGCACTACTTATTATTTATTTATTGATACTGCAATCCCGGTATCGGGATTATAGTAGAGTGGGAAAAAGAATTAAGCAGTTTCATTATATCGTATGCACGCAGAAAATATAAGCACAGCGTGCATTATTGCGTACAAGCCCGATTTGTTCACCGCGGTAATTTATTTTTATTGCCATTCTGGTGAGTTATTCGCATGAGACGTTATAAATAAAACCAGTGCGTTGTAGAGGGGGGAGGGAGAAAAACGGGCACATGGGGGGGGGGGGGTATGGGGGGGGGGATTACAGGGTTGGTCTTCAGGGCTTGGGGATGGGCACTACCCTTAATGCAACGGAACCTGCGAAGGCGCTCGCCCCCACTGCGCCACCGGTTACGAAGAATCTGGTCCCAAGTGTTTCAGCGGAGACTAAATAAATCACAAGAACAGTGAGAGATGAAGAGTTTATTTGGTCGCCGACGCGTTAATCACGTCGGCGAGTCTCAGATATCATGCGATTATCGCTGATTAGCTTTTAACTAAAATTCACTAAATAGCTTCTAAGTTTGTTATTCTACAAGGCACTAGTGGTGCAAGTTGATGCTCAAGGAGGCAATGTGTGTTCATTTAGTAAACCATGGGACTACCACCGTTGTCGAGATATTCGTCCACACAATTAATCTGGCACAATACATTGAGACCCGAATCTTTTTTGTTTTTGCGCAATCTGTAAGAGAGGCTATTCGCTGCGATTGGTGGCACGCGTTTCGCCGCAAGCTTGCGGCGAAACGTTCATTGTGTGTGTGTGTGTGTGTGTGTGTGTGTGTGTGTGTGTGTGTGTGTGTGTGTGTGTGTGTGTGTGTGTGTGTGTGTGTGCGTGCGTGCGTGTGCGTGTGCGTGCGCACGTGTGTTCTTCTTTCTGTGGTTTTACGTGCCAAAAACCGTTCTGATTATGAGGCACGCCGTAGTGGAGGGCTCCAGATTAATTTTGACCACCTGGGGTTCTTTAACATGCACTACAACGCAAGCACACAGGCGTTTTTGCATTTCGCCTCCATTGAAATGTGGTCGCCACGGCCGGGATTCGATCCCGCGACCTCGTGCTCAGCAGCGGGGTGCGTGTGTGTGTTTAATTTTTTATTGTAGGAACCGGTCATTCCTTCAGTTTGAGGGATTCGAGAGTGTGTAGACGTGTCTGCTTGCGTATTTGTGCGAGGAAAGACTCCCTATGTGATCTATGCTATCTATGCGAGCTCACTGTGCAAGACAGTGTTGGCTATTGCAGCAGGAGAGTTAACGTTTTCGAAGGATTCGCTCGTTTCAGCTTACCTGCATTTCTACCGTATTCGAATTTGGCGCTGTTTGCGCAGCTTCCAGACTTTGCGCTTTCTGCCATCGAGGCTGGCAACCCGCTAAACGGGCTTCGGTGACGTTTAGTGGCATCGGTGGCGGTGTTGTTTAGTATTGGCTTCCCCCACGCTTCTCGGCAAGCAAGCGCGGCTAGCGTTGCTGGCATTAGGGCACGCGGAGCTGAGGCCTGCGGCGCGGTTCGCATCGGGCACCACGAAGTTCTGTAACCGCGGTGCCTGTGTGACCGCCGGAGACAATGCCGTTATCACAACTGTAACAACCTCCTCGACGCGCGGCGTTATCAGGTAGGTGCCGTAATTAGCCCCTCTTTGTCGGCAAAGAGCGACACTTCGGCAGTGAAGCCCACCGCTGTACGTGCGCCCGGGGCCCGCTTCTGCGCGTCTCACGTGTTGAAATCGCGGACATCGTGGTGCGCTGACACCGCACGTGTCTTGCCCTTTGGATTAACCTGCACGCATTGACTCGCTGCTATGTATCACAAATTGCGCCTGTATAGCTGTAACTGCGTGGAGGCTGGGTTTCACCGGGCGTTTGCAAAGCGGTAGCAGTTTGTTATTTCTGACGTTCTGTTCCCTGGTTATCCATTCCTGACGTGCAAGCGCTAGTCGGCACATATATATTTTTGTTAGCCTCATAGTTCACGTGCAAATCCTCCCCGCTCTTAGACGAATGATGCTTTCCACCGCTCACGAAGACGACGGTATCTCCCGCGTTTTAGCGCCTAAGAATAGTAGCGACGTTATGGCGTGGAAGATTTCTTTTTGTATATTGTAGGCGCCGCGACCGCCTGCGTCAGTTGTCACAAAAGAAAAGATATATCTGTGGCCGTTGAACTTTGCGAAAATGGGCTGTGCGAACACGTACGTAGTGCACATGCTGCTCATCATCTGGGTTCAACAAAGCTGAAAGTACGAATAAGTCAAGCTCGTTTCGGTTGATATGACTTTCATATTGGCCGATCGACCGCCTGTTACTCAACACGTAATTTCTTTAGGAACTTGTGCTGTCAGGTTTCCTTCCTGTTCTGTGTCATTGTTATAGCGACCTGAATACCAGCAGAAACATCTAGCTGCATGACTAACCAACTTGAAAAGGTTATCATTGAGAAGGTTCAGTTGCTACTAAACGCACATAAAATTTGAAATAGAAAGTCGGGATGTCCGAGCAAGGAGCCGACCTTCCAAGAATTGTCTGTAGTATTGAAGCCATTAAAGCTGCACAAAGGACTGGTCTGGCGCCTTTGTTGGGCAGCCCTGTCAAAGAGGCGCAAGAAGTCCCCTCGAATGGGGCCAATGTAAAATCGTGAAGATTAGGCAATCGAGGTTTGACATGTGAGCTTGGGTTCTCGCCCTCTGTGTGTTCACTTACAGTGAGGATCTTGAAAGCTCATTTTTTACTGACTAAAGTCTGCCACTTTTGTACCGTCGATTACTGCAGCATTCACTTTTAATACACCTGGATGTTCAGAATATTGTGCAGTTTATTAAACACACTATGATTTTGTTTTAAAGAAGATTGTATATTTCTAAGTTGTGGTAAAAAGCAAGAATGTTTTCGATCTTAGAAGAATTTGCTCCTACTCAGTGCCAAGATTAGAACTACTACTCTGCAGTTTCAGAAGAAAGTGCTGTGGCTTCAATTATTTGGTTCTCCAAGTGACCTGCCTCACCATATTAGCATGGCTGCCTGCCTGATCACTGTGTACGCTAACACATATGTGTAATTCCTATTACCTAATAGTTCATGTTTAACGAGGTGAAATCTGCTGCAGCTGCCTTTCATTGCCAGCCTGATGTGCAGAGTAGTTTGGTCTGATTTAGTTCAGATGAAAGGGCCTATGAGTAGAGGCATATATTGTAGTTGAAGAAAGAGCTATACCGTTCACCTTTTTATTAAGTGCCTTGGCAAGCTTCAGCTGGAAATTATTAATTGGATAAAAGTGTGCCGGATTAATGGTACCTGGTGATCAATGACTGTGTTTTGTTTCCTTTTGGCGCAATGAATCTTCCTGCACAGCACATAAAACAGTGCAGGACATTGCACTTTCGTTTTGCATCTCAGGATAGATCTCAGGAATCTGTTCTCTACTACCTAGTAGAGCTACTCACCTTAAGGCTCCTTTTTTTTTTTCAGTTGTGCATAGCCTTTTAATTCAATTAGTAAACGTTGCTTTGTTAGCATTCCACTTCAATAGTTTCATCCTGTCTTTGATCGTCTGCATTTTGGTTCCCGAAAGCAAAATATTTTTTTCTGTGGCCTGGTTTCCATTTTCTAGCTGATGTTTCTTTGTGGGTCAGGTTGAGAATTGATTCATGTGGCTGTATCTTGGTGTCAGGAGGGATTCATTGGAATAGTGGTCTGCGATATGAGTAAGCATTGCAGCTCCACCACGTGCAACTTTCAAGAGCAGTTATCAGTGGACTTGACACTTGGGATCACGTATCGGGCAACTCTTGTGTGGGCACTGCAAGTGGCTTCTTTCTCAAGTTCTGTAGTCTGAATATGGATCTTGGCTTTTGTTGCAGTAAACAGGGGGATACGAAGTGCAACTGGATGTGTGGTCTACAGGATGTGAGAACTGTGAGAATTGTCTCTAGTTAATACTTGTCACACAAGAATTCACATTCACATGCTGTTCACATTCTAATTTTTTTTTTTTTTGCCGAACAAAAGGTAACCATTTTTCAAAATTTGTCTCTTCGTACAAATTATGCATTTTTTCAGTAGTGGTATGTTAAATATGTCCAAAATTGACGTTTTATGTGTTTACTGAGGACACCAGATATCAAGGTAATTTCACATAATATATAAGGTGGAAAATTTATATTCTAAGTTGGTGGTTTAGTTCTATGCTCAATATGTTTTGTTTATTCGAGCTAATTTGCACCAAACAACTTGAATTCGTTACTATGAATGAAATGATGAAATAAATTAGGTAAATATTATTTCAATTTGTAGATTGCGTGATAGTGTGGTAGGAAGTGCCCAGCCAGGTAAAAATAGATTAGCATGATGTGTCATTTGCTGTGATTAGTGTACACTACAGAATGATCGAATCATGGCTGCTAGACACTTCACTGCCTTGCTTTTTGTTGCATGTAACCAAGCACCACTTTTCAACATGCTTTTCTTTTTTCTTTTTTTTAATTGACTGGAAAACCATTTACCTATTCGTAGTTTCTGCTAGTCACATACCCTTAATACATAAGTTGAATTTTGGTCTCTGGGGTACTTGTGATTGGTTGGCTTATCTTTTTTGTTCAGTGACAAAATACTTGATATATATGAATGAGGGTCAGTGCTTTGAAAAGAGGGGTATTTTGGGATTGTGACATGTAAATGAGCTTATAATTCAAGTGCTGCACATTTGAAGGGCTGGGCTGTGATTGTGACTGCACTTATTGCATCTAATTCATATGGTCAGTACTGAGCACGATGGTTTCAGTGGTCATGAACAACCTAAGCCATACCGTGATGAATATAATATTTTCTGAGCACTGTTTATGCTCAATTAATGAACTTTACCGCCTTAGGTACTTTTTAAAAATTTATTGATACCTCAAAGGGTCCCAACAGGACATTAAATGAGGGGTGAGGTGAGGTGAGGCTACAAAATGCATTAGGTTTCTTTGGACCCACAGACATTCTCTTGAATTCTGCTAACATCTTAGTAAAAAATTGCAGCACTATTGTCTTATTAAAATCTGGCTGATGCAGGGTATGCAAGTGAGCCTCTAAGGTCAGCTTTGGCTACACTGTGTTGTCACTGCAGCACATATGAAGTAGTGTTTCATTTTCTATGTGTTCTCTTTAATCTCTTGTATTTTGCCATCATCATGAGTGATTGGGCATCGCACACAAATTCCTCTTTTATTCTTTCTTGTTTACAGGTGGGCCCATGCAAACTAATGACCAGGTTACCTTAATTTTTTTTCCCCTTTTATTTGCAGACATACCCACACAACTAAATTACTTGGGCCAGAGGCTACCCTTCTACCATGGGTGAAAGAGGAAATGAATTTCCGCTTCGTCCACTAGAGGAGAATCAAGTCCTTATTTTACCACAGAGCCAGGCACCAGCAGTTCAGCGTGGTTCTCATACGTAAGGCATATTTTTTTTTTTTTTGAAGTTGCTTGAAGAGATGTTTGGGGGCCCTGTGTGTGGGTGAGCCATCTGATTAAACAATCAAATAATTGATTATGCTGGGTGCTGTGGTATACAGTGCCTCTTTTATGTCACTGGGAAGACCGTTCCTGTTCTTCCAGAGAAGCTTGCATTTTAACTAGTGTTGACACTTTTAGCAGTGCATCACTATTTGGGTAAGCTCATGTTCTTCACTGAATACATTTGCCTTTATTATTCAAATGCAGATATCTTATAGTGGCTGAAAATTGCCTGATACATGATGAAGACATCTGATGTGAAGCAAATATTGTCTGTGTTGGTGTCTCCATGTCACAGAATACAGTAGATGGCTTAGCAATAGAATGATGTCGAAACTGCACAAAATGCTTCTGGTCCTTCTCTATAATCTAAGCCTATGACACATAGGATATATAGACATTGGAAAACAAATGTAGGGGCATCGAAGCAGTTGCTTGATGTGTTAATGTAGTGCATGTAAGGAAGTGGCACGAAGGCATTGGTGTTCATCATTGGCGACTTCATAACACCCTGCAATATGGCAGTTTTATGTAGGCTTTGAGATGAATAGTGTTGTCTACTACATATGCAACAAGATGCTAAAAGCCATGGTTCTGGCATACCATGGTCATCATTATATTGGCCACCAGTGAAATGGAAAATCTTGTTCATGAGCTGCATCACAAAAGCAGAGTTTGTTCTGTGGCATAAAATTTTCGGCATCAGAATTGGGGCCACACATGAGTGAATATAAAAAACAACTGTTGACATTTGCACATCAGGGCAACATTACTATGTGCAGCTGAGCGCCAGAAACACCCGAGAGGCTATTCAAGGCATTGGGTGACATCGTCTGTTCAAATAATGCTCGGCTGCTTTCTTGTTCCTTGCTCTACTGGTTGTGTGCATTCTGGAGACATGACACCATTCTAAGCATGCCCTAACTGTCATGTTAGGAAAAGAGGCAGCAGATCTTGTATTGTAGCCTCAGTAGCATTGTAGAGAAGCCAACCTAAGAGAGAGAGAGAGAGAAAAGTCATAAGGGAAAGGCAGGGAGTTTAACCAGGCTTAGTGCGGTAGGCCAATCTAAGAATTTTGCTAAAGGTCAGTAGGCCTTGCCTCAACTCTTTATTTGAAAGCTGAAGGCAAACTAAAGATATACATCAGAGAGATTGAATGTTATACAATAACTGAACATGTCCTTCGAAAACTGTGTGTTTGCACATGTGCGTACACTGCCTGTGCATCATTTCTGGAAGTCCCAGGTTGATCTAAACAGCAAGATTTTTGGAAAGTGTTTTTGCATTGTAGGTACAAAGGGCACAGGACATATACTGTTACCGTTGCAATAAAAAAAGAGCTGATGTCATACGACTTGCCTTTATGCAGGCACATATGTGAAAGGGGTGAGGAGCTCAATGGGTTACCAGCAGTCAAGACAAGTCCCAAGGATTCCTACAATCTGCTCTACTTGATCCTGCTTGTGCATGGCATAGGCACACTCATGCCGTGGAACATGTTTATCAATGCCAAGGCTGTAAGTAACCGAGTTTGCCATGCGATTGTGGTGTAGATGCAGCACTATGCCTGTGACCATATCATTAGAAGGCCCCTGTGAGCTTGAGCACCTGACTTGATTTGATTTAAGATGTATGTTCAAGACAGAAAGTGTTTCTTTGGATTGTAACCTTAGATTTTCTACTTTTTCTCTAGTAACCAGTCGCCCTTGATAGCAGGGTGTCAGAACTAAATGTCTTTCATTCTTGTTTTAGTTTCGTTCCACTGAAAAATGTTCCGTTCTGATTCTGCCCCGGAATGGGAAAAAAAAATTATCCGTAATGGTTCATAACGGTTTTGATTCGCATACAAAAATATACAGATCATGCTCAGTCAAGGCACTGAGCATGATCTCAGAAGCAACATGTCATCGAGTGTACTCTCTGTAATTCGAGACCACTGTTCCAATAAAACGAACTTAAATGAAGGATAAAGCTTTGGTAACGAAGCGTTGTACTCGTAGAAAATAAAACTGTAAGCTCTTAGCGCGCAAGCCCTGGGTTTTGCTACGATACTGATCTGCTAGTGCACTGAGCGGCAAGCTTAGATTAGTGGAGTGCCCGACTGGCTATCGCTCGCACTATGCCTGCTTGAGATACGCGCTTATGTGGGCCCCTGAGATACGCACTAATTCTGACGTTGCTTGACATTGGTTGTTGCAGATTGCTCACTTTCCTCTTGAACTGAAAATCGATCAAAAATATTTCGGTTTCACTCCGAGATAAAATAATAAATAACGTTTCGGTTACGTTTTTGTACCGGTCAAAAATATTGCTTTTTTTCGTTTTTGTTTTCATTCTGTTCCGACACACTGCTTGATAGTGAAGTTATCACTGCTATTTCTAATTCCCTCTTCTCCTCTCTTCCTTTAATTTTTTTTTGCAGTATTTTCAGAATTACAAGTTGGCACCAGGTGGGCTTGCAAATGACTCAGCTGATGCGAATGAGCTTACGCTCTACAGGAATGACTTCATGAATTACATAACGTTGGCCTCCCAGGTGCCAAATTTGCTGTGCAATTTTCTGAACCTTTTTCTTCAATTTGGGTAAGCACATATAATGCTCTTGTATAACTACATAACTAACAGAGAGTAATATATAAATGTAAACGGTGTGTCATCATCATGGTGTACAAAAAATAGCGGTGTTCTGCAAGGATCAATTCTAGGGCCACTTTTATTCTTAACTTACATTAATGATCTACCATCCGTTATATATATCTGAAGAATGTATCCTTTACGCAGATGATACTAACATATTTATAACAGCAAGAAATGAAAATGAACTATACGACAAAGCTACAACAGCCCTATAATGTTAACATTCTGGCTTCATGCAAATAAACACCGCCTAAAGTAACCATGTTATTTTGCCCCTAAAAACACTCATTTTAATCTTAATAACTCGCTTGTAATGAATGACACACCATTAGAAAGAGTCAGTAATACAAGATTTCTCGGTGTCCATTTGGACGCACAACTTTCATGGCGCACACACGTTCACGAAACAACGCTTAAGATTTACAGAAAAATACCTATACTCTACAGGTTACGTTACATTTTCCCGTTGAAGATATTGTTAACATTGTATTATTCTTTCATACATTCACACATTACATATGCTATAGCAATTTATGGATTAATCTATCAGACAACGCTAAAGCCTCTTAAAGTAGCACAGAACTCAGCACTACGTGCTCTGCTTTTTATGCAAAAAACAGTCTCAGTTTCATATGCTTATGGATTACTAAACATACGACCCATAGCAGTTTGTATGAATTATCGTGTTTTACTACTTGCTTACAAAAATTTACGTAATGCTGTTCTATGCCCGTCAATAACGCTAACATATAAAAAACCCACGTATTCACTACGTTCTACCTCAATTGTGCTATTATGCATACCCTACATAATGACTAACTATGGATTATGTTCATTTTCTGATATTGCCACGAAACTGTGGAATACTTTACTGTATAGCATCACATCATCCAGATCATTTTATTTATATAAGCAACTTGTTTGTGATCATCTACTGAACGTACAGTATTAACGATGTCAACAAAAAAAGTGTTGAATGCATTTGTAACAAAGCTATTGTAATATTTCTATTTCTTGCCTTGTAATTAACTTGTAATTACTTATGAACGGGCCCCTGCCGCAACCTTTGAAAGGGCGCTGGGGTCCTGCCTGTATAAATATAAGATGTCATTAATGTATCAGAAACAATAAAAATTGATTGGTTGATTGATTGAAATACACAGGCAACTTGAGGAACCAAAATATGCTAATTGACTTCTTGGTTTGCAATTGTTTCCCCAATTTCCATACCCTGACCAACTACTCAAAAATGGGCATGTCATTTAGGTACTTTTCTTGTGAAGCAATGTGTGAACTTCCTCAATATTTCTTTAGCATCACCATATTCTACGAGTGCAGCAGATGTGATCATTTTTATTAATGTTGTACACCAAAAGCTTTTCTTAAGGTATGATTTTGTTGATATTGTTACAGCATTGTGTGAGCTGTAAAACAGTTACGAACACAGCAAGTCTGTGCAGATTGATCAACATTTTACATATATTACATTTGCAGATTATGACCTATGATTTAGCACCATTTCCACATGTTTTATGATTTGGAAAGAGAAATTGTGAATGGCAGTGCCCGTAATGAAAATGAGTGAAGAATTATAAATGGTGTAGAGCAGTGGTGTTGCATGTTGGTGGTGCCATGTACAAATGCTACATAAATCATGCTTTAGAATACCTGGTGCTACAAGGGACTATTTTTGCTTATAAGGTGGCTTGGGCTTGTGGTTTCTTTCATATTGTTTGTAGAGTTTAGCAGTCTTTTTTCATAGTATTTTCATAGTATGTTAGGCTTGTTTTTGGTTGCACATTTTTTGTAAATAGATATGGCAACATCATACTCATTTCCACTTTCATGAGCTCTTTCTGTTCATGTGGCTTTCAGGTCACTTGTAGATTTGCACATTTATGTTTAGAACTCTCATCTCGAGACAAGCCTAGATGTTTTCACCATCTTTACTCTATGCAAGATGGCATCCTAACCTATGCTACTGACCACTTTCTTATGTTTCTTGTACATTTCCAAATTTGAAAATATATCTAGTACTGAGTCTTCAAGTGTGCAGTGTGCATTTTTAATTCTGCGGAGCAACATTTTGAAATGAATTGTTTCGATGAAACAGTTTTCTTGTTTTGGGCTATTTTTGCTAAAGCTGGGCCATGTGTTTGGGCTCGTTTTGAGACTGCCATTTGCTTTTAATTCCCAAAATGTTCTGGTCACACTGACCACCACTCTTGCCTGCATCTTTTCTACTCCCCTGTGCTGTCTCAGCTTGGGGACAGTGACTCCAAATCTTTGGATATGAGAGTGGCAGCCAACTGATTGAGCTTCTAGGAGTACCAGTAACCCATATGTTCAAAGATTAACTCGTATTCGTTAAACTGTATGGTCCATAACGTCAATGCAGTGTCCTCACACCATAGCAGTGCGCAGCCAAAAAAGATCAGCAATCACTGAAGCCAAGCACAGCAAAGGGGAGTTAAAGCACTTCAGGAGCTTTGACCATTGGACTCTTTTTATAATTCTTGCTTCTATGACTAGGTACCTACCATTGGAAGTTGCAATAGTGCTACTAAAGCACGGCTTTAATTCTTTAGAAGTTACTCGTAAACAAACGTGAGCTGTATCACAGCATACGTGACCAAGTAGGCTATCACTGATTTTTTTTATCAATGCAGTGCGAGGAAAAGCTGAATTCTTTAAGGCCTTCAAATGAATTTCAACCAGATTAACCCTTCATATGTGTGCTTTAATGTTAGAAGACCATATTTGTGTAATCCTTTGGGGTTATGCTAAAAAATGCTGCATGTTCTAAAAATGGTCTTAGTTGTTGTTGCAGCACAAATATAGGTCATGTGTGTCTCTCTCAAGTAACGGATCTGGTGAACCTTCTTTTTTCTTTTTTTTCTCTTCCCCTCCCAGAGACCGTAGCCTCACGCCAAGAATTGTCATTAGTATCCTCGTTGAAGCTGCAGTGTTTATTGCAACTGTTGTGTTGGCCATGGTGGACTCCTCTGAATGTAAGAGCATTTTTATTTTCTACTTCTACTTAGGGGCACGCAAATATTCTAAACTTTTAAATAAAGAGTCAAATACTATTGGCCTATTCAGTTCGATCTTCAAATTAAATAGTCGCTATTTGTAAATAAAAGTATTTTTTGATGTTCTCAAATATTTAAAAATCGTCAAATGTGCTTAAACAATATAAAATTGGAGCAATATTTACAATAAATTTCATCCCCGTGACCATAGGAGGCATAAAATCTAGGCATTTACATAGTGGAGCAGGCTATGTCGCTCATGGAGAAAAACTTCGCCATCTAAACCGTGATCATTTGCACTCTTTGAAAAATCCTTAGTATGCAAACAAACTGCTTACATGTTCCTTATGCTCTATTTGTGCCTTTAATAAGCAAGGCCTCACAACGTGCATTGTAATGACAAACTTGCTAACAATATTGATTGTTTATAATATACAATATAACATAGGCACCGTTTTATAATATTGATGAAAACATCGAGTCATTAGTCAAAAAGCATTGGATTCGGTCTGAAAATTACTATTTGCACACCCCTACTTTTACTTTTAAACGTTGAGCTGCATAGCACTGTGATCATGAAACCTTATTGCAGGTGAAGTAACAATATGGAAGAATTGTTTCTTTTCATTCTTCAACATTGGTTAGCTACAGGGAATGGAAGTACTGACAGTGTAGCCTTCTTGTAGGTTTGAACTTGTAATATTTACCACCTGTTGTCATTCAGTGAACTTTGTACCATAGCATCATTGTTAGTGTTGGCGCTTTCTAAAAACCTTGTGGATATAAAATGTACACTCACATCTTTATACCAACATTATTATTCTGAGGAGTCAGATTTAATGCACAGAGTTTTTGTGGTATAAGCTTGCATATTTGTATTATCTTGGAGTTCTGCATCATTTTGAATGTGTTGAATGTTTATGCATGTAGTAGTGGGGACTGTGGATGTCCATTTGTGAACAAAAATTTGCAGAGCATGGCTCCCATGAAAAAAATTAACTAATTGTGGCATAAGCATCCAATCTGCAATTGAGAAATAAAGGCCACATTTTGCTTGTCAATAAGGGTACCTAGAGGGCCGCAAGTGCTTTGTTTTCTTGTGGGACACCATTGGTCGATGTACAGTTGTGCACTTTTGTACTTCTCTATTACCTTTGTTTAGCTAGGTAGCAGCATATTAGCATCATTGTTAATTGTGGCTTTAGTTTTCCTAAGCATAATAAATTGCAATAGTTACATTAGCTTGTACTGTCATAAACTTTATATTTAAGCAGGACTGGTATAATTTAACATTTTCTTTCACCCAATTCTATTCCTTTGATATGCACCGCTCATGGCTGTCTGATCCTGGTAGTAATCTAGGTGGAACACTGCTTGGACTGCAAATGAAGTGTAAAAAGGAAAAGAATTGGAATAGAATTGTTACATTGTCCCAGCCAAGGTCTGCTACACTGATACTGGCACTCGCATCACATTAGGAAATGCTGTTATGAGCATCAGTGGCATTTTTATTATTTGAGTTTTAGTCAGAAGTATGGTGTAGTGCTATTCAGACTCATTAATGTTAGGGTCTAAAGATTCTATGGTCCCATGTCACAGATACCACCAAATGCATTATCTTCTTCCAGGGCAAATCACATTCTTCTACATAACCATGGCCCTTGTGGTGGTGCTGAACAGTAAGTCACTCCATTGTAACAGCTTGATATGCTTGTCTCCAGCAAGTCAGAGTGTTTTCTGTTTGTTGTGATAGTTCTCTTTCAGTGCTTGTTTTTCTTTGACGAGTTTGGGCTATCTGTTTTACTTTTTTCAATGTGTTGCGTGGGCTTAGTGATGTGTTGCCTACCAATGTGCTAACTTGAATTGCTGTATACAGTAGAACCCCGCTGATACGTTATTCACGGGACCGTGAAAAAGAAAAAACATGTAAGAGCTGGGAAATGCAAGAGCCGAGAAATAGGGAAAATTGAGAAATGAGAGTAGTGTTGAACTGCACACAATTTTATTTTAATTCTTACGTGTAAAAAAAAAGTCGTAGTTTCGCTTGAAAGCCGAAGCATCAATTGCGATAGCAAATTAGTTTACAGCTATACAAAGCAAGGATAGTAGTTTTATTGTCCGTATAAACTTGTAAACATTTGCTTATTAACTACAGTTAAACCTGGATGTAACAAAATTGACAAATTCCCGAAAAACTTCGTAATAAAGAGGATTTCGTTATATGCAGGTGCGGCACGAAAATTCGAAAAAGAAACGCTTACCGTATTTACTCGATTCTAACGCTTGCTCTATTGTAACGCGCACCCATATTCCGTTTTCGTCGAAGCACTCATCCTTGGAATGTCGCACCAGGTACTGGATGCGTGGACGCGTGTCGTTTCGCACAAGCGCGAGGCATCAGAAACGAAGAGCAAGCGACATGATGGCGTCGTAGCGTCTTATAGTGTCAGCTTGTGTCAGGTTAGTGAAGTGAAACGCATAGACTTGCGCAGTAACCAAAGAGTGGCGCTGCCAGAACGTTGAAAAAAAAAAGTTTTTTTTTTTCCTTCGGCAACATCAACTGGAAAAGGAGAGTGCCGGCTTGGCTGGCTAGGCCAGCTGCAGCAAGCGGCGGGATCAGGTTTGAATGAAGGGAGAGGGAAAGGTCACGCCCGCGGCGGCAAGATCGCCGGGTCGAGGAATACAGGCGCACCGCCGCCGCTTCGCATTCCGTTGCGGCGGAGAAGGTGCTTCCGGTTGCTGCTCGCGCAAGAATGACAAAATTTGGGGCGAAATCTCTAGGTTGTCGGTGGGGAAAATTCGTTATTTCGAGGGGGTCCCCGCTGCCACTGCATTACGTAGACGTGTCAAATACATGTGCTTCTATAGAGTAACAACGGGGAATAGAACAACTTCGTTATATCCAGGAATTCGTTATATGGAGGTTCCTTATAAGCAGCTTTAACTATATATTAACAAGCATGGTGTCACCGCGCACAGGCAAACATTAACACATCACACTCGATGAGCGCGGAGACACGCTGTCAAACGCTGGCGTGAGCAAGCGCCGCAGCAGCAGCGAGCGAAGTGACGTTCGTGCTGTTGTCTATCGCTTCAGCGCAAACTGAGCGCCGAGAACACACAGCAAGCACAAAGCTACAAGCCGCCGATGCACCTACACTGCCTAGACTCTGCCCCGAATGCGGATTGCTTTCAAGATACGGTCCGCGCACCGCCGCGCAGTACTCAGTTGATGCCAGAGTACAACGCCACCCGCTATCCCTCCCTCCCCCTCGCTCCCTTGACGGTGCCTCGAGCGCGACGAAGGAAGGCGCGCATCCTCCCCGCTTTTCTTTATTGAGCGCGCGAGATTTAGCCGCGGCCGTCGGCTCCCCTCGCATGCTTTCACTCGCACATACAGCATAAGGCGCGCTGCGACGGTGTTATCGCCCTTGGACTTTATATGGAACATCTATGCGCCAAAACCAATTTTAGGGCCACAACGCGTCACAGACACCATTTTTAGATTTCAAATACAAATTTCAAAGGTCATGCTTTTGCTGGCGGAAACTGAAAATAAGTCATACGTGTCGCTTCTGGCGCTTTAGGCGGCCGATCCCATCGTCAAGCCAACAAACCAAGCAGCATGAAAAGTCAAAATGTCTGCTCTGGCCGGCACGGGATGGCAGTTAGCAACACATGATGCGGGAACGGTCCCACAGTTGCCACGCAACAGCGGCCGCGGTTACCAATCCATTGGGTCCTATGGGAGCGATGCCGGGACCGGCCGAAAAAGACGTAACAGCTGGGAAAATGCAGCACCCCGGAACGTAACAGCGAGGTTCTACTGTATTATGTGGAATGTGCCGGGCTGGTGTTGCTCAAAGCTATGTGTACCTGCACTTGGCGGCATAACATGTGGCAATTGTTACTGAAAACACTTTTGTTATAGGTACTGGTGATCACTGTTCAAGCAAGAGGCAATGCCAGCAACCTCGCGAAGGTTTTCCTCTATACATAGTAGGGTTGGTAATATCGATGAACGATTAATCGATTAAAAGTGTCCCGCAAAACGATTAATCTTCATCGATGTCCACCTTTCATTTAATCGACTTAATCGATTAGGCCTGTTCGATTAATTGTTTTCGTGAGTTCGACAGGAGTGGCACGAGAATGTTGAACTCGTACTGGAATGGCGGCCCATGAGCAGTGTCTGTGCAGCTGGCGTAGAGCGACTGTCGACTGTCTTTCCGAGTCCAGAGTGAAGCCAAGCTGAGCGCTCCCCCCCCCACCACACACGCCACCACGCCGCGCGGAGCCGGAGGCTTGAAATGCCCTCGCAATGCAAGGCAAACTATAGCCACCCAGTCGTTGATCGTAGTGCAACTCTCAGTTCACTAAAAATGTTTCACAGCATGCGCGCTGGCTTAGACCATGTATTTGACATAGCGATGGAGTTCTATATTCTCGCATGCTGGTTGTTCCATTAAAAGTAGGTGTCAGTTTCACCCAAACATGCCAGCCAATTGACATTCCTTTGCTCTCTAGAAAAGATTATGTGCTTTAAAATCCTAAACCACTGACTTTCTTTTCCTCTGTGTAAATTGCACTTTCTTGCATATTTCAGTTCAACTTCACCTTTCACTTTTGCCTATTTTCTTAATTCTTCTTTAACTGTCCTGTACTGGGATTCACTAGTGCAGTGTACCTTAGAAAAGCGAAGCTTTATATGTCTATAGTCAGATACAACTTAAGTCTGCAGTGAAGCCCCGCCAGCCACTGTTCCTCCACAAGGCTGCAAATAGTTCGTACTTTAATGTTTCCCTGTTACCTAAATAAGGCGGTAACCACAAAAATAAAGATTATAAACGCGTAATTTTATACGTTTTCACTCAACTATTATAGTAGAAAGTACAAGTACAACAATTAGTCGTATCAAGTATGACGCCATTTTGAAAACATCGCATGACGACGATTTTGTTTGCTTCTGTGATTGGCTGGCGGAGTAACACAACCCCGCGCGGTTCGTCTGTCTTTTTTGCCAACTGCTGTTTTTAAAGTTGTATCCTACTGTAGGCGAAATCGTATATGGCTAGGCGAAATCGCCTGCGTACAGAAAATTATAATCGTCAGCATTCGCTCGAGCGTCGTCGACTTCTTCCACAGCTGGCTCGTTGGCGCCCCTCGGGTTGCGCTCGTGCTCGTGTTCGGCATGCGCGCGTGCCACTGCTCCTGCGTTCGTCGTCATCGTCTGCTTTCATAGCTGGCTGCTTAGCCGCTAATCATTCCAGCGCAGAAAACAGCGTAAACATTACCTTTATCAAACGTTTATACATTTGTGTTTTCAAACTTGGTTCCACCTCTCAAATATTAAAATAGGGCCTACAAAAGTAGATAACTGCATTTCAGCCTTCTTGAAAGTGCTGGGTAAAAATTTCGATTAATCGATGAAAAACCCTGTATTGAAAGTGATTAATCGATTAAAGGCTAAAATGATGAACGATTAATCGTTAATCAAATAAAATTAATAATCGACCATTCCTAATACATAGGCTTTGATCATTACTAGGGAAAAAAATGCAAATTGGTACTAACAAAAGGAAGTGTTGAGAATTTATGCCGGGGCCTTTAACCTTGGCTACTAATTGCAGACTGATGGCTATTGCTAGCATCAATATCTTCCTTTATCTGTAAAGATATATATTTTGATCCATACCGCATTTGCCAATAACTTGTATCGGGACATTTTCAATCAGGCTAAGGGACTACACAATTCGAATATTTCAAAAGAAGTATAGAAAAATTGTTGATACAGAAACTGTGCTGACACACTGAAAAAGTGCATGGTGCTTTGAAAATCCTAATGAAATCTAGGGAGTTTTTTAAAAATCCATGTTAGGAGAAAGTTGGCTCTTGACGTTGGCAGCTCAGTGAAGAGGGCCTCTTTGTAGGAGCAAAGCGTGGTAGGCATATATGTAACTTTAATTTGTAAAAAAAGTCCACTGCCGTATATTGTTTGTGGTGATAGTAGCACTAAATAATGTCCTCTGTAGACCAGCTGCAAACCTTTCTGAAGTACCTTTGTACTTGAGAAGTGGTGACTCGTGACTGTGCATATGACAGGCATGGCATAGTTCACCTTCTGTGGTTATGGAGTCTCATGTTGTGAGGTATAGTATTTTGGTGCAAGCAGATAGAATTAAGTATAGATTTGTGCTGGTGGTATTACGCGTCTTCTGAAGAATTTTTTGTTGAAAATTGCTATAGGTAGTGCTGGACTGCTGTGAGCTTGTGCTTGAAAGAGCGGCCGTGTGAGCTTTCCCTTTACTGCTGTTACAAAAGTTTGAAGGTGTGGGCTGATATTGATATGCAAACGTTGGAAAGTTATGTTGTTCTGAATACGATTTTTGGGATATACTACATCACTTGAATGTAGGCAATTTTATATATATAGGCCTTAAGGGCTGGTCACTAATGCGCCGACACCGCAAGACACTCGCCAGGCGAGTTGTGCATATTGCGTATGTTCTGTGCATACTGGGATGGCGATGCGAGAAAGGGAGGTGCTTTGCGGCTGTAGGAGAAGAGAAAGCATCAGTAGCATTATTTAGCATAGCCTAACCCTATTAATGTTATTGTCCCAACTTTGTACACTCTGGCTGATTTGCACAGCTCCTAATAAAACAATCAATGTGGATTAGCTAGCATATGCAAGCTAACAGTGGCTGGGTTTGCAATGCTATTATTACCAGCTGTTATTATCCAGCTATAACCTAGGTCACGGGTTCTTAAAATGGGTTCCGCAGGCCCCTCCTCAAGGTTCTGCGAACCACTGATAAATTTTTCCTGGTTCCATGCTCGCCAAGTTCCTTGGCATTTCATAGAGTTTAGCAGGGTTCCCTGGGACCAACATGCTTGAGAACCACTGACCTAGGCCATGGTAAATGCTTCACAGAAAGCCCACTTGTGCAAGGTGATGACCTGTAAGCTGATGATCATGTTCATAACTCCAGTAAAGCAAAAGCAGTGCATTGTATCTTTCCCACATATGGGTTTTGAAAATGCATTGCTTAATAAACATTTGATGTACGCTATTTTCATTCTATTTGAAATTACGTTTGAAAGTGTTAGTTAATGTCACTTGAAGCAAATGATGCAAGCGCTTCTTGCAATTCTGTCTGCATACACTTGTCTGCATTTTATTACAAAAGTGCATCCCGTGCAAGTTTTGTTTGCCGGCAGCATGATTAGATAAGGATGAAAACAGTGTGCTTGAAGTGCTAGCAAAACATGTGCATAATTAAGGTAGCTTCTTTCATTAATGCGAAAACCTTAGAGGGCTCATGGGTCGAAAATTTGACTGTCCGGGAGATTCAATGGCAGCAAAATTCAGTGGCACAAAACTTGGGGGCCAAACGGACGACCTTTGGTGGGAGTCGAACCCACGACCTTTGCTGTTAAAAATGCAAAGTTATTTAAGGCACAGGGAATTAACAGAGTTAATTAAGGCACTCGAACCCATGACCTTTGTTGTTACTTAAGGCTAAGTTTAAGGCAATTGAACCCACAACCTTTGGTGAGAGAAAAGAAGTAATGGGAAGTAACGCATTCAAATGAGGATGTCAAGTAAGTTGATGAATGTCTCGTGAGCACGCAGGTTGTCGTGTTCTTCCTCTTTAGTGTATGCTAAAGTGACAGTCAACATTTTTTTTTTTTGTTGCTCCACGTTTTCTGTAGCACTAGTTCTTTGCAATGTAACAGCTAAAGTGACAGGCACTGTTTATCAATTCTTGAACACAGAGATGCTGTTCATGCTGACTAGACGAAAAGTCAGTTTTGTGCAGAAGGCGAAGCATCAGTTGCAATAGCAATTTAGTAGACAGCTTTACGAAATAAGAATGGTAGTTTTATCAGCCGTATAAACGCGTAAACATTCACTTACTAAGTTAACAAGCATGCTATCACGCGCGCACAGGAAAGCAAACATCCGCCTCGATGAGCGCAGACACTCGCTGCCAAAATGTTGGCTTGAGGAAGAGTGGCAGCAGCAGCGAGTGAATTTACCTTTGTGCTGTCTCTTGCTTCAATGCGAACTAAGCAGCGAGAACACAGTGCACACGAAGCTATCAGCCCTCGGCGCACCTGTACTATGTACTTATTGCAGATCGCTTTCAAGATAGGGCCCGTGCTCAGCCTTGCCATATGCAGCTTCCGCCGGAGTAGCACTGTGCGTCAGCAACATTTGCTTTTCACTGCAATTTGCTGTAGATAGCACCACATGTCCAGCACGAATCGGAAGTGTGCGGGACCTATGTGATCTAGGTCTGACATAATGAATGCCAGTCTTAGCCTTACTTCAATTTCTTTTAATAGTATAACAACTCGAGCATTAGTGCATATTTTCCCATTCTGTCGCAACATTCTGTACTATCTCCTCTTTGGTGTGTCACTGCAGTGGGCTGTGGTGTCTACCAGAACAGCATTTACGGTGTTGCTGCCCGTCTTCCAGGCAAATATTCGAATGCTGTTGTCCTTGGTTCGGTAAGCATATGACAGTGCACTCTCATATTAGTAACTTTTTTTTGTACGTAATGGTGTTTTAAAAGCACTAACTATTTAGCTCTTCCCCATTTCTTGCATGGTACACATATTATAGTTGCATTTTGCTGATTTGAGCTGCCTCTGTAGCCGGGAGGACGTTGTAAAAGCAAACAGACTTGCAGTAATGATGCAGGACGAACACCAATGTATAAAACGGGCATGAGCTATGCGTTCCTGACTGCGTTGACATGTCACAGGCTCAATTGTTCTTACAAAAATTTGTACCGCATTATTTCCTGCATGAAATTTTGTTTTTTATTGTATTTACCAGATGAAGCACTTCTTTCTTTTTCTGTTCAGTAAATTTCTGTAAATTTTTTTTTCAGAACATCAGTGGTACGGTTACATCTCTACTAAACATTTTCACCATAGCAGGTGAGGGACATCTTTATCCCTTCTTCAAATTTCATTTTTGATGTGTTTGTCTGTGCATTGGACGCAATGACTGGAAGTAGTGCTGTACTTCCGCAAATGTAACAAGATTTTCTTTCTTCATATTTAATTTTTTGTAATTATAGCAAGTCAGTTTTAGAAACAGTAGACCTAAGTTGCCCTGTGTATAAAAGAACCCAAGCAGAGTTTGGATTCTGCATATGTACTCTGCCCCTGTTGCTGTTGCTTGGGTGTGCACACTAAGCCACTTGTGGCCACTACAGTCAACGACCGATTTTCCAGACGCCTGATTTTTCGGACATGCCCCATAATTCGGACACTTTCTCGGCACCGCCATATACCCCATAGAATCAAAGTATAAGAGTGCCTGAAATTTTGGACACAACAATTCTTCACCGCCCAATTTTTCGGACTTCTTTCCATGACTACAGGTCCGAAACAGCATTAATCGTAACCACCACCACCTCCATTTTGATGCCTCCCCTCCTCGAACCGGCACTCTCATATGCAGATCCGCTGGCAGCCAGAGCCACCACTGCGGCAACGCTAGGCCTAGCTACTTCGGCGTTCGCTACCAAGTTTCTTGCTGTTCGGCGCCGTGTTTTTAATTGAAACAGCTCGCCGCTGTTGGCGAACTTAAATGGCGCTGACTCCGCCTTTGTGATCCTCGCCAATGGCTTCGAAGCTCGGAAAGCACGGTGCATTGTGTAATGCCAGTTCCCGAAAGTCAGCTTCGCCTCAGTACAGTAGTGTTACGCGGTGAAACACACCAAAAGTGGGAAGGGGCAATTGTCACAGGACACGGTATGTATTCACCCGCCGTCTCCTATCTCAGTACGAGCACCAGTACGCCTAATAAGTGTACTGGCAGGTCTTTAAAGCTATTTCGGACTTGCCTGTGGCGATTTGAGCCCTTGGGAGCAGTAAAAGGCATGCATTTATGTTTTCGGACTGCCCGATTTTTTGAACGTTTTCGCGGCTCCTAGGGAGTGCGAAAAATCGGATGTTGACTATATTAATTGTAGTAATTTCATCAACTCTGTTTAACAACAGGCAAAATAAACCGAGCAACGAGCACGAGAAATGCAGGTATACGCCGGCGTCATCTTCGCCAATCTTGGCGCCCTGGTTGCCAGCACTCTTTTCTCACCACCACCGCGTCCGACATTAAGTTAGAAAAACCAGTTTTGGACCTTTAAAAATTTCTCATAACCTTCATAATTGCTCAGAAACTTATTTGCGAGAAAACTTATAAACACACCGTTTCAAAACATTTAAACTATAATAATCCGAGAGAGCGATTAATAAATGACATCAACATTCTCAAATGTATTCCAATAAATATCATACTTGAATTAATTGTGGTCTCATTCTCACAAATTAGTCCACTTAAGTATTGCACTTATCCAATAATTATCTTGCATGCCAGTTTGTGGACAAGATTTTTGAACAGCAACTATTCGACATTCGATTCGAAAGTATTCGGCCAAAATCCCTATTCGCTTCAAACTGAAAATCCACTATTCGCACAACCTTAGCTTGCTCCAAACTGCTTCAAAATGAAATTTTATCTGCTCCAAATTGCCCCAAAATGAAATTTTACTTGCTCCAAAAATTGTTCCAAAACGACTTTGGGCAGTCCCACCGCTGCATAAGGTAATGAACAGTTGGCTTTATTTAAAGTGTCATAGGTTTTGCAGGACTATGTGTATGTAGACATATTTGCCTGGGAGTCATGTGGTAGAGACATGGAAAATCGGTTCTCTGGAAGCCGGCAAGGTGAAGAAAAGTTCATAAAAGGGAAAAATTGTACTCTACCTGACTGTAGCACAAAGTTTTCTTTCTGAGAAACTCGTATAGGTTTCCTTTGTATCTTCGTGCTACAGTCGGGTGGATGTCAAATTTTGCTCTTTCATGGTGGAGACATGCTAGGTGCTTAAAGGGGCCCTGAACCACTTCTTATCGCAGTCGAGAAATGCACTTGAAGTTAAAATCTACTATTTCAGAAATACCTTGCTGCGAAAAGTACTTCAATGAGTTCAGAAGAAGCGGACTCAGTAGCAATCAAAGGTCGCGCATGATTCCGTTTGCTATGCTCCCGTTCCTTCTTCAATGCCTTGAAGCCAGCGAAGGCTACGGCAGAGCGGGGCGTGCCCACAAAAACTCTACCTACTGAATGCCACTGTGGTGCGCAGTTCAAATTTGATTTCGGATGTTCACGTAGACGCCACTACTTACAATTTTGGCGCCTACGACGAGCCAAACATAGCCAAATGCAGGAGTCCTCAGTGAGCCACAGTGTGCTCAGCCAGCGAACTCCTCGCCGCACCCTGCAGCTGCCACGGCATCTACGCTATCTAGCAAACCGCAGCTACATGCAACTGTAGTGCGTATGCGCAGCATTTGCTTTGTGCATGACAGGGCTCGATGCGCACTCGCGCTCATATGCTCCAGTCTGTCCGTGCTATGTAGTGCAGACTGGCTTTGTCCTGCACCAGCTTGACCGACAATTAATAGCAGCATCCAACTTGTGCATTTTGAAGCATTGTAGCTCAATAAGAAGCAATGTCTGCCAAGGCGTCTAGCCAGGACCAACCGAAAGGAGTGAGTACACGCTGTCAAGCGTATGTGTAGTCTGACCTGAAGTGAAGTTTCACATGTTCTGAGGCTAGTTGAGTGTTCAAAACTAATTAGCAAAAACCAACAGCTATGACACCGATAAGCAAATATACACAGTAACAGTAGAAAGAAGCACCCTGATGCAAACAACCATCTTGATTTATGTCAGCTATTGGCCAATAATAGCATCCGCGTATTGGAATCTGCTATGTTACAAAATAAGGAATCCAGAAAAGAGTGAGGAGCAAGCTTCTGTTGAAAAGAGAGCGTTTGAGAAAAAGGTGACTTTTAGCTCCGCTTGCGAGCTCCACGAGCTGCTCACAACTGCAAAATTTAGCAGTGATTTTAACTGCAGCGTGTGCTAACCGTGGACTGTGTTTTTTCACCAAGCCCGAGGGGGGGGGGGGGTTCACCAAGCCCGAGGACCCCTTTAGTTTAAGGCTGACCTTGACTGTGGGTGTGTCTTGCAGCATCACCAAATGCCCGCACAGCAGCGATCTATTACTTCCTGTCGGCTTTGTTGGTGCTGCTCCTGTGCCTTGACTCCTACTTTGCCCTGCCTCTGCTGGTGAGAACGATTCTGCAGCTTTTTACAGTTTTTAGTGCAAGAAAGGAGCCAAGACACCAGCCAACTATGCTGGTTGAAGTGGCAAAATGAATCTGGGTGTACCCTCTTTTGTGCACTGGTTATGTTTGTTTATTGGCCCAGAAAAGGTCAAGCACGAGGGTTCCACTTCCTCAGTGTCAAATTCGATTAAAGAAGAGGACAATGTAATTTTTCATTTTCTGCTCATGGGTTGGCATTTTGCCCTGGTAATAAATTTTGCTGTTGTGAATGATAAGGAAATTATAAATAATATTTCAGCGGAGGTGGAATGCAAACACTTGTGTACCACGCTTTGACTGCATCAAAGTTTTCTGCTTTTATTAGTTTTTCTTACTTCACATCAATAAACAGAAATTGTGCTTCTCTTTCATTGTTTAGTGGTCTTGTATTCTTGGGATAGTTAATTTAGCTGCTGGTAATTTAGCAGTCAGATTTGCTAAATTTTGTAATTTGGCTGCACAGTTAGCTTCATCTTGAACCAGAAAGTCTTAATTCACGAACAGTGTTACAGTGGAGCCTTGTTAATTCATGCCTGCAGGAATGTGGCATAACTATGCACTAAGCGGTAGTATGCAGTACTGGCAAGTGCACATTTGTGTCTTTTACATGCGCTCAAAAGTTTTTCTTCTTTTCTTTATTTCTTTTTACCTTTTAGTTTTTTTTTTTTCAGCTCTTTCACACGACTGTGCGATAAAGCACAGGCAGCATTAAAACTTTGGTAGTGAGCACAGTGGCCGAACTGCCGATGTGCTGACTTGTCGAGCTTTCTCTGCTGCAGAAGTTTGTATGACTATTGCGAAGTGAGGACCGGCATCGCTTCTGTGAAACGCGGTGCCCGCTACTGCGTGGCTCCAGTCATCTCCTTCTATTTGTGTGCAGTGCGTCGCTTACTGTCCTTGTGGGCATTTCATGGGAGTGTCTGTGCAGCGAGGTGTCTTCATGCTTGTGCATTCCTGGCTGTGCAAGTGGTGCCTGAGTGCGGCATTTAGCTTGTTGAGCCAAAGCAGCAGCTGCAGGATGCGTTCTATTGTGGAAGCGACACACATTCGGACAATTCCCACTCAGAGGCACCAGAAAATGGTAGCTTGTTTGGGTTATCACCTTATATTTGGGTTGTCACCAGTACACTTCCAACAGCACTATGCCAGATGCACTCTCATGCAGATAGGTGATGATGCTTATCGTGATAGGGCTGGTGGTGATAGGTCATGCAGGCACAGCTGTCGTTGCATGTGTTGTTTTCCCAGGCTGCTACTCCACCTTCATGCATTTCCAGTGCTTATCCATGTAGGCATCACTGCGCCAAAGCTGGAGTCATTGTTAGACATTTCTGCACTTTCCGAAAAGGCAGAAGGTATTTTTTGGCCCAGCACATCACAGCCATACTGAAAATTGAGGCACCGCAGTTAACCTCTGTGCACCAAAAAGTGATTGTGGTATATGTACTAATTTGTGGGCACATGATCAGCCACTACGGCTTAAGTGGTAAGTCAATACATTGGCTCTATAGTGATGGGGTCGGGGATTTGCAGCAACTATTTTTAACTCTTATAGTATGTTTTAAGCGGGTACATATTAATGAGGTTTTACTGTACACTACTTTCTTAAAATGCTAGGGGAACAGGAAGCAGATTGGCCTTGTATAATTAGCAGTACAGGAGGTAAAGAACTTGTCTATCTGGATCTTATAAGATTCATACACTTTGTGCAGCGCTGTTACAGGCATCACCAGCGGCTGGCTGCCATGGCTTCTGCTCCCAGCAGCAGATCACCTCGCTCACGCAGGCCTCCCTATTGGCTCGTATTCAAGCAGGTAGGTCATGACTCTGGTTTTTCTCCATGGTTCATAAATGGTGTGCAATCGATAGTGGTCATGCGACTGACCGCAAATCGTGATGAAGGAGCAACCTATGGCTGTAGTTGTTCATACCAGCAAACGCGACCTGTTAGCACCCAGAAATGCCTCGAACAAAAGGCGCTGTTCATGTGCTTGGACCAGCTTATGCACCTAATGAGTTCGTCTTTGGGATTAAACAGAACAAAATAAAAGACCAGACAACAGGCCTTTCTTACATCATGTTTAGCTCAAGTAGGCAAGAATTTCCATCAGCCAGACCAACAGGCTACTCATAAGTTTGTGTCTTGTATTGCACCACACGCTTGCTTCTTGGTGCTCTTGACTTGGGTCATTCTTGTGCTGATGATGTATTTTGATGTCAAGCTTGTTACTGTCAACATAAAATACGTAGTCTAGCAGCACTGTGTCTGAGAAAAAAAAGTGTATTTTTTATATTTAAGAAAGAAAGCGGTACGCTAGTGCTGATATCTCATTTCACAATGCGATCACCAACAACTGTCCACATATCCCAACATCTAGCTCAACCACATCGCTGATTGGTTCATCAGCTTTGTGGCTCTGGTCATGGAGTTGATAAATAAGAGCAAGAACTGACCTAAAACAGCCATTTCTCAATCTAAGCAACCATTTGCAGCTATGGTTGGTCGTACTACCTGTCAGATTTGTCGTTGTAAACCCAGTTGAATTTTCTGCGATGTAATTACAACCAGATCTCTTGCCTTTCAGGTGTGGCCACAGTGCCTTAATGTGTTCCTGATATTCTTTGTCACACTGGCCGCATTTCCTGCAGTCACGTCAGACATCAAGCGCATTGATAAAGAATTTCCTTTGGATGGTAAGTGGATTTTGTTAGACAGTGCATATTGCAGTGACCCAGAAAGTAAAATAGGGGTGTAATTTATAGGATGTTTTGCTACATTGAGCAGTCAGCTCATTCTGCGGCAAGGATACACATTTAGTGAGTAGTGGACATTTTCCCCACCATGGTGTGCCTCATAATCGGATTGTGGTTTTGGAACGTAAAACCACATACAGTCAAACCTTGTTAATATGTACCTGCTTAAAGTGTAACTGCGGTTTAAATGTAGTCGCAAATATTCCCCCACCCAGCCCCCATTGAACCCCATGTATTGGCTGACCACTTAAGCCGTAATCGCTCATTGCCCACCAAACGGTTGGGGCGTACTATTTTTCTTTCTTGTTCTACATACACAGGCACAAAATCAGCAAAATCTCATGTGCGCAGATGTTCAATTCTCGAGTTGTGACGCCCGGATGACAGTCACCAGCGATAGTGAACTTAAAACATGGCCACCATGATGTATTTCCTGCTCATAGAGCTGTTGCCGATTGTCGTGCAAAAAAGTATGGCCTTCGAGATTAGCTCCCGGTAACGCGAAAAAGCTGCTGAATTTTCTCTCGCCGTCAAATCCAATTCAAGTAGTAACTGCGCAAAAGCACATTTTATTGCGAAGCACATTTCTGCTGTCACCGTGGACGTCACATTGAGGTTCCGTATAAAGTCCTAACACTGCAACATCGTCATCTCCGCCGTGCGCTGTATGTGCAAGTGAAAGCTTGCGAGGGTCAGCCAACTCAATTTCACGCACGAGGGACAAAGGTGGGGCTGAAGTGCGCTTCTTCTGTCATGCACAAGGCTGGGTGGGGGAGGGGAGAAAGGGAGGGGTTTACATCGGTGGCGGCCGTGCGCGTGCTGTATCTTGAAAGCGATCTGCAATGTGGAAAAAGTGCGTGCCCATGCGGGCCTCACCTTCAAAGCGATCTGCAAAAAAGTGCAACTAGTGCCAATTGCTTCGTATGCGATGTGCTTTCGACGTCTAGTTTGCGTTGAAGTGAGAGACGGCACGCTGCTGCTTCTGCGCCTCCTCACTCAAGCGTTTTGACACCGAATTTCCGTGGTCATCGAGCGAGATGTGTTCGTGTTTACCTGTGCATGCATTACACAGTGCTTGTTAATTTACTTAGTAAGGGGGGCCTCATGGACAAATGGCTCGTGGCCTTATCGAGTTCGAAGGTGCCAGCGTTGCGGCAAGGCCAACGGCGGCAAGTGAAGATCACCAGCTTTTTGCTGCCTACCCGCAAATAAAGCCTGTCTGAGTGCGTGTGTTTGAGAGCATCATGACATAGCTCTTTTCCGACCAGTAAGTAGCTGCTAAACCGGCATTGGTGGTTAATTCGTACATTGTTTAGTGTGTACCTAAACGTTGTTCCCTGCCGATTATGTATTAACGAGGTTTGACTGTACAGTGGAATCTCGTTGATATGATTCTGCATAATATGTTCTTCGGGATTATACATTTTTTCTTATATACCATTTCTTTTTCTTTTATACGATTTTCGGATGGTACGTTTTATTTTCCGGTTCTCGGGAAGATCGCATCAAGATTTCACTGTAATTTATTCTTATATTTTAGGAGATATAACATAAAATTTTCTTGGCTAGTTTCTACTAGGTGGTTTTTGCAGGCTTTAAATTTATTTTTGTCACTTTGGCAGAATGGTAGTAGTTATTTGAAGTTCCTGTCTTGAATATTATAGAAATTGCAATGAGATGACTATTTTTACAACTCCACCAAGACATTTGCTTATTGTAGCTATTATTGTAGAGAATATTTGAAAAATTATTGAATAAACATTTTGCTGCTGATGTAAATAAGTATACTTCAGGCCTATTCTCTATTGCAAATAGCATTCTTAGCCTACTTCAGTCACTTTGGGTCTATCTAGCCTTCATACACCGCTTGTCAATTAAAAAAAAAAAAACTCCTTTAGAATTTGTTCTGTGCTGGGTGGAATCAAACACGTGCCCACTGGCGGATTTAGAGGGAGGGGGCCCTGGGGGGCCCGGGCCCTTCGGAGGCTGAGAATGCCAGCACTTAGGCGCTCAAAGTACTAAGCATGTTGTTTCTCCCTTGTCTCTGCTGAAATTCTTTGTTGTGTGCTTTTAGCTGATGTATTGGATTTCTAGCGGAATATAACTGCAGGCTTTGAAAGCAAGCCTCTAGACGGTGGCAAGGTGCTGGTTTTTAAGTAATGAGGGCAACAAAGGTAAATGATGGAGATGGTACAAAAGAGTGATGCTGTTGTAAGAAAGCATATCTAGAGATGAAAGGTCGAATGGTCCAATCTACTATACAGTGATATACAGAGCTTGCTGCAGAAGTACAGCTGTCCTAGCATATTACATCATTAACTTTGTTATAGTGCTGCCATAACTGTATGTAATGTGGTTGTAATACACATTATTAGTTTGTTTTATATCTTAATATTATATATTATTTCATGTGTTGTAAAAAAGCCTGCTGGGATGTTGTCTTGCAGATATGGTAACCGTTACTTTATAACACCAATGCACCTGTACTTTATATACAAAACTGAGATGTGCCAGTGCACCCAGCTGGCAAGCAGAAATAATTTATTTCAACCGGATATTGCATCAACAGATCATTAACATAATGTTTTCCTGATTTGTCTGCTATTGGATCATACATGCCATTTAGACACTTTGGTTCCATAGCAAGAAGTGCATTAATGTATTTGCCTTGACTGATCTCTTGATATGATCTTTCTGGTGCTCTAGACAAGTACTTCACAGCAACAGTCTGTTTTCTTGGCTTCAACCTTTTTGCCATGCTTGGCAATATTCTTCCTATCTGGGTTCGTTGGGTAAGTTTATTTGCCTTCTTGGTTTCGCCTACGCCCAGTGGTTGTCATTTGTATGAGCAGGTCAAACATTTTCTTTCAAAAAGCATTTTGTTATGGTCCTGTACTTTTTTCTCCTACCTGTTAAAGCGAGGCAAGCGAAACGGTGGCAAAGCTCTGCCAAGCTAGTAACTACATGCTCAATACTAACTGATAAATGCACTACTTAAAGGCTCATGCAAGAACGAACACTGTTCATTGCAGTTTTTCACAGGGAAATTTTCTCTGTGTGGTAGAATTAGAGGTCTTTAGCATGACATAAACTGTCTGCACACAATACACAAGAAAATTGCTGGCCTACAGTGAACAAACAAACAGTGTAAAACCACTGTTGTGCTATGTGCATTTCTGGAGTTTCACAAATGTAAGCTCATGAGTTTCTTGTGAAGAGCATTGTGATGCACTTTAATGTGTTTCTATTCACGTTTCCTTATGCATTTAATGGTTGCGCACTGGAAAGAGTGTCCGAGTATAAATACCTGGGTCTTTATTTTACTGATAACATGTCGTGGTCTCATCATATAAATTATATTTGCAACAAAGCCCTTAAAAAGTTGGGCTGCTACCATGGCGTACTTTGCGCACAGCTCCTCTAAATACCAAAGTAGTCACAAATCAGTTATCCGGCCACTTATGGAGTATGCCTCTGTGGTATGGAATCCACATAAGAAATCGGACACCATGAAGTTGGAAATGGTCCAGAAAGAAAGCTATCCGGTTTATCTACCGTCGATATGACAGCAACTTTTCTCCGTCTTCTAAACTTTCAGAGTTAAATCTAACAACTCTCACCATTCGTCGCAACATAGAATCGCTAAAGCTATTGCATTCACTAATTAACTCATCGAACACTTTTTGCCTTAGCACATACATAAAATTTGTGGAACCTTCCTTATCTAGGAGGTATCACCATCTTGATATTGTACCATATCGGTCACGAACTGATGTGTCTAAATATAGTTTTTTTCCTTTAACCATTGACTATTGGAACACTCTGCCTGGTGCCTTTCGTTTCCTTCTGTTGGATGATGTCTTGCTTAAGCTTGAATGTTATTGATCTATCTTTTGTGTTGCTTATGTTTTTTTGCTCTCGTGCTGCTTATATTTGCACTTTGTGTACGCTTTACAACTGTATAATTCCCCACTCCTGCCATAGCCCTAACAGGGCTGCAGTATAGAAAATAAATAAAATAAATAAGTGTGGGGTAGCCTGCTCTACAGTAATAGACTCAGTCGAAGTTTCACTATGCTGCTGGTATAATTTGCTGATCGAAGTTGGTCTCTGTCAGACCAACTGGCAGCAAAAGTTGTCATGTAACAAGACTACTGAATTTGCTCTTTAGCTTGCATACTTCGTGTGCTGATAAAGAAATAATTACCTGTAGCATTCCACAACACATGCATGCAGAGTGCTAGAAATAAAATCGGTTATGTGGCCAGCAGTGGCATGCAGTTTACAACTGCCTAGTCCCATAGCAAAGTGTTGTGGTGAGGGCTACCTGCATCAGAGCGCAGCATCTTCACACGTGGTGAAGCTGGCCCATAGTGTTACTGTAGGTGTATAATTAAATGCTTTAGCATCTGATAAGTAGTGGTATCGGCTTCCAGTGTGCCATCTCACTTCAGAAAAAGCTTGTGTCGCAACTTTTCGCTGTCCTTGAAACATGTTTTCTGTTGTGGCTTCCTCCGTGTTTATTGAAGGCAGCAGGATGCTAGAGTATCAATCAGCATTGTGGCAAGTTTCATATACCATCTTATTCTTTTGGAAAAACAACTTTTGAAACTATCAGTGTAGCCAGCGGATCAGCATGACAAAAATTATTGTTTTTATGAGCAGATAAGTGCATAGTGCAGTCAACGACCCATTTTTTAGACATGCCCAATGATTTGGACGCCTTCACGGCGCTGCCCCATACCCCATAGAGTCAATGTATAAGAATGCCTGAAATTTCTGACCCAGAAAACCTTCACTGTCCGATTTTCTGGACTTGCCATGACTGCAAGTCCAAAACGTCATTAATCGAATCCACCCTCGCCGTCATTTTGATTCTCTCTGCCTCGAACTGGCGCTCTCACACGCAGATCCGCTGGCAGACGTAGCAACCACCACACCAACACTAGGCCTAGCTACTTTGACGCTCGTTGCCAAGCTTCTTGCTGTTCGGTAAAGTGTTTTTCTTTGAAACAATTCGCCGCTGTGAGCAATGGCACCGACTCCGCCTTTCTAATCCTCGCCAATGGCTTTGAAGATCGGAAAACGCGGCTCATTACATAATGCCGGTTTTTGAAAGACAGCTTCCCCTCAATACAGCAATATTAAGCGGTGAAGCATGCGCGAAGTATTGAGGTGAAGCATATCAAAAGTGGGAAGGGGCAATTTTCACGGGACACGGTATGTATCCTTTAATTATACATGCGTGCACCCGCTGTCTCCTATCATAGGATGAGCACCGATACGCCTAATAAGTGTACTGGCAATCCTTTAGAGCAATTTTAGACGTACCTGTGGTGACTTGAGCCCTGGGGGGCAGTAAAAGGCATGCAATAATTTTTTTCGCACGTTTTCGTGGCCCCTAGGGAGTCCGAAAAATCTGACGTTGACTGTATTTTGTCTTCTCTCATTGTTAGCTGCACATTTTGGTATTCTTCAACATGCAGCTCTACTTCCATTGAGTGTATTTAGTAGTAAAATGCAAGTGCCACAGGTTTTGTGTGTAGAGTGGCACAGTGTGCTTACCTGCTACTTTAACTCTTATGCTGCTACTCCCAGGTTAACTCGGGGACTGACTTTCGCACAACCCCTGCTTTTCCAGAGTATGCTTGCTTTGTGTTCTCGGAGCACTCTCTGCCTCTACCAAAGCAAATTATGCAAAAAAAGAACATGGCGTACCCATTGTGCCATATATGGAGAGCTTATATAAACGTACATGTCTTGGTTCTCTGCCACTCTGTCTCAGCAGGGCAGCCATGGCGAGCAAGTGTCTTAGTCCATCACTGGTTTGAAAGATGAAGGAATTTTATAACTATTGTAAATGTAACTTGGATTGGGAGAAAGCAACAATTAAGAACCAGCTTCTATCTAGCATGAAATGTCTGCTAAATGGACATACAAGAATACTCGTCAGGTGCTGAGGAGCACTTGGAAAAGAAAATGGTCAAATAGTTAAAGCATGATGACATAAGGGTCTCACTAAAATTCTTAGAAATTTGAAACTGTTCAGGAAATTAAGAATGAGGAAATCTGCCTTGTTGTAGCAGCAGAGAATCATCAGGGTTGGCACTTGGTGTTAGTTCGGTGCTCAAAAGTATGTGCATTGGGAAAGTTGTCGCATCTTTTTAACAGCTCAACATCTTAGGGGATGTCTATTTCTGTCAACAGCCTGGCCCACGTTTTCTGTGGGTGGCCGTAGTTGCGCGACTGGTGTTCCTGCCACTCTTCCTGCTCTGCAACTACCTACCCGAGGCACGCGTGCTGCCAGTCTGGGTATCCAGTGATTGGGGATTCGTAGCTGCCATGATCGTCTTTGCCTGGTCAAGTGGATACCTGAGCAGCTTGGCCATGATGTATGCACCTCGGGCAGTGGCCAGTTCAGAGCATGCGCCGATTGCCGGCATGATGGCAGCGTTCTTCTTGGTCCTTGGACTTTTTGTAGGAGGAAATGCGGCATTTTTGGCACCTCGTATTGCCAAAGGAAGCTGGTTCTAAAATGCTCCACAACATTATTCTTGAGAGGAAGCCACGCTTTCGATGTGATGTGAGCTGACCAACTAAATTAACGGGTGAAAAATGATAGCACGTGCAACCTTTATACGTTAGAGATCATGATTTTGTACTTTTAGACACCACTTTTGTTGTAAATTTCTGCGGTCAAGGTCTTTGTGGGCAGCTTGCCAAGTGCTCAAGTAATGACAGGTTGATCTTTGCAGTGCATTTTTTATGGCACCGAGTATCGAGGACAAAGTTCAGGCTCACTTCTAGAAGACTTGGCCACTGTCCATGTGTAGTGTTACGATGCTTGGACTAAAGAAATTTCAGCTGCCATTTTTGACAGGCACAAAAGTTGTAAATGTTTGTGGAAAAGGCTTTTGGCAGCAAGCCTACAAGTATTCAAGTGTTGGCGGATTGATAATTATAGTTGCCATTGACAACACTGAGAAACAAATGCAATTTATGATTGTTACTGTAAAACATGCTAGTGTTTGACATTTCTTTTACCATGGTTCATGCAAGAGATTAACTGCAACATCATTTGCTGGTGCTCATAATCTTGTAGTACAGCTAGCCACATGCACAAGGTTTGTCATAGCTGTGGTTCTTAAAAAAAATGCTTGCATGCAATTATGACATATATTTGTTGTAGGCATTATCACTACGGCTTGAAGTAGAAACCATGTGTGAAGCTTCTGAACTTAGTGCAAGTCTGGGCGTAGCCAGAAAATGGTACTTTTTGTTAATAACAACTTTCTTTTATAGATTGTGTGAATGGGAAATCTCATGCAGGTTTATTTCATATAAAAACCAATTTCATGGACATGTGTTCATAGAATGCAAGTGAGCAGTGCAGCATTGTGTAGCTTGACCTTATTTTAGTCTTCTGGCTCTTGATATAATTGTTTCTTGTATCAGTATTGGCAATCAGCAGTTAATACATTGTTGGATTGCCACAGTGCATTTTGTTAAATCTTTTCTACAGTCTACGCATACTCCACTAGTAGGTTTGGAGCACTTTTTCTTTGCATCACTGGTGAAAAAATCTAGCTGACTGATTGATTAGACCTAATACCTCACTCACGGTCTTGCTCATTCTTCCCAATTGAACATCTTAATTTCAAACTAAACATGCAGATCAAAGAAAACATGCAATAGCAAAATAACATGCATACCTGGTTTGCTGTTGTCACAGCAACTGTTTTTTTCTTGGACTGCTTTCTCATGGAAGCATGAATTTGTTTTGTTCCTGTGTTCATAAAGATTGTGCTATCCCCTGATGGCCTGTGCTAGGTTCAAGTGTGGAAATAATGGAAAATTGACATAGACTGCAAGTTCAGCTTTTGGTCAGAAACTGCAATACCTGGCATCATAGTGCAGGTTAGTGTCGGTACACAAAACCTGCCACAATTGGCCCACACCGAAAAATAAAAGAAAGTACAAAGTAGAAGTGCAGGGTATATGTGAATTTTGCCTTCAGGTATGGCTTTAGGGTAGGGCACTCTGTATTGCCATGAGGCCATACCTGAAAGCAAAAATTTTCATATAAATGCTTCTGCACTGTGATGAAACTTCACCACACTTCAATGTGGAGCTGTAGTGAAAGCATTCATCAGAGAGCACACAGAACAAGATTTCTGGAGCTCTGCTTCACGCTGCGAGTGGTGCTGAGTTTGTAATTATTATAAATATATTAGCTTTCTTCTCTGGAGTTTGTGTGGATTTTCCTTATCTTCAAAGATTGTTTCTGGCAGTTCAGATTATTCAGAGGGGCGTGCTTTATGAAACAAAATGTAGTACGTACTAACTACTGGCCAAGTTGTCCCTGTTAAGTTGCAACAACACATCATGCCAGATTACCTACTTTGTTTGCAAGTGGTTCTGGGAGCTTTATTTTTCATGAAACCATTGCTTACTAGTAACATGTTAAAAGGCACCACAGATGTGTATATTGCTGTGTATAAAAACAATTACTTGCAATTTGCATCTGTATCTTTCTGTACTGCCATTAACTATATATGGCTTTTTGACAAATCTGTTGCATTGTCTTGTCACTTGCATATTGCAACACCAAAGCTGAAAGCTGCATTGACTGAAGCACCACTGAGGAGACAATGTGTCTGTCATGTATACATACAGGCACAATATTGGCAGTGCTGAGATGCAGGAAACATTTTTTTTTCTATTTTTTTCTTCTAGTGTTGGTAATTGTAAGTATAATAATTCTTTTATGTACATGCAGAAGCAGATATATATTCATTTTTTATATATATATAATTGCCAGGGCTGTTTATACGTGCTCAGGGCAAATCCATTTGCAAATCACATTTATCTCAGGAGCATGAGAAGAAACAGATTGAGAAATCTGCCCTTTGACGACGAAGTCGTAAAGTTCACATTTTTGCTTGTTCTGTTAAGAAAGCTATTTTTGGGCCTGTTGAGAAAGAGCATATGATGCATGTCTAAGTGGGGCTGATTTGACACACTTTTAAAGCATTTTGCATAGCAGATTATTTGGAAAATTCAATTAATTTATTTTAGCTCATCAAAGTCGTCGCATATTACTCTTTAGCTGTTGTACCGACTTTGGATGTTCTAGCTGATCATCCGAAGAAGAGCTCTGTTGGAGCATTCTGGAGAAGGACAATTTCTGAGTTGACTTACTTCATTGCTCATTCAAGTGTGCTTGTGGAGGCCTTTACAACACGTTGAGATTCCTGATGTCTTGGTCTTGTAAAAAATGAGCTTGTATTCACCTGTGGCTGTTGGGAAGTTTTTGTGGATGTTTGACGTACTGTCATCTTATATGTGCAGTTGCCGTATATGTTTGATGTCTCCATCAGGCTGTTTTTTATCTGATGCATTTGGAGACCTGTTAGCGTATGTTTATGGTGTTTTTTGTGCATCTATGGTGTGTTACTGTCAGTTTCAAAAGGCGTGGGGATGGTCAGAGTAAACATTTCAGTGACATAGCTGTGTCAGCTCTTTTTCTTTTTTTCCTTTAAGTTCAAGTGATCTCCTGCAACTTCATTGTATGGGTATGTGCAAAGTATAGTGTTCTTTATAGCTCAATTTCTCTTTTTTTGGTCTTGGGTTTCTCACTAATACAACTGTTGTTTGTTTTTACTGTGGGACACATGATTCACTTTTTTTTTTACATATGTCACTATCGGAAAATGTTTCTGAACCGCTCTCATGTAGTCAGGGCTGTAGTGCGGATCAAATAATTTCAAGTCATGTCTCCAGTGGTCAGATGTAAACTAAGCAAACTGTCCATGAAGACTAACCATTGTGTTCGTATTTGATGTGTTTGAAGTAGTTACGGCTACCTACTTTTCTACAAACTTCAACATTAGAGGTATGCCTTAATTAGAGAACATTCATAAGGCAGTTTGACTAGTCAGCAGGGTCACTACTGCGGTAATTGCCTGAAAATGCTACCTCACAGAGGCAACTTGACATTGTGCACTATTCTGCTATTATTGGTGGCTTAGCCCATTGTGTCGAACAAGTGGAGCTTGAGTGGCTACATGCACATGTTCAGGGCCGTACCACTACGCAGTTCTTCTATTGATCAACGTTAGGAGAATGAAATGGTGACAGCAAGCATTACGGGATGGTGCAAGAAAGTAAGTACAACAGATTGTTTTTGCAGTGTGCTGCTGTATTTAATTGAAAAAAGCTAGCATAACAACTTCTTGTTTGCTAGTGGTTGGTGTTATTCCTTCTGGGTAGCGGTGGCATATTGCATATTTGCACAAGCAGCAGTAATTCTTAAAGTTTACCCTCGTATTTTCTCATAACTGCTCTTGTGAAATGGCTATGTAGACTCATGTAATAGCTACACTTTCTTTTCTTTCCTTTTTTTTTTTGAAGAATTTGCAAAAATAACGGGTGTAGTATTTTACGCACACACAAACATTACTGTAGCTGGATATTGTTTACAAAGTTATGTTGTTCTTTACACAAAGGTGCTACCCACAAGTGCAGGAAGAAATGATTTGGCTTATACTTTTTGGACACACTTAGAACGCCGACACATGCAGCACCAGCAAGTACAAAACATGTCAGTATACAGCAATGGATCTGCCTTGAAATTTAAAAACTTGGTTAGTTGCCTTCACAGCAAGATGGCAGTTCTCGCCTGCTATGGTCCAAGAAGTATGGTCTTTAAATTTTTTTTTTCATTTTTTTTTTTAGTTTTTACTTAATGTTCAAAGTGTAGCAATTGCACAAGCATGGCTATTACTTGAGCCTATGTGGTATCTGCTGCTGGAAAATGTTGCCTTGTGATGGTTTAGGACCCAACAAGTAACTGATGTTGCTAAATATACAATAAATGAGCCTTTGGATTCAGAAAACCAAAGCTGAAGAAATAAGTTAAATGGGGAACTTGTATTTGCTGGTTTGCTTTTATGGGCCTTTTTTATGAACCCTGCCTTATAAGCAAGTGCTAATTTAAATGTCTTTGACACTCTGGTATGCTTCAGTGGAAACTGTTTTTGTGTGAGTTGGCTTAAAACTGTTACAAAAAGCATCTGAGGACAAATGCTCATTGTAGCCATCTTTTTTTCTTGTGCATGTTTGACACTTGGATCCTTTTTTTTTGACTGCTGAAGTGCTGATAAGTACAGGCTGCTTTTATTAGCCTATATGACAGGGTGGGAGCTTGTGTCAAAATCTAAAGTGATGTGCTAATGTGATACGGTTGAAGTTTAAACAAGTTATCAATTATTTGAACTAATGTGATATGATGTGTCACATCAAATTGTTAGCTTTGTATAGCAGAAGGACAACAGTTGCATTAGATACTGCCAGTCATTTACCTAGGGGAAATGGCCTTCAATTCATAGCTGTTGTGTCTAAGACTTCTTGTTTGTACATGATCTGTCTACAGGTCAACAGTGTTGTAAGAAGCTGTAGTTGAATGTGTGGTTTTGATGAAGGGAGTCCGGTGAGTAATGTTTTGTACTGATTGTTGTCATGTTGTAACCATTGTGGTCATTTGAGTGCCAGGATATTCTTATATCTGGTAACATTCTAGCATAAGCAAGGTTTAACGACTGATGACAGCAGCCTTCCACTTTGCAGAGTGCATGCACTAACGTTAGGAGGGCCTTCCAAGTGCATGCTTTTATTTATTGTCACTTTTGTGCACAAAGTACCAAGCTTCATATGGCCAAGCTGAAGTTTCATAGTAGCAATTTCTTTTTTTGTGTGTGTTTGGTAATTGATGCCTGGATCTGATGATTGCATTTTCATTTCTTGGTGCATTAATATCTTTTCAAGTGTGTGTCAGACAGGACAAGCTCGCCACTCACACTTCATGCTTCATGTTTGCTTTGTTGTGCCAGTGTTCCTGTACAGGATTTGGAGCTTCTAAGGTTTAAAAAAATATGAATGGATAGATGGGCTAATTGATGCTGCTACATATATGGCGTAGTGCAAACAAAGCATGCAAGATGAAGGAAAAGGACATGAGGATACTATCTACTAATGGTTTCTTGCATGCGGTCAATTGTACCTTTATTTATTTTTCTTATGCAAAGGTTTATAATCAGCCACATACAATAAACCATCACTAGCTAGCAGCGCACTGTTCTTTTTTTTTCATGTTGCATGCTCTTTTTTCACTTTACTGTACATTTGGAAACATTATGCATGAGGCTGTCCTGATGCAGGTGGGTATTACAGATTATGCAAAAGCATTTAGCCTGTTAAAAATTGTTGCATGAACTCTATTTTTCTTTTCTTTTTCACAGTGCTGTGACTTGGTACTGTGATGTACCTTGTGGTTGGCACTGCTGCTTTTAAACATGTAAGTTGCATTTGAAAAGGCCTTTGGAAACAGTGTCATTTCATGCATATGCTTCATATGGAGAAAAATTAAAAATAATGTTAAAAAAATATGTTGCACTTATTTTATAAATAAAACCCACTTGTGCACTGGGAAACCAAAGATGTTTGTCTGCCTTTACAAACACCACTTTGTTTATTCACACAACTATTTATAGAGGGCGGGGGCCTTGGAGAGCAGTAAAAAGAAATGAATGCCTATGTGCCAGCCCCTGTAATCATCTTGCGTGGGATGTAGCTTTTGATGTCGGAAGCGTTACATATATGGAAGAATGAATACAGTTTTTGTAGGTTGATAAACAATACTGTCACAGCAACAAAAGGTACATTTCAATAAAAAGTTATTTTGAGATATTAGGGAATTGATTTCTATTCATTGTTATTCATAGTCTTACAGAAAAGCGCAAAGTGTATCTCACTAATACAAGTGTTGTTTGTTTTTACTGTGGGACACATGATTCACTTTTTTTTTACACTTACTTTGTGTAAGTGTCGCGTCTGAAATACATGTTCCTTTTTAAAAACCTTTCCCATTCAGCTTTTTTCAGTCATGGTTCTACTGTTAGGGGGGGGGGGGGGCATTCCGTTACAAAAAGTTTGTTGAGGAAGCAATGAAATACTATTGGTCAATGTTGACCATCTTATTGAAAACTCGGTGATTTTGTTGAGATATCATTGGGGGTAGTGTTAAAGCTCTTGAATATTGGCCACTGAAATTTTATTGAAACACCATTGGGCAAGTAAATATGGAGTGATTGTTGAGTTACCGTTGAAAGAACATTGTGCTTAGACATATCGTTGGGTACTTATTGCTGGGTTATCATGGATGCAGCATTGCAATGGTGTTATGATGACCACTTGAGTCATTACTGACACATTGCATATACATTGTGCCACAGTTAAGATAGCATTGAGATATCACAACTCGTCATTTTAATATAATTACTATTTTGTTGGGCTAGTACATTATTGTTCATTTAATTTTGAAATTGCTTTACTATTCACACTTGCATGCCCCGGTGCCTGTGTTCACAACTTTCCCTAACGAACAAAAGCAAAGGAGAAACTCACCTATTTCAGATACCTTTATTTGCACCAAAAACATGCACAATGAAACATTATTACAGTATATAAGCCACAACTGCATGGAACTGTGGGAACTGCGGTTCCCACAGCATGTCCGATGCTTAAAGGGACACTAAAGGCAAATACTAAGTCGAAGTGGACTGTTTAAATACCTTTCCAGAAACCTCAAAACGCTTGTCTCGTGCAAAGAAAAGACTTAGTTTACGCAAAAATTGGATCTGGACGGTCCAAATACCTTTATTGCAACTCAAATCACCCTCCACGCCAACTGAGGAGTGGTGACGTTGCATACGCCATTTTCTGCCGTTGGTGAGTGTAACGGTGCCCGACAGATGGCGGTACGGTGCGCCGCTGCAGCTGATTTTGGTGAAGTGGCGTAGACCGTTCGGGCATTCCGCGAAGTCCGTCACATGGAAGTGGAATTCTCTGCTACTTGCAGTTAGTGCGAGGTTCGCGAGCCAGAAAAACCAGCGCAACACTACACGTTAACAGAAAAACTGAAACGCGAAAGTGCGGGCGGCGCAGAGTCGAGCGAACACGAAACCTTTTGACCGCCCGTGTTGTTGTCAACGGTGTAATGTCAGTTAGTTCTTTTTTGTAAAAGTGTAATAGAACTGGTGAAGTAGTATTTTCTTTCTTCTTATAATACAGTACAATGATGTTTTTATAACGAGTGGTTCAGTACTAGTGACAGAATTTAAATGAGGAGTGCCTTCGTCATCGGGCGAGTACCTGAATGTCCCGGGGGAGTCACTAATCATGTCCTGCATTTAGCTTAATTTCTCTATTACTAAGGCTCTGCTCGCGATAATATTGACGCTTTAGAGATACTCTTGCACTAATGCATCACTTTAGCTTGACTTAGTATTTGCCTTTAGTGTCCCTTTAATGGTAGCGTCGTCGCTTGTCGGCGCCTGCCTTATTGCCACCATCCGTGCTGCAGCCGTGTCTACTTTTAGGGAATTTCACATGCGTGCAGTCACCGTGTTTGCAAGTGAATTTCACATTCTTTTGCTCCCTAAAACATGGGCATTTTGGATCGCACCTATGCCATCTGATGTATGTTAAAACGACGATGGCATTTGTGCGCCGGTGAACAAGTGTTAAAATATGAGCTTGTGGGCGATCATGAAACTGGTTCAACATCGCAGTTTCTACGTAGCGTAAACCGCTACAAAAGTGGGCTGGTCCCGGACACCGTGCAGTTTAACATGGCGCCTCAAAGCACGAGCTGTCGCAAGATGAAGTGACATGGGGTGCGCACGCCTAGCGTTTCAAAGAGCTGGCTGGCTTTGGAACGAGAGACGTATGCGTGCTCTCGTGGCCTAAAGGTTAGAGCACCGGGTTGCTGTGCTCGACGGCCAACATTTGATGCCAATGTCGGTCACAAATTGTTTTCTTTTTATGAAAGCAAGCCGAAACAAGAATCTACCTACCGCAAAGTGACAAGAATGAGGCAAAGAATCCTTCTTAATAAAGTTTTCAAACGTTGCCTTCATATTCGAGTCCTAATTATTATATGCTGGACTCAACTACCACACAACACAAAAAAATAAACAAATTACGCAATAAATTATTTATTGAGGAGCTTTCAATGGTAATATCATTGTGAAACTGTTGAGCGAGCTCAATTACTTTTGACATTTTGTTGAAAGTCAGTTGATTCAACAATTACCGAACACTACATCAATGGTAAATCAACATTCATTTTTGTACAGGTTTAGAAAGTTAGATACAGGTGTAGTCTTCTGTATATTGTAACCTTGTGCATATTTTTCAATACAATGTTTATTTCTTATGCTGCAGGCATGTTCTTTTCAAAATATGTCTGCGAAATTGCGCCTATCCGATTTCATTTCTTAATATATTAGCAACACAAATTTTAAAGATAATTTTTAATCACTAAAAGTTTCAAAAAGAGTAGGACAGTGTGTGTTTAATCTGGTTCCCTTTCCATAACACTTAGCAATCTTTTTTAGCGCGATAGTGTTTAGGGCCCCATGTCGCAGAAAATCCGGCGTCGGCAACTGGTGTGTGATCGCGAGTGGTGGAGAAAATCATCCAACCACATCGACCACGCAAGCCCTCCACGTGATGCAAGGTTTTGATGAACAAAAATTGAATTTCTCGCAGTGAATTCCGTCAGAAAAATGGTAAAGTACGACTTTACCATTCGGCGTCGGATTGTAATTTGAATGTACGAGAAAATCCAATTCTGCTACGAGGAAACTAAACATTTCTACCAGACCTGTGCGCGTCGGTGCAATAGCAAACAAATTATTAAAAAAAAAAACAGGTGATAGGGCCTTCACATTTTAATATAAGACCGCTTATATTGCCCCTGGAATAGCGTCCCGAATAGCGTCTGCACCTAACTTAGAGTTAGGTGCACGTTAAAGAACCCCAGGTGTTCCAAATTATTCCGGAGTGCCCCACTACGGCCTGCCTCATAATCAGATCGTGGTTCTGGCCCCTTAAACCCCATAATTTTTTTAAGCACCGTGAACTCAGTTCGATTGCCAAAAACTCCGCTTCTGCTCAACGCGTTGGACAATTCTTTGCGGCACAGTATTTCTGACATACAGATTTTACTTCAAATGCGTTTGTCGACTTCGATAAAAAGTCGTTCAATACCCCTTTAATAGCCTTCGATAGCATCAGTCATTATTTTTATCTGCCTGTAAAGCGTGCTTTGCCTGTAAGAAATGTGTGTGATACAAGAAGCCAGCTTAAGCTTTAGCTCGGCCCAACTCCGACGCCGCCTATTCAAATACATGTAAAACGCAGATATGCTTTACTGAGTTTTGGTCGATTTTAATGAAATTTGTGGCATTTCACAGAAAAGGTTAAATTTTAGGGACTGCTGGAAGAGTAATTTTGATTAATGACTTGGAATTTTTTTGCGGAAATTGCCGGAAATTGGTAATTTTTGAAAAGATAGAAGCACGAAGTTTACGAATCCGCAACTCTGCACCAAAACCAGATATTGCAGTTCTGTGAATTGAATCCGTCAGAACGTCCAAAGCGGACATATTTTATATATTGTCTCGAGACTGCGATCAATGTGACAGAGATGTGACAAATATGTGCACAATATTAACTTATATCCTAAGTGAATTTCTTGCAATATTTACAAAGGTGTTGCGAAGGAACAACTCATATATTAGTGTTGTACTTGCTTGCTATGTATATCAAATTTGTCCACTTTAGATGTACTATTAGATGCAATTGACAGAATTGTGATATCGTTTTTTTCAATGCCGAGTTTAAGAGTTGTAAACTTAACAGTTTCGTTTTCTGAAAATTTGCGATGTTTGGCAATTTTTATAAAACAATTGACGGCCTACATCGAAAATTCCTACCAACAATCACTATATTTTAACTTTCTTTTAAATGCAGCCAACCTAATCAAATTTGGTGCAGTGGTTACCGAGAAAAGCGATTTCTCCTTTCCCGTGTGTTTAGATAGGGGACTCCGAGCTAAAGCTTCCTCTTAAAATAAATCGGCTATGTAGTTTTTCTGTTTATTATTTTTGAGTATATATTTACCCTTATCATAAATTTAACACGAACTGCTGCTTGCGCGTGTGAAGCCTGTTTAACCAGCAAACAAACCTTTGCAACAGCCTTTTTTTCTGTTAAATTTCAAACGTGGATAGTTTGGCTCTATTCCTCGTTTTGGTGGTGGTAGTTGATCGGGCTTTCTCCTCCGGCACATATATGGCGCCGATGCAAAGAGCGCCTGCTCTCAAGCATCCGAGTGTCGGAGCGCGTTTGTCGATACGCACGCACGTGGTATCGCACGAGAACTTTGTGGCGTCTGAGAGAGAGAATAAACTTTATTGTACGAAGAGTGGTTGGTGTGGTTATTCTCGGGTGGAGCCCTCTTGTAGAGCCCCACTGGCCGCGGCGGATCGCCGGGCCTGGTCCAGGGTCGCTAGTTGGCTTCCCAGTGCCAGCTCGGAAAGTCGTGCCTCCCAAGACCACGTTGTGAGTGTCTGTGATGAGCTCACCAGCCTGGATACTGCCTCGGCTGGGCGTTCCGTACACTGGTATGTAATGTGTGTCAGTGTGGCTCTGTGGTCGTTGCACCAGGGGCATACACTGGTTGTGTATACCTCTGGAAACATCGCGTGCAACCTTGATATGTGCGGGTAAGTGTTGGTTTGAAGGCGGCACCAGTCCCTGGCTTGTTGGCTGCTGTGGCGTCTGAAGGTTTCGATGCTGTGGTCGTGGGATAGCGCCGCGTCGCGTTACTCCACCGCCTATGCCGACGGTTTGCGGGGCGCATTCGTGGCCGAATTGCCCTGCGTGGTCCCTTGTCGAGATGCACTGTTTCGTCTGGCCGGCTCGCCGCAGCTTCGCTGAGACCGACTTCCGCCGAGCGTGGGATCTGCGTGATTTCAAAGCGAATGGTTGGCGGAATCCCCGACTTTCACTGAGTAAACGAGCGAACAAGCACATTTGCGTATAGCCGTTGTCATGTCATGGTCATCACGCTGCCGTCGGCTTCACGCTGTCGGGATTGCATTGTCGTTACGCCGCCTTGGTCACGCTGCCGTTCGTCGTAGCGCCGTGGTTATCTCCATCGTCGTCACGTTGTCATGCCTTCTATCAAAACATGTCGACGATAATTTGTTCCGCCATCATCAAACACCGTTATCAACGTCAGCAGCGTATACCCTCGGAAACATTGCCCTAGCGTGCCCATCGCGTGAGCTATTCGCTTACCTTGACAGTTCTGTTTGTGTGCGTGTGTGATTTTCTTTTCTTTCCTACCTTTTTTTTTATTTTTTATTTTTACTTATTTTTTTCCCTCTCTCCTTTCGCATCCCTTTACCCCTCCCCCGGTACAGGGTAGCCAATCGGAGATAACCTCTGGTTAACCTCCCTGTCTTTCCTTTATTACTTTTTTTTCTCTTTCTCTCTTGACAATCATCTTAGATGGTTTTTGCAAGAGTTTTATTATTTCGTAACCTCTGCAGCGTTAGTAATTGCTCAGAAAATATTGACAATTTTTTTTTATCCGTGTCTTGCGCCGTACTACATCATAAAGGTTGTCCTAGTGCGACGTTGCTTACCTCTCTGTCTTAAAATCCTGCTTGAGAGGTCAGTTTTGGGCCGGTATAATATTAAGATGCCTTTCTCTTGATTCTGTTATTTCTTATCACTCACTACAAACAACGACCAATCCCGGTGATAACGTAGTCGGAGCCAGTTAGGTCCACGGACAGAGCGTGAGAACGAAAATGATTGGAATAGAACCGTTACATTATCCCAGTATTTGAGTGCCCTTTATTACACCTTTACTTCGTTGTTTTATGTTCTGTTACTTAGGATGACTATAAAATTAACGTATTTTTAATGCGATAGCGTTATAGGCGGACTTCAGTCACTTTGGAGGTACCCAAGTATCTAACAGAAGACACTGGGCGATCCTGGATATAGCGTAATAGTGGGCCTCTGTCATGCTATACTGGGCCCAGCGATCGCTATGCTGCAAAATGTGGTGCAGAAGATCCTTCTAGCATTTAAATAACCCCACCACGAAAGCGTCGGAGTCGCATAGATTCCGGCATATGCGTTGCATGTTGCATTATTGTACTTACGTAAAAATATATACCTGTCAAACGTATACGAATGATGTCGCATGCATTAAGCGAAGCTTTCTTTGGCTCTCCTCCCCACTTTTCGGGTGCTGGCTTGGCGATTGTACAACTTGGGTCACTGGGTATTTATTTACCACGGGGTAAATGCCCGAATAAACAGGTCGAACAAGAGGCAAGAAGTGACGAAGCCGGCAGCAAAAGCAGCTTGGTGCCGAGTAAAGTGAGCAAAGTGGGACCAGAGCGTGCACATGAGCAAGGAGCGTTGAGCTGATGATGACGATGTACAAATGGCACGTACCCATCGTGGGGGATGCAGAGCAGTGAAGAAGGACAAGTTAAGGCATTTCACTATTGAAAAGGAATCAACATCAATTTCAGTAAACATTAAAAAAAGAAACTTCCCTTCTCTTCAGACAAGCAAATCCTGGCTGTCCGTTGTGCCCGCAACCACGCCGGTTGTACTATAGCTGCCGATCCCGACGTGGGACTAGCCGGGTGCCCGACGAGTTCGTGTCCTCGCCGGATCTTCAATAAAGTTCTTTCACTCACTCACTCACTCCTACGTATGCGTCGGATCCGCCTATGTAGGAATATGTGTGTGTGTGTGTGTGTGTGTGTGTGTGTGTGTGTGTGTGTGTGTGTGTACTGTAGTATAATGAAATGATTGGCACACGTACGAATGAGAGTCTTTACGACATTTGGGCAGTGCCACGCCTTTCGTCAGTGTAAAATTCGGCAGAGACGAATTATTTTCTTATATATATATATATATATATATATATATATATATAATTCTGCAAGCACCTCGTCCTTGTGCGTTTTCTTTATCTGCATGATTCATGGCCAGTCCCCCCCTTGTGGGTATGCGCCAGATACATTCAGGGCGACAAGCCCGCCATTAGCGCGCAACATGTAAGTAAGAATACGAATAAAGGTCTCATCGTCTTATCCTGCATGTATAGCGCTTGTAACGCCTCAGATACAGTCGACCTCTGTTTATTGATAATGTGACCGCCCTAGGGCAAGAGCTTACTTATGCCTGCCAATGTGCGAGGAGAGAGGAAGAAATGGCCGTCCTATAGCACTGGGAAAGTTATGTAGGGACGAAACGTTCCTTCATCACCGACGCTCGTATCTTATTATCCGTCACGCCCTTAGTCATGCCCACCGGTCTGTGTTATCACTTTGGCGTGGATTCATTGATAGCGAGGTTCCTACTTTTCGCGATGCTTGCCGTGCTGGCCGTCATTAAGGGGTGAGTCTATTCTCCCGGCAGCATTTGTACCGGCGCGCACCTCCTATTGGCGCTCGGAAGTCACATGACAAACTGCCGGAGGAAATACGGCCTGAAGGTGCGCCCTAACCTAACATCACATAACCTAATATCACCTAATCTAACCTAACCTAACATAACACCCTAACCTTCCAAGAGCCAATAGGAGGTGAGTGCCGGCAGAAAGTCGTTGCAGAAGTTCTCCCGGCTGCCGGGAGAATAGCCACTGCCGTCATTAAGCGGTTGCCTTTCTCACTGAGACGTACCGTCATATCAATTTTACACCAATTCTAACTGGTCCTCTTGCTTTTGCTAAAATCACCATTGTTTTCTTCTCTCTTCTACTAAATCTAGTGCGGCATTCTTCGTCGTTCTTGCAAGCCCCCTACCCTGTCGCCAGGATACTTAGCTCCTCAAACGCTGCGCCCTTCGCAAGATGACTTCGCCTATCCAAGAACAGGGAGTTACCGACGAGCTGATGGTCGTGCCGGTATGTAATAGAACGCCCGTACGTAACTGAATTAGGGCTTGAGGCTTTGATTCTATGCTTTAGCGATACTTCGGAATTAGCGTCTCTGCAGCAGTGGCAGTGACTGGTCACTTTTGGCAAGTGAGATATAGGGAAAACGGATAAATTCAATGCAATATCGGAATCTACGTTACGCTAAGCTTGTTTGAATTAACAAGGTAGCAGCAATATCTAGGGGGTCAAGAAAAGCAGTGGAAGGATAAGCGCAATTTGGACAGCATGCACCAAACGGAGGAGTGCTAAAGGGGTCAACGCAAATCACGTGACTTGAGTATGCATTTCCGTTTCCTTCTCCCTCTGATGCAACGACCAGCGCGGTCGACATCATGACGGGACGTCACGGAACGCAGATGGAAGCTATGGCGTCTCTGCTGCGAGGACATTGACAGAGAATCATTGTGCTCGATTTTTTCCTCCCAAATTGAAGCAACAGCTAGTATGAGTATCAATACTTGTTGCTGGTCTAGTTGGTTCATCTTATTCTGCAAGGTTAAGACGCAGCCAAGGACGGAAAAGAGCTTCAGGACAGGAAAGAGCGTCACTTGCAACTATAGTTTATTGAAAGCAGAATGGCTCACATTTTATAGGAGAAGGTGGCGATGTGCGCACGTACGTTTGCGCACACAACTGCATCGTTATCCAATCATGCATAGTGCAGGAACTGGCGTTCAATGCTAGGTAAAGCCACATATTGATTTATGTGCACGTTAAAGAACCCCAGGTGGTCCAAATTTTCGGAGTTAAGTTCCGGAATCAGATCGTGGTTTTGGCACGTAAAATCCTATAATTTAATTTTTAATTTTTTAATGTTATTCTTGACAGACAGCTCGTGTTCCCTTGCCCTATCATTGATGCAACGGCCTGTCTGGCCTATATATACCCTGCCGATATGTGTGAGGCTGATCTACGTAGTACATTAGCAGCACTCATATGTCAATAAAAGCAGTACTAGTAGAGCTCTTAACAATTAGTTAACGCAACATAAGCGCAACAGGTAGCATCAACGTGGGCAACGTATAACTGACGTCATAAAAACCTCTCTGCGTAACATGAGGCTAAAGGCTAGGGCGTCGCAATACATTTATCAATTTGTACATTGCCGTGACCTGATATGACTGGTCGTCAGAATGAACGATTTAACAAACGGAGTTGAATCTCCAGGTGCCGAGTCCTCGAGCCGAACCGGATGACGCGATTGGTGAGCCTACGCCGTGTGAGCCGCACGCCAGCGCCGAGGAAGACCTCAGCCAATTGCTCAGCGGTACGGCCATGGCGGCTGGCAAAGAGGCGCGCGCCTCGAGCGCCCCTTACGGTGGGAATTACAACGTCGCCATTTTTGCGGCCCTCACCACCGGCGCCACCGTGGGCATAGTGCTGCGCTTCCTGTCTACCAAGCCATGGCCTGCACGACACGTACGTGCAGACACGCGTCGTTCCCGAAAGCTAAGCAGTGAGTCCCCCAAAGCGCAGCTTCCTGTAGATGAACCCATTCCCTGGTTGCTATGAGCGTGGGAGACCTGCAGGAGTGTGCTTGACGGTGTTGGTTGGTGCATGTTTTGAAAGGGAATCGAACAGCGCAAGAAACGGGATGTAGTGAAGACGACATACACAGGGCTGGTAAGCGCTCGAGGCCTGGTAACGAATATTTGCCAGCCGAGGGAGTCTTCAGTTAACTGGATAAATTGCCCCGTTAACTATATCGTGTATTGAGCGAATGATGTAGGGCAGGAAGCGGCGGAGCGCCAATCGTGCGGCAAGACCGGGACGGGACGCCTGCGTTTCTCCCACAGGCGTGTTGCATCAAATCGCAGCGAATTAGGGTCACTTCTGCTGGAAAATGCGCAAATAGGACTTTATTGTATGATTAACTGTTGGGGTTTTATTGTCCCAAAGAAACACTGAGACGATGGTTTTCAGCTTAGCTAGTTGGCTCGTGCTTTCCGGGACTTCAGCAGTCACATATTTTGACAGAACGGAACGAATGTGCCGCAGTGTGTCATCTCTCTTCCGTTTTATTTTCTTTCTTCTTTTTTTTTCCTTCTTCTCTTTTGAAGTAAGTCTTTGCTGATTTCCCGGAAAGACAACACTGAGGCTATGGCTGTAGTTGTAATGGAGGACTCGGGATGAACTCCGGTCACCTGAAATTTTTAACAGTTGACTGATTGATTTAACGTAACAAGGCAACATTGAAGCTATGAGAGACGTGAACCCGATCCGTGGTACACGATTTTTTTTTTTTCACATCGGAATGCGGTGGCGGCCGGGAATCGAAGCCGCAACCTCGTGCTCAGCAGTGGAATGCCAGTGCCCCTAAGCCGCGGTGGCCGGTATGCAAGAAACAATGGCGCATGCATAAACTCAACGCATGCTGCACATCGTTCGTACTTGAGTGCTTCAAAGCGCTCGAGCGTCTTTTCTTGCACAGCTCTATGAACAGCTCATTGCACAGGATGACTAAAAGGTAATGCATACGCCAGAGTACGCACCTTGAGAGCATAGTCGACCGATGCTTGTTCCGAAAGGGTAAACCTTGCATGGTATACGCTGTACTGTCAGGTAAACTATTCAATGCAAGTGCGCCAAGTGCAGCTTTCCAAATGCGCAGATAGATAGTGCGGCAATGGTCTTTGGCCGCACGTTTGGGCGTTCGTATTTCACAGCACGATGGGCTAAGGTGCTTCAGCGCTTCACGTAAGCATTCTGGCAGCAGCGAACTTATGGTCTCTGAAGTCCCCGAAAAAGCTGCAAGGTTCACATTTCAAATATGTGTGCTTTTATTCTTCTGTACTTTATTGCGATAGCTATTATATCGACACTCCATACACATTTCCTCCGTCGGCGTCGCCGTGATGTTCCGTATTAAGTCCAACTGCGATAACATCGTGGCCACGTGCCGTATGTTGTGTGTGCGAGTGAAAGCAAAAGCATGTGAGGGTGAGCCGAGGTTGGTGGCTTGATCTCCCGCGCGCAAGGGACAAAAGCGGGGAGGAAGCGCGCCGTCTTCCATCGCGCGCAAGGCACCAGGGGGGGGGGGGGGGGTGATTTTACTCTGGCAGCAGCTGCGTATGGCACGGCTGAGCGCGGCCGCGCGGGCCCTATCTTGAAAGCGATCTGCAATGAGTACAGAGTTTAAGCATAGGGAATTACATTTTGTTTCTCAATTGTTTAAGTGCGCCGAGGGGCGATAGCTTCGTGTGCGCTGTGTTCTCACCGCTTGGTTCGTGTTGAAGCGAGAGGCCGCACTCAGGTCATTTCCATCGCTGCTGCTGCTGCCGCTCTTACGCCAGCGTTTTGATAGCGAGTTCCGCGGTCATCGAATGAAATGTGGTAATGTTTGCCTGTGCGCGCGTGACACCATGCTTGTTAATTTAGTTAGTGACTGTTTACAAGTTTATACGTCCGATAAAACTACTATCCTTACTTCGTATAGCTGTATAATAATTTGCTATCGCAATCGATGCTTCGCATTTCGGGCGAAACTGCGACTTTTTTCTGCCTTACCGAGCGCTAAATCTTCGGCAGGTTGAACGGTCTAACATTGGCGGGCTGTGGCTTTTACTGCGCTACAGTTACGAGACTTCTAAAGAATACGGGACTTCAGCCGTCTTGTCTTCTCGCGCTTTATTAGTAACGAAAATCGCGCAGCTTCACCATTTTGTCCGAATCGCCCGCCTTGCCCACGCAGTTAGCCTGCTATTACAGCAAATAGTAACTGAAATTTGGGCTAGAATTGTCACAGATTAATCGTGATGCAGCAGAACACAAAAAGACGACGTCGGACAACAGTGCTACTCGTAACTGTAGGACTTTATTAAAGTCACATGCACATAAATTGATCCAAGCAAGGAAGGAGACCTCTTGTAAGGCACGTGAAAGGCGTTGGTGTCTGAACCTTCTTTATTCCACGTCTGGGTTTTCTTGTGCGCGTGTGACTTCTGTAAGACTAGTTCGAAGCTACATCAAGTAATTCAGTTGCGAGTAGCGCCGTTTTCCATGCTCTCCATGACTCCCAAGACACCACGATAAGGTTATCGCGGAGTGCGAAGCGTCCCCTGCCGGTGAATAGCGGAGGGGCGTGTGCTGCACTGCAGGTCATGTACCTGGCGTTCCCGGGCGAGTTACTGCGGCGCATGCTGCGCGAGGCGGCGCTCCCTCTGAGCGCGTCGAGCGTGATCGCTGCCGCGGGTACCATGCAGCGGCCGCTGTCGCTGCGCGTCGCCTGCTTCTCGCTCCTCTACGCGCTCGTCGTCAAGATGGCGTCGCAGGGGAACGCCGTGCTCACCACGCTCGCGGTGCAGCCGGGACGCGTCCTCGAGGCCGGCGACCTCCAGCGCCTGCTCGACGCCGTGCCGCCGCACGCACGGGTGCACGAGCCTCCGTGGAACGGCACCGCCACCGACGTGCTCTACGACCTCGCCAGGTCATCATCCACCTGCCCCACGGGATGGTTGGGGGACTGCTACCGCGGAGCTTCCTATACAAAAGTTACTAGAGGGAACTCTGACGCTGCGATCGTTGCACTACTATAGGAGTTCAGTGACTCCTATAAGTTTAATTAATATATTTCTAGGCACTGTAATAGAAGAACGATGATTAGTTCGTGAATGTGTCTCATCTTCGTCTTTGACTTCGAATGGCTTTGTGACTTCGCGAATTGATAATTTTCAACAGAGTATATAGTACAACGATTCACAATGATCATATATGCGCGCCTAAACTTATTGCCTTTACGCGTTTAGCAATATATAGTTTACTGAAAATGTAAAAAGATCAAGCGCGATATTTGGTGTCCATATCCACGTCCCAGCGACAGCTTCCTGTATGCGGGCGGCAAAAGCTAATCTTTGAGGCTATGCTTTTGCGAACTGCATGCTCCGGAAGATATTTCTGGAGCTGGAAACGCGTCATGTTTTGAACATCCCCTATAAAATAAATGAGCGTAGCTTGCACCGGAGTCCTGGCTTTTGGGCTAGGCTAAGCACTACCAAGTCATCCCCAGCATTTTCCGGAATTTATTCAGTATTGATTATTGATTAGCTATTGATTGACTATCGCAAGGTATTGGTTACGTATTTGGGCTACCAAGTCATCCCCAGCATTTTCCGAAATTTATTGATTATTGATCGATTATCGATTAGCTATTGATTGGTTACCGATTGGCTATCGATGACTGACTAAGCTTAAGTAGTCCCAACCATGCTTAGCTAGACTTAGCCAGGCTGAGCTTCGCTAGTTCACAAGGGTATGTGCCATTGCGCTTAGACACTTTCTGCACTACCGCCAGGATCGGCCCACATTTTTGTGGACGACTAGCGGACTAACGACCGGCTTTAACAGCTCCGCTGTTAGATTGTATGAGAGATTGTATGAAGCCACAAGTACGGAGAACTGATAAGTCCATGTCCTTCCAGGCGCATCATTGCCACGGTTGTCGGACGATCGCAGCGCCCGAGTTCCTTCTGCTAAGTTTTGTAGGAACAATGCCTTGGTTTGGGCGAATTGGTTCGAAGGAACACACAACGTTCGAAGACTAAAGGAACACATACAACAGGACGTGCTACCTTGTCGTATGTGTTCCTTTTATCTTCGTTTTTTTTTTGCGCGTTTTTATGAACACTGTTTCGCAGGAAGCTCTGTGGGTGCTCGGCTGACGTCAGGTGGTCATAACTGCGACAACACGAGTGCCGCTGCATCGCGTGTCCCTGCTCAGTCTCGTGCGCCAGAACACGCATGGTAGCGCACGTTCCAGTGCCACGTCAACTGTGCTTGGCAACGGTGGACGTAAATCTTCTGCCGCTTATTCTGACATCGCGAAACCGCATTATCGTTACTGGCCAAGCCGGCTGCCTGCTTTTTTTTGCTCTAATTTCGTCGCCCCTGCCACGTGCAAAGCAGGCAACTGGTCCGGACCAGTAAAGCCGTAGCGCTATGCTGAAACAGCATTATGAAAGTATGGTCCCAAGCCTTTCCTTTCAATTTGTTTCATCATCGCAAAGACACCGTAAACAAGACTCGAACCACCTGCAGTCGAAAGACGAGCGTCCGCACAAGGCGACAGGCGTTGGAAAAAGTTTATTATATTCAATAATGGCACGTGGGGCCTGGTGACCCACGTGCCAGGAGACAGGTGACCCCATCCAGTCTCCTTCTCGCTCGTGCAGCTGCAGGCAATCAGCGACAGCCGAAATGGACAGTCCACTAGGTGGACTCTTACAGAATCCCCCCTCTGGACGGCGTTAAAGTTGACGTCATTGTAGACGTCAGAGCAAAGGGCGTTGTGCGGCACTTGAGTGGGTTCCGTGAAAGCAAGGCCACGCGGCGTGCAGATGCATGCTGACTATTTCCGGGCGATCCGGCTTTTCACGTTCGTATTGCAGAACTTTATACGTGCGCAATTTATGCTTTGTGCAGGACAGTATTTCCGGATAACATCGTGGAAACGTTTCTATACACAGTGAGTACTCGCGGTGTGTCTATACTACGGACGTTCGATGTAATCTTATTTCATGTGTCAGAAACAGACTATTTATCACCTAGATATATCAAACGTTCTTAGAAGCAGTAATTAATAGCAATCTGTTGGGGGCGGAACGCAAAAATGCTCGTGTAACGTGCTTTATGTGCACGTTAAATAACACCAGGTGTGGTTGGGCCCTCATTTAAAACTATAACTATGGCGTTGACGCTCTAGTTAGTACATTTCAAATCGCCAAAATTAAAAAAAAGAAAATCACCAAAATCATAAAATTCAAACCGGCAAAATAATCCGGACCCCTCCACTGTGGCGTCCCTCATAGCCAACAGTGCAGTTTCTCCACATTATATCCCATAACTAAATTAAATGGTTTAAGAAAAGTTCAGGGGTTTTACGTGCCGAAACCATGATATGATTATGAGGCATGTCGTACTGGGAACTCCGGTTTAATTTTTACCACCTATAGGGTTCCTTGACGTGCACCCAATACACAGTATACGAGCGCTTTTGCATTCCTCCCGCATCCGAATGCGGCCTCCGCAGCCGGGATCGAACTAGCGACCTCGATCTCAGCGCACGTCATAACCACTTAGCTATCGCTCAGAACAAGAGGCCCGAACTATATAGTACTACTAAATGTCGTGTCTAGGTCTACGGTGCTAAAAAGTCGTGACAGGCTCCTCAGACCATGAAAATTTTTTGGTACCATTTGCTGAAAGTCGCTGGCAACAATGTAGTATAGTATACAGGTTGTCCCAGCTATCACGCAGCACGATCTAAAAAAAGAGGAACGTCGTTACGCGAAGCAAACCTAGTACGTATTGTTTCCAGTACAGCGGAGTAGCCGCCAGTAATTTTTTTATTACTGAGATTTAATTAGGTAATTGTAATTAATTATCTAACTCGAGAAGTACTGTCATAATTATTAAAGTGTCACTGTGAACATTGTGGAGCAACAACAGGAAAAACACCAGATACAGCTTTCTGTTGCTCAGTACGTGCTACATAAATGTGCTTTTCCAAGCGTGAAAGGAGCGAATACACGCAGAATTGCCGCGCTACTTGCCGATCGAGGCAAATTTGCGGGTATTCGCGGGCTTCTTTCGCGCTCGGAAAAACACATTTATGAAGCTCGTATTGAGCAACAGAAAGCTGTATCGGGAGTTTTTCCTGATGTTGCTCCACAATGTTCACAGTGACACTTTAATAATTATGACAGTACTTCTCGAGTTAGATAATTAAATACAATGACCTAATTAAATATCCGTAACGAAAACATTACTGGCGGCTACTCCACGGTACTGGAAACAATACGCACTTGGTTTGCTTCGCGTAACGCCGTTCCTCTTTTTTATAAATCGTGCTGTGTGATAGCTGGGACGCCCTTATATATATATATATATATATATATATATATATATATATATATATATATATATACAGAGAGATAATCAAAATAACGATGCTTTGAGCGTTTGGGAATTTAAGGTTACTACCCAGAAAGTATTTACGCTCGGGCTTGATTTGTCTGTGCGTTATGTGAGTTTTATTATGTACGTGTGTGATTTCTCTGGACATGTGTTATTATTGTTATTATTATTATTATTATTATTATTTTGCAGGACGTAGATGACCCAATACCCTTTCCGAGTAAGTGTGAAAAAAAAGGAAGAACTTCATAAGCGAAAGATTGGTTGCGTTTGAGAGGAAGCTTTGGCGTGTGCCTACCCAAGTTCATTTGCATGTGAAATGCCGACGTGCTTTCCTTGGGCAACCGCTGGGCAGATTTAAATTATTTGTATCATACTTCTTGCATAGAACAGTCATATTTTTGTTATTGTTGGGAGCAGAGCTTTATGTTTCCCTGCGTTTTATCTTATTTCTTTCTATTTATTTATTTATTTACTTATTTATTTATTTATTTATTTTTAAAAACGTAAGTTCTAGTTCAGTTTACAACTCTTTAACTTTCGAACAAAAACGGATATCACCATTCAGCGATTAGGGCGGTTAAAGTAAACAACATTAGTGTTTTTAATAAATGTTTATACGAAGTTTGAGGTTTTGCAAGAATAATATTCACAGTGTGGTGTCTTTATACACGTAGACTTTGTGTAATACTCGCACATCAGTTTTGTCGGCTTTGAGAGATATGATGAATAATAAGCTTTACGGGCCTATGTAGGCTTTCTTGTCTTCAAAGATCGAGCACTAAAGATAATGTTCCGAGAATTTGGGGGTCGCAGATGGTCACACAATGGATCCCACCGTGACTGCAGTAATGTCGAACCGCAGTGCTGACGAGATTTTCATAACGAAACATAGTCGCGCCACTCAATGCGCCTATAGAAAAGTGAAATGTAGTATAAATAAGAATGCCATAGACACAGAGTGAACGAAATTATGCAACTCCAACGCAACGTGCTGTCGCCATAGTTTAGAAAAGATTTTTGCTTTAGCCTGTCAACCTATACGCACCTCGATGAATCTAATACGCGAATGAGAAAAATGCGGTGTCTGGTCATCAACAGCAGAAATGCTTATCGGGTACACGAGCGAATCGCATCAATTGGCTTTGCGGCATCGAGAAGCTACGTAACTGTCCTTTCTCTTTTGCCTTTCTTCTGTTTCACGACAAACCCGAACATATGAATAAGAATGAAAAAATATTACCCGAATGCGAATTTGACAAAATTGAGCTGCCGAATCGCTCAGTCATGCCATCTCACTGTAACTGCCGAATCGCTCAGTCATGCCATCTCACTGTAACTGCCGAATCGCTCAGTCATGCCATCTCACTGTAACTGCCGAATCGCTCAGTCATGCCTTCTCACTGTAACTGCCGAATAGCTTAGTCATGCCATCTCACTGTAACTGCCGAATCGCTCAGTCATGCCTTCTCACTGTAACTGCCGAATCGCTCAGTCATGCCTTCTCACTGTAACTGCCGAATAGCTTAGTCATGCCATCTCACTGTAACTGCCGAATCGCTCAGTCATGCCATCTCACTGTAACTGCCGAATCGCTCAGTCATGCCTTCTCACTGTAACTGCCGAATAGCTTAGTCATGCCATCTCACTGTAACTGCCGAATCGCTCAGTCATGCCTTCTCACTGTAACTGCCGAATCGCTCAGTCATGCCATCTCACTGTAACTGCCGAATCGCTCAGTCATGCCATCTCACTGTAACTGCCGAATCGCTCGGTCATGCCATCTCACTGTAACTGCCGAATCGCTCAGTCATGCCATCTCACTGTAACTGCCGAATCGCTCAGTCATGCCTTCTCACTGTAACTGCCGAATCGCTCGGTCATGCCATCTCACTGTAACTGCCGAATCGCTCAGTCATGCCATCTCACTGTAACTGCCGAATCGCTCAGTCATGCCATCTCACTGTAACTGCCGAATCGCTCAGTCATGCCTTCTCACTGTAACTGCCGAATAGCTTAGTCATGCCATCTCACTGTAACTGCCGAATCGCTCAGTCATGCCTTCTCACTGTAACTGCCGAATCGCTCAGTCATGCCATCTCACTGTAACTGCCGAATCGCTCAGTCATGCCATCTCACTGTAACTGCCGAATCGCTCAGTCATGCCATCTCACTGTAACTGCCGAATCGCTCAGTCATGCCATCTCACTGTAACTGCCGAATCGCTCAGTCATGCCTTCTCACTGTAACTGCCGAATCGCTCGGTCATGCCATCTCACTGTAACTGCCGAATCGCTCAGTCATGCCATCTCACTGTAACTGCCGAATCACTTAGTCATGCCTTCTCACTGTAACTGCCGAATCGCTCAGTCATGCCATCTCACTGTAACTGCCGAATCGCTCAGTCATGCCATCTCACTGTAACTGCCGAATCGCTCAGTCATGCCATCTCACTGTAACTACTGAATCGCTCAGTCATGCCATCTCACTGTAACTGCCGAATCGCTTAGTCATGCCATCTCACTGTAACTGCCGAATCGCTTAGTCATGCCATCTCACTGTAACTGCCGAATTGCTCAGTCATGCCATCTCACTGTAACTGCCGAATCGCTCAGTCATGCCATCTCACTGTAACTGCCGAATCACTTAGTCATGCCTTCTCACTGTAACTGCCGAATCGCTCAGTCATGCCATCTCACTGTAACTGCCGAATCGCTCAGTCATGCCATCTCACTGTAACTGCCGAATCGCTCAGTCATGCCATCTCACTGTAACTACTGAATCGCTCAGTCATGCCATCTCACTGTAACTGCCGAATCGCTTAGTCATGCCATCTCACTGTAACTGCCGAATCGCTTAGTCATGCCATCTCACTGTAACTGCCGAATTGCTCAGTCATGCCATCTCACTGTAACTGCCGAATCACTTAGTCATGCCTTCTCACTGTAACTGCCGAATCGCTCAGTCATGCCATCTCACTGTAACTGCCGAATCACTTAGTCATGCCTTCTCACTGTAACTGCCGAATCGCTCAGTCATGCCATCTCACTGTACTGCCGAATCGCTCAGTCATGCCATCTCACTGAACTGCCGATCGCCCAGTCATGCCATTTCACTGTAACTGCCGAATCGCTCAGTCATGCCATCTCACTGTAACTGCCGAATCGCTCAGTCATGCCATCTCACTGTAACTGCCGAATCGCTCAGTCATGCCATCTCACTGTAACTGCCGAATCACTTAGTCATGCCATCTCACTGTAACTGCCGAATCGCTCAGTCATGCCATCTCACTGTAACTGCCGAATCGCTCAGTCATGCCATTTCACTGTAACTGCCGAATCGCTCAGTCATGCCATCTCACTGTAACTGCCGAATCGCTCGGTCATGCCATCTCACTGTAACTGCCGAATCGCTGTCATGCCTTCTCACTGTAACTGCCGAATCGCTCGGTCATGCCATCTCACTGTAACTGCCGAATCGCTCAGTCATGCCATCTCACTGAACTGCCGAATCGCCCAGTCATGCCATTTCACTGTAACTGCCGAATCGCTCAGTCATGCCATCTCACTGTAACTGCCGAATCGCTTAGTCATGCCATCTCACTGTAACTGCCGAATCGCTCAGTCATGCCATCTCACTGTAACTGCCGAATCACTTAGTCATGCCATCTCACTGTAACTGCCGAATCGCTCAGTCATGCCATCTCACTGTAACTGCCGAATCGCTCAGTCATGCCATTTCACTGTAACTGCCGAATCGCTCAGTCATGCCATCTCACTGTAACTGCCGAATCGCTTAGTCATGCCATCTCACTGTAACTGCCGAATCGCTCAGTCATGCCATCTCACTGTAACTGCCGAATCACTTAGTCATGCCATCTCACTGTAACTGCCGAATCGCTCAGTCATGCCATCTCACTGTAACTGCCGAATCGCTCAGTCATGCCATTTCACTGTAACTGCCGAATCGCTCGGTCATGCCATCTCACTGTAACTGCCGAATCGCTCAGTCATGCCTTCTCACTGTAACTGCCGATCGCTCGGTCATGCCATCTCACTGTAACTGCCGAATCGCTCAGTCATGCCATCTCACTGTAACTGCCGAATCGCTCAGTCATGCCATCTCACTGTAACTGCCGAATCACTTAGTCATGCCTTCTCACTGTAACTGCCGAATCGCTCAGTCATGCCATCTCACTGTAACTGCCGAATCGCTCAGTCATGCCATCTCACTGTAACTGCCGAATCGCTCAGTCATGCCATCTCACTGTAACTACTGAATCGCTCAGTCATGCCATCTCACTGTAACTGCCGAATCGCTCAGTCATGCCATCTCACTGTAACTGCCGAATCGCTTAGTCATGCCATCTCACTGTAACTGCCGAATTGCTCAGTCATGCCATCTCACTGTAACTGCCGAATCACTTAGTCATGCCATCTCACTGTAACTGCCGAATCACTTAGTCATGCCTTCTCACTGTAACTGCCGAATCACTTAGTCATGCCTTCTCACTGTAACTGCCGAATCGCTCAGTCATGCCATCTCACTGTAACTGCCGAATCGCTCAGTCATGCCATCTCACTGTAACTGCCGAATCACTTAGTCATGCCATCTCACTGTAACTGCCGAATCGCTCAGTCATGCCATCTCACTGTAACTGCCGAATCACTTAGTCATGCCATCTCACTGTAACTGCCGAATCGCTCAGTCATGCCATCTCACTGTAACTGCCGAATCGCTCAGTCATGCCATCTCACTGTAACTGCCGAATCGCTCAGTCATGCCATCTCACTGTAACTGCCGAATCGCTCAGTCATGCCATCTCACTGTAACTGCCGAATCGCTCAGTCATGCCATCTCACTGTAACTGCCGAATCACCCAGTCATGCCATCTCACTGTAACTGCCGAATCGCTCAGTCATGCCATCTCACTTTAACTGCCGAATCGCTTAGTCATGCCATCTCACTGTAACTGCCGAATCGCCCAGTCATGCCATCTCACTGTAACTGCGGAATCGCTCAGTCATGCCATCTCACTGTAACTGCCGAATCGCTCAGTCATGCCATCTCACTGAACTGCCGAATCGCCCAGTCATGCCATTTCACTGTAACTGCCGAATCGCTCAGTCATGCCATCTCACTGTAACTGCCGAATCGCTCAGTCATGCCATCTCACTGTAACTGCCGAATCGCTCAGTCATGCCATCTCACTGTAACTGCCGAATCGCTCAGTCATGCCATCTCACTGTAACTGCCGAATCGCTCAGTCATGCCATCTCACTGTAACTGCCGAATCGCTCAGTCATGCCATCTCACTGTAACTGCCGAATCGCTCAGTCATGCCATCTCACTGAACTGCCGAATCGCCAGTCATGCCATTCACTGTAACTGCCGAATCGCTTAGTCATGCCATCTCACTGTAACTGCCGAATCGCTCAGTCATGCCATCTCACTGTAACTGCCGAATCGCTCAGTCATGCCATCTCACTGTAACTGCCGAATCGCTCAGTCATGCCATCTCACTGTAACTACCGAATCGCTCAGTCATGCCATCTCACTGTAACTGCCGAATCGCTTAGTCATGCCATCTCACTGTAACTGCCGAATCGCTCAGTCATGCCATCTCACTGTAACTGCCGAATCGCTCAGTCATGCCATCTCACTGTAACTACCGAATCGCTCAGTCATGCCATCTCACTGTAACTACCGAATCGCTCAGTCATGCCATCTCACTGTAACTGCCGAATCGCCCAGTCATGCCATCTCACTGTAACTGCCGAATCGCTCAGTCATGCCATCTCACTGTAACTGCCGAATCGCTCAGTCATGCCATCTCACTGTAACTACCGAATCGCTCAGTCATGCCATCTCACTGTAACTGCCGAATCGCTCAGTCATGCCATCTCACTGTAACTGCCGAATCGCCCAGTCATGCCATCTCACTGTAACTGCCGAATCGCTCAGTCATGCCATCTCACTGTAACTACCGAATCGCTCAGTCATGCCATCTCACTGTAACTACCGAATCGCTCAGTCATGCCATCTCACTGTAACTGCCGAATCGCTCAGTCATGCCATCTCACTGTAACTGCCGAATCGCCCAGTCATGCCATCTCACTGTAACTGCCGAATCGCTCAGTCATGCCATCTCACTGTAACTGCCGAATCGCTCAGTCATGCCATCTCACTGTAACTACCGAATCGCTCAGTCATGCCATCTCACTGTAACTACCGAATCGCCCAGTCATGCCATCTCACTGTAACTGCCGAATCGCTCAGTCATGCCATCTCACTGTAACTGCCGAATCGCTCAGTCATGCCATCTCACTGTAACTGCCGAATCGCTCAGTCATGCCATCTCACTGTAACTGCCGAATCGCTCAGTCATGCCATCTCACTGTAACTGCCGAATCGCTCAGTCATGCCATCTCACTGTAACTGCCGAATCGCTCAGTCATGCCATCTCACTGTAACTGCCGAATCGCTCAGTCATGCCATCTCACTGTAACTGCCGAATCGCTCAGTCATGCCATCTCACTGTAACTGCCGAATCGCTCAGTCATGCCATCTCACTGTAACTGCCGAATCGCTCAGTCATGCCATCTCACTGTAACTGCCGAATCGCTCAGTCATGCCATCTCACTGTAACTAGCCGAATCGCTCAGTCATGCCATCTCACTGTAACTGCCGAATCGCTCAGTCATGCCATCTCACTGTAACTGCCGAATCGCTCAGTCATGCCATCTCACTGTAACTGCCGAATCGCTCAGTCATGCCATCTCACTGTAACTGCCGAATCGCTCAGTCATGCCATCTCACTGTAACTGCCGAATCGCTCAGTCATGCCATCTCACTGTAACTGCCGAATCGCTCAGTCATGCCATCTCACTGTAACTGCCGAATCGCTCAGTCATGCCATCTCACTGTAACTGCCGAATCGCTTCAGTCATGCCATCTCACTGTAACTGCCGAATCGCTCAGTCATGCCACTGTAACTGCCGAATCGCTCAGTCATGCCATCTCACTGTACTACCGAATCGCTCAGTCATGCCATCTCACTGTAACTGCCGAATCGCTTCAGTCATGCCATCTCACTGTAACTGCCGAATCGCTCAGTCATGCCATCTCACTGTAACTGCCGAATCGCTCAGTCATGCCATCTCACTGTAACTGCCGAATCGCCCAGTCATGCCATCTCACTGTAACTGCCGAATCGCTCAGTCATGCATCTCACTGTAACTGCCGAATCGCTCAGTCATGCCATCTCACTGTAACTGCCGAATCGCTCAGTCATGCCATCTCACTGTAACTGCCGAATCGCTCAGTCATGCCATCTCACTGTAACTGCCGAATCGCTCAGTCATGCCATCTCACTGTAACTGCCGAATCGCTCAGTCATGCCATCTCACTGTAAACTGCCGAATCGCTCAGTCATGCCATCTCACTGTAACTGCCGAATCGCTCCAGTCATGCCATCTCACTGTAACTGCCGAATCGCTCAGTCATGCCATCTCACTGTAACTGCCGAATCGCTCAGTCATGCATCTCACTGTAACTGCCGAATCGCTCAGTCATGCCATCTCACTGTAACTGACTGAATCGCCAGTCATGCCATCTCACTGTAACTGCCGAATCGCTCAGTCATGCCATCTCACTGTAACTGCCGAATCGCTCAGTCATGCCATCTCACTGTAACTGCCGAATCGCTCAGTCATGCCATCTCACTGTAACTGCCGAATCGCTCAGTCATGCCATCTCACTGTAACTGCCGAATCGCTCAGTCATGCCATCTCACTGTAACTGCCGAATCGCTCAGTCATGCCATCTCACTGTAACTGCCGAATCGCTCAGTCATGCCATCTCACTGTAACTGCCGAATCGCTCAGTCATGCCATCTCACTGTAACTGCCGAATCGCTCAGTCATGCCATCTCACTGTAACTGCCGAATCGCTTCAGTCATGCCATCTCACTGTAACTGCCGAATCGCTAGTCATGCCATCTCACTGTAACTGCCGATCGCTCAGTCATGCCATCTCACTGTAACTGCCGAATCGCTCAGTCATGCCATCTCACTGTAACTGCCGAATCGCTCAGTCATGCCATCTCACTGTAACTGCCGAATCGCTCAGTCATGCCATCTCACTGTACTGCCGAATCGCCAGTCATGCCATTTCACTGTAACTGCCGAATCGCTCAGTCATGCCATCTCACTGTAACTGCCGAATCGCTCAGTCATGCCATCTCACTGTAACTGCCGAATCGCTTAGTCATGCCATCTCACTGTAACTGCCGAATCGCTCAGTCATGCCATCTCACTGTAACTGCCGAATCGCTCAGTCATGCCATCTCACTGTAACTGCCGAATCGCTCAGTCATGCCATCTCACTGTAACTGCCGAATCGCTCAGTCATGCCATCTCACTGTAACTGCCGAATCGCTCAGTCATGCCATCTCACTGTAACTGCCGAATCGCTCAGTCATGCCATCTCACTGAACTGCCGAATCGCCCAGTCATGCCATTTCACTGTAACTGCCGAATCGCTTAGTCATGCCATCTCACTGTAACTGCCGAATCGCTCAGTCATGCCATCTCACTGTAACTGCCGAATCGCTCAGTCATGCCATCTCACTGTAACTGCCGAATCGCTTAGTCATGCCATCTCACTGTATCTCACTGTAACTCCGAATCGCTCAGTCATGCCATCTCACTGTAACTGCCGAATCGCTCAGTCATGCCATCTCACTGTAACTGCGAATCGCTCAGTCATGCCATCTCACTGTAACTGCCGAATCGCTCAGTCCATGCCATCTCACTGTAACTGCCGAATCGCTCAGTCATGCCATCTCACTGTAACTGCCGAATCGCTCAGTCATGCCATCTCACTGTAACTGCCGAATCGCTCAGTCATGCCATCTCACTGTAACTTCCGAATCGCTTAGTCATGCCATCCTCACTGTAACTGCCGAATCGCTCAGTCATGCCATCTCACTGTAACTGCCGAATCGCTCAGTCATTGCCATCTCACTGTAACTGCCGAATCGCTCAGTCATGCCATCTCACTGTAACTGCCGAATCGCTCAGTCATGCCATCTCACTGTAACTAGCCGAATCGCTCAGTCATGCCATCTCACTGTAACTGGCCGAATCGCTCAGTCATGCCATCTCACTGTAACTGCCGAATTCGCTCAGTCATGCCATCTCACTGTAACTGCCGAATCGCTCAGTCATGCCATCTCACTGTAACTGCCGAATCGCTCAGTCATGCCATCTCACTGTAACTGCTTAGTCATGCCATCTCACTGTAACTGCCGAATCGCTTAGTCATGCCATCTCACTGTAACTGCCGAATGGCTCAGTCATGCCATCTCACTGTAACTGCCGAATCGCCCAGTCATGCCATCTCACTGTAACTGCCGAATCGCTCAGTCATGCCATCTCACTGTAACTACCGAATCGCTCAGTCATGCTATCTCACTGTAACTACCGAATCGCTCAGTCATGCTATCTCACTGTAACTGCCGAATCGCTTAGTCATGCCATCTCACTGTAACTGCCGAATCGCCCAGTCATGCCATCTCACTGTAACTGCCGAATCGCTCAGTCATGCCATCATCACTGTAACTGGCCGAATCGCTCAGTCATGCCATCTCACTGTAACTGCCGAATCGCTCAGTCATGCCATCTCACTGTAACTGCCGAATCGCTCAGTCATGCCATCTCACTGTAACTGCCGAATCGCTCAGTCATGCCATCTCACTGTAACTGCCGAATCGCTCAGTCATGCCATCTCACTGTAACTGCCGAATCGCTCAGTCATGCCATCTCACTGTAACTGCCGAATCGCTCAGTCATGCCATCTCACTGTAACTGCCGAATCGCCCAGTCATGCCATCTCACTGTAACTGCCGAATCGCTCAGTCATGCCATCTCACTGTAACTACCGAATCGCTCAGTCATGCCATCTCACTGTAACTGCCGAATCGCTTAGTCATGCCATCTCACTGTAACTGCCGAATCGCTCAGTCATGCCATCTCACTGTAACTGCCGAATCGCTCAGTCATGCCATCTCACTGTAACTGCCGAATCGCTCAGTCATGCCATCTCACTGTAACTGCCGAATCGCTTAGTCATGCCATCTCACTGTAACTGCCGAATCGCTCAGTCATGCCATCTCACTGTAACTACCGAATCGCTCAGTCATGCCATCTCACTGTAACTGCCGAATCGCCCAGTCATGCCATCTCACTGTAACTGCCGAATCGCTCAGTCATGCCATCTCACTGTAACTGCCGAATCGCTCAGTCATGCCATCTCACTGTAACTGCCGAATCGCTCAGTCATGCCATCTCACTGTAACTGCCGAATCGCTCAGTCATGCCATCTCACTGTAACTGCCGAATCGCTCAGTCATGCCTTCTCACTGTAACTGCCGAATCGCTCGGTCATGCCATCTCACTGTAACTGCCGAATCGCTCAGTCATGCCATCTCACTGTAACTGCCGAATCGCTCAGTCATGCCATCTCACTGTAACTGCCGAATCACTTAGTCATGCCTTCTCACTGTAACTGCCGAATCGCTCAGTCATGCCATCTCACTGTAACTGCCGAATCGCTCAGTCATGCCATCTCACTGTAACTGCCGAATCGCTCAGTCATGCCATCTCACTGTAACTACTGAATCGCTCAGTCATGCCATCTCACTGTAACTGCCGAATCGCTTAGTCATGCCATCTCACTGTAACTGCCGAATCGCTTAGTCATGCCATCTCACTGTAACTGCCGAATTGCTCAGTCATGCCATCTCACTGTAACTGCCGAATCGCTCAGTCATGCCATCTCACTGTAACTGCCGAATCACTTAGTCATGCCTTCTCACTGTAACTGCCGAATCGCTCAGTCATGCCATCTCACTGTAACTGCCGAATCGCTCAGTCATGCCATCTCACTGTAACTGCCGAATCGCTCAGTCATGCCATCTCACTGTAACTACTGAATCGCTCAGTCATGCCATCTCACTGTAACTGCCGAATCGCTTAGTCATGCCATCTCACTGTAACTGCCGAATCGCTTAGTCATGCCATCTCACTGTAACTGCCGAATTGCTCAGTCATGCCATCTCACTGTAACTGCCGAATCACTTAGTCATGCCTTCTCACTGTAACTGCCGAATCGCTCAGTCATGCCATCTCACTGTAACTGCCGAATCACTTAGTCATGCCTTCTCACTGTAACTGCCGAATCGCTCAGTCATGCCATCTCACTGTAACTGCCGAATCGCTCAGTCATGCCATCTCACTGAACTGCCGAATCGCCCAGTCATGCCATTTCACTGTAACTGCCGAATCGCTCAGTCATGCCATCTCACTGTAACTGCCGAATCGCTCAGTCATGCCATCTCACTGTAACTGCCGAATCGCTCAGTCATGCCATCTCACTGTAACTGCCGAATCACTTAGTCATGCCATCTCACTGTAACTGCCGAATCGCTCAGTCATGCCATCTCACTGTAACTGCCGAATCGCTCAGTCATGCCATTTCACTGTAACTGCCGAATCGCTCAGTCATGCCATCTCACTGTAACTGCCGAATCGCTCGTCATGCCATCTCACTGTAACTGCCGAATCGCTGTCATGCCTTCTCACTGTAACTGCCGAATCGCTCGGTCATGCCATCTCACTGTAACTGCCGAATCGCTCAGTCATGCCATCTCACTGAACTGCCGAATCGCCCAGTCATGCCATTTCACTGTAACTGCCGAATCGCTCAGTCATGCCATCTCACTGTAACTGCCGAATCGCTTAGTCATGCCATCTCACTGTAACTGCCGAATCGCTCAGTCATGCCATCTCACTGTAACTGCCGAATCACTTAGTCATGCCATCTCACTGTAACTGCCGAATCGCTCAGTCATGCCATCTCACTGTAACTGCCGAATCGCTCAGTCATGCCATTTCACTGTAACTGCCGAATCGCTCAGTCATGCCATCTCACTGTAACTGCCGAATCGCTTAGTCATGCCATCTCACTGTAACTGCCGAATCGCTCAGTCATGCCATCTCACTGTAACTGCCGAATCACTTAGTCATGCCATCTCACTGTAACTGCCGAATCGCTCAGTCATGCCATCTCACTGTAACTGCCGAATCGCTCAGTCATGCCATTTCACTGTAACTGCCGAATCGCTCGGTCATGCCATCTCACTGTAACTGCCGAATCGCTCAGTCATGCCTTCTCACTGTAACTGCCGAATCGCTCGGTCATGCCATCTCACTGTAACTGCCGAATCGCTCAGTCATGCCATCTCACTGTAACTGCCGAATCGCTCAGTCATGCCATCTCACTGTAACTGCCGAATCACTTAGTCATGCCTTCTCACTGTAACTGCCGAATCGCTCAGTCATGCCATCTCACTGTAACTGCCGAATCGCTCAGTCATGCCATCTCACTGTAACTGCCGAATCGCTCAGTCATGCCATCTCACTGTAACTACTGAATCGCTCAGTCATGCCATCTCACTGTAACTGCCGAATCGCTTAGTCATGCCATCTCACTGTAACTGCCGAATCGCTTAGTCATGCCATCTCACTGTAACTGCCGAATTGCTCAGTCATGCCATCTCACTGTAACTGCCGAATCACTTAGTCATGCCATCTCACTGTAACTGCCGAATCACTTAGTCATGCCTTCTCACTGTAACTGCCGAATCACTTAGTCATGCCTTCTCACTGTAACTGCCGAATCGCTCAGTCATGCCATCTCACTGTAACTGCCGAATCGCTCAGTCATGCCATCTCACTGTAACTGCCGAATCACTTAGTCATGCCATCTCACTGTAACTGCCGAATCGCTCAGTCATGCCATCTCACTGTAACTGCCGAATCACTTAGTCATGCCATCTCACTGTAACTGCCGAATCGCTCAGTCATGCCATCTCACTGTAACTGCCGAATCGCTCAGTCATGCCATCTCACTGTAACTGCCGAATCGCTCAGTCATGCCATCTCACTGTAACTGCCGAATCGCTCAGTCATGCCATCTCACTGTAACTGCCGAATCGCTCAGTCATGCCATCTCACTGTAACTGCCGAATCGCTCAGTCATGCCATCTCACTGTAACTGCCGAATCGCTCAGTCATGCCATCTCACTGTAACTGCCGAATCGCTAGTCATGCCATCTCACTGTAACTGCCGAATCGCCTCAGTCATGCCATCTCACTGTAACTGCCGAATCGCTCAGTCATGCCATCTCACTGTAACTGCCGAATCGCTCAGTCATGCCATCTCACTGTAACTGCCGAATCGCTCAGTCATGCCATCTCACTGTAACTGCCGAATCGCTCAGTCATGCCATCTCACTGTAACTGCCGAATCGCTCAGTCATGCCATCTCACTGTAACTGCCGAATCGCTCAGTCATGCCATCTCACTGTAACTGCCGAATCGCTCAGTCATGCCATCTCACTGTAACTGCCGAATCGCTCAGTCATGCCATCTCACTGTAACTGCCGAATCGCTCAGTCATGCCATCTCACTGTAACTGCCGAATCGCTCAGTCATGCCATCTCACTGTAACTGCCGAATCGCTCAGTCATGCCATCTCACTGTAACTGCCGATCGCTCAGTCATGCCAGTCTCACTGTAACTGCCGAATCGCTTAGTCATGCATCTCACTGTAACTGCCGAATCGCTCAGTCATGCCATCTCACTGTAACTGCCGAATCGCTCAGTCATGCCATCTCACTGTAACTGCCGAATCGCTCAGTCATGCCATCTCACTGTAACTGACCGAATCGCTCAGTCATGCCATCTCACTGTAACTGCCGAATCGCTCAGTCATGCCATCTCACTGTAACTGCCGAATCGCTCAGTCATGCCATCTCACTGTAACTGCCGAATCGCTCAGTCATGCCATCTCACTGTAACTACCGAATCGCTCAGTCATGCCATCTCACTGTAACTACCGAATCGCTCAGTCATGCCATCTCACTGTAACTGCCGAATCGCCAGTCATGCCATCTCACTGTAACTGCCGAATCGCTCAGTCATGCCATCTCACTGTAACTGCCGAATCGCTCAGTCATGCCATCTCACTGTAACTACCGAATCGCTCAGTCATGCCATCTTAAAACAGCTGTAACCTGCCGAATCGCTCAGTCATGCCATCTCACTGTAACTGCCGAATCGCTCAGTCATGCCATCTCACTGTAACTGCCGAATCGCTCAGTCATGCCATCTCACTGTAACTACCGAATCGCTCAGTCATGCCATCTCACTGTAACTGCCGAATCGCTCAGTCCATGCCATCTCACTGTAACTGCCGAATCGCTCAGTCATGCCATCTCACTGTAACTGCCGAATCGCTCAGTCATGCCATCTCACTGTAACTGCCGAATCGCTCAGTCATGCCATCTCACTGTAACTGCCGAATCGCTCAGTCATGCCATCTCACTGTAACTGCCGAATCGCTCAGTCATGCCATCTCCACTGTAACTAGCCGAATCGCCCAGTCATGCCATCTCACTGTAACTGCCGAATCGCTCAGTCATGCCATCTCACTGTAACTGCCGAATCGCTCAGTCATGCCATCTCACTGTAACTACCGAATCGCTCAGTCATGCCATCTCACTGTAACTGCGAATCGCTCAGTCATGCATCTCACTGTAACTGCCGAATCGCCTCAGTCATGCCATCTCACTTACCTGCCGAATCGCTCAGTCATGCCATCTCACTGTAACTGCCGAATCGCTCAGTCATGCCATCTCACTGTAACTGCCGAATCGCTCAGTCATGCCATCTCACTGTAACTGCCGAATCGCTCAGTCATGCCATCTCACTGTAACTGCCGAATCGCTCAGTCATGCCATCTCACTGTACTGCCGAATCGCTCAGTCATGCCATCTCACGTAAACTAGCCGATCGCTCAGTCATGCCATTCACCGATCGCTCAGTCATGCCATCTCACTGTAACTGCCGAATCGCCCAGTCATGCCATCTCACTGTAACTGCCGAATCGCTCAGTCATGCCATCTCACTGTAACTGCCGAATCGCTCAGTCATGCCATCTCACTGTAACTGCCGAATCGCTCAGTCATGCCATCTCACTGTAACTACCGAATCGCTCAGTCATGCCATCTCACTGTAACTGCCGAATCGCTCAGTCATGCCATCTCACTGTAACTGCCGAATCGCTCAGTCATGCCATCTCACTGTAACTGCCGAATCGCTCAGTCATGCCATCTCACTGTAACTGCCGAATCGCTCAGTCATGCCATCTCACTGTAACTGCCGAATCGCCAAGTCATGCCATCTCACTGTAACTGCCGAATCGCTCAGTCATGCCATCTCACTGTAACTACCGAATCGCTCAGTCATGCCATCTCACTGTAACTGCCGAATCGCTCAGTCATGCCATCTCACTGTAACTGCCGAATCGCTCAGTCATGCCATCTCACTGTAACTGCCGAATCGCTCAGTCATGCCATCTCACTGTAACTGCCGAATCGCCCAGTCATGCCATCTCACTGTAACTGCCGAATCGCTCAGTCATGCCATCTCACTGTAACTGCCGAATCGCTCAGTCATGCCATCTCACTGTAACTGCCGAATCGCTCAGTCATGCCATCTCACTGTAACTGCCGAATCGCTCAGTCATGCCATCTCACTGTAACTGCCGAATCGCTCAGTCATGCCATCTCACTGTAACTGCCGAATCGCCAGTCATGCCATCTCACTGTAACTGCCGAATCGCTCAGTCATGCCATCTCACTGTAACTGCCGAATCGCCCAGTCATGCTCTCACTGTAACTGCCGAATCGCTCAGTCATGCCATCTCACTGTAACTGCTGCCGAATCGCTCAGTATGCCATCTCACTGTAACTGCCGAATCGCTCAGTCATGCCATCTCACTGTAACTACTGAATCGCCCAGTCATGCCATCTCACTGTAACTGCCGAATCGCCAGTCATGCCATCTCACTTTAACTGCGAATCGCTCAGTCATGCCATCTCACTGTAACTGCCGATCGCTTAGTCATGCCATCTCACTGTAACTGCCGAATCGCTCAGTCCATGCCATCTCACTGTAACTGCCGAATCGCTCAGTCATGCCATCTCACTGTAACTGCCGAATCGCTCAGTCATGCCATCTCACTGTAACTGCCGAATCGCTCAGTCATGCCATCTCACTGTAACTGCCGAATCGCTCAGTCATGCCATCTCACTGTAACTACCGAATCGCTCAGTCATGCATCTCACTGTAACTGCCGAATCGCTCAGTCATGCCATCTCACTGTAACTGCCGAATCGCTCAGTCATGCCATCTCACTGTAACTGCCGAATCGCTCTAGTCATGCCATCTCACTGTAACTGCCGAATCGCTCAGTCATGCCATCTCACTGTAACTGCCGAATCGCTCAGTCATGCCATCTCACTGTAACTGCCGAATCGCTCAGTCATGCCATCACTGTGAACTGCCGAATCGCCAGTCTGCATCTCACTGTAACTGCGAATCGCTCAGTCATGCCATCTCACTGTAACTGCCGAATCGCTCAGTCATGCCATATCACTGTAACTGCGAATCGCTCAGTCATGCCATCTCACTGTAACTACCGAATCGCTCGTCATGCCATCTCACTGTAACATGCCGAATCGCTCAGTCCATGCCATCTCACTGTAACTGCGAATCGCTTAGTCATGCCATCTCACTGTAACTGCCGAATCGCTCAGTCATGCCATCTCACTGTACGGCCGAATCGCCAGTCATGCCGTCTCACTGTAACTGCCGAATCGCTCAGTCATGCCATCTCCATGTAACTACCGAATCGCTCAGTCATGCCATCTCACTGTAACTGACCATCGCTCATCATGCTATATCACTGGAATCTGCCGAATCGCTTAGTCATGCCATCTCACTGTAACTGCCGAATCGCTCAGTCATGCCATCTCACTGTAACTGCCGAATCGCTCAGTCATGCCATCTCACTGTAACTGCCGAATCGCTCAGTCATGCCATCTCACTGTAACTGCCGAATCGCTCAGTCATGCCATCTCACTGTAACTGCCGAATCGCTCAGTCATGCATCTCACTGTAACTGCTCAGTCATGCCATCCATGTAACTGCCGAATCGCTAGTCATGCCATCTCACTGTAACTGCCGAATCGCTCAGTCATGCCATCTCACTGTAACTGCCGAATCGCTCAGTCATGCCATCTCACTGTAACTGCCGAATCGCCTCAGTCATGCCATCTCACTGTAACTGACCGAATCGCTCAGTCATGCCATCTCACTGTAACTGCCGAATCGCCTCAGTCATGCCATCTCACTGTAACTGCCGAATCGCTCAGTCATGCCATCTCACTGTAACTGCCGAAATCGCTCAGTCATGCCATCTCACTGTAACTACCGAATCGCTCAGTCATGCCAGTCTCACTGTAACTGCCGAATCGCTTAGTCATGCCATCTCACTACTGCAATCGCTAGTCATGCCATTCACTGAATGCCGAATGGCTCAGTCATGCCATCTCACTGTAACTGCCGAATCGCTCAGTCATGCCATCTCACTGTAACTGCCGAATCGCTCAGTCATGCCATCTCACTGTAACTACCGAATCGCTCAGTCATGCTATCTCACTGTAACTACCGAATCGCTCAGTCATGCCTATCTCACTGTAACTGCCGAATCGCTTCAGTCATGCCATCTCACTGTAACTGCCGAATCGCCCAGTCATGCCATCTCACTGTAACTGCCGAATCGCTCAGTCATGCATCCACTGTAACTGGTGAATCGCCAGTCATGCCATCTCCTGTAACTGCCGAATTCGCTCAGTCATGCCATCTCACTGTAACTGCCGAATCGCTCAGTCATGCCATCTCACTGTAACTACCGAATCGCTCAGTCATGCCATCTCACTGTAACTGCCGAATCGCTCAGTCATGCCATCTCACTGTAACTGCCGAATCGCTCAGTCATGCCATCTCACTGTAACTGCCGAATCGCTCAGTCATGCCATCTCACTGTAACTGCCGAATCGCCCAGTCATGCCATCTCACTGTAACTGCCGAATCGCTCAGTCATGCCATCTCACTGAACTACCGAATCGCTCAGTCATGCCATCTCACTGTAACTGCCGAATCGCTTAGTCATGCCATCTCACTGTAACTGCCGAATCGCTCAGTCATGCCATCTCACTGTAACTGCCGAATCGCTCAGTCATGCCATCTCACTGTAACTGCCGAATCGCTCAGTCATGCCATCTCACTGTAACTGCCGAATCGCTCAGTCATGCCATCTCACTGTAACTGCCGAATCGCTCAGTCATGCCATCTCACTGTAACTACCGAATCGCTCAGTCATGCCATCTCACTGTAACTGCCGAATCGCTCAGTCATGCCATCTCACTGTAACTGCCGAATCGCTCAGTCATGCCATCTCACTGTAACTGCCGAATCGCTCAGTATGCCATCTCACTGTAACTACCGAATCGCTCAGTCATGCATCTCACTGTAACTGCCGAATCGCTCAGTCATGCCATCTCACTGTAACTGCCGAATCGCCTCAGTCATGCCATCTCACTGTAACTGCCGAATCGCCAGTCATGCCATCTCACTGTAACTGCCGAATCGCTCAGTCATGGCCATCTCACTGTAACTGCCGAATCGCTCAGTCATGCCATCTCACTGTAACTGCCGAATCGCTCAGTCATGCCATCTCACTGTAACTGCCGAATCGCTCAGTCATGCCAATCTCACTGTAACTGCCGAATCGCTCAGTCATGCCATCTCACTGTAACTGCCGAATCGCTCAGTCATGCCATCTCACTGTAACTGCCGAATCGCTCAGTCATGCCATCTCACTGTAACTGCCGAATCGCTCAGTCATGCCATCTCACTGTAACTGCCGAATCGCTCAGTCATGCCATCTCACTGTAACTGCCGAATCAGCTCAGTCATGCCATCTCACGTAACTGCCGAATCGCTCAGTCATGCCATCTCACTGTAAACTGCCGAATCGCTCAGTCATGCCATCTCACTGTAACTGCCGAATCGCTCAGTCATGCCATCTCACTGTAACTGCCGAATCGCTCAGTCATGCCATCTCACTGTAACTGCCGAATCGCTCAGTCATGCCATCTCACTGTAACTGCCGAATCGCTCAGTCATGCCATCTCACTGTAACTGCCGAATCGCTCAGTCATGCCATCTCACTGTAACTGCCGAATCGCTCAGTCATGCCATCTCACTGTAACTGCCGAATCGCTCAGTCATGCCATCTCACTGTAACTGCCGAGATCGCTCAGTCATGCCATCTCACTGTAACTGCGAATCGCTCAGTCATGCCATCTCACTGTAACTGCCGAATCGCTCAGTCATGCCATCTCACTGTAACTGCCGAATCGCTCAGTCATGCCATCTCACTGTAACTGCCGAATCGCTCAGTCATGCCATCTCACTGTAACTGCCGAATCGCTCAGTCATGCCATCTCACTGTAACTGCCGAATCGCTCCAGTCATGCCATCTCACTGTAACTGCCGAAGCGCTCAGTCATGCCATCTCACTGTAAAAACTGCCGAATCGCTCAGTCATGCCATCTCACTGTAACTGCCGAATCGCTCAGTCATGCCATCTCACTGTAACTGCCGAATCGCTCCAGTCATGCCATCTCAACTGTACTGCCGAATCGCCTCAGTCATGCCATCTCACTGTAACTGCCGAATCGCTCAGTCATGCCATCTCACTGTAACTGCCGAATCGCCCAGTCACCATCTCACTGTAACTGCGAATCGCTCAGTCATGCCATCCACGTAACTGCCGAATCGCTCAGTCATGCCATCTCACTGTAACTGCCGAATGCTCAGTCATGCCATCTCACTGTAACTGCCGAATCGCTCAGTCATGCCATCTCACTGTAACTGCCGAATCGCCTTCAGTCAGGCATCTCACTGTAACTGCCGAATCGCTTGTCCATGCCATCTCACGTAACTGCCGAATCGCTCAGTCATGCCATCTCACTGTAACTGCCGAATCGCTCAGTCATGCCATCTCACTGTAACTGCCGAATCGCTCAGTAATGCCATTCACTGAACTGCCGAAATCGCTCAGTCATGCCATCTCACTGTAACTGCCGAATCGCTTAGTCATGCATCTCACTGTAACTGCCGAATCGCTCAGTCATGCATCTCACTGTAACTTGCCGAACGCCAGTCATGCCATCTCACTAACGCCGAATCGCCAGTCATGCCATCTCACTGTAACTGCGAATCGCTCAGTCATGCCATCTCACTGTAACTGCCGAATCGCTTAGGTCATCCATCTCACTGTAACTGCCGAATCGCTCAGTCATGCCATCTCACTGTAACTGCCGAATCGCTCAGTCATGCCATCTCACTGTAACTGCCGAATCGCTCAGTCATGCCATCTCACTGTAACGGCCGAATCGCTCGTCATGCCATCTCACTGTAACTGCCGAATCGCCTCAGTCATGCCATCTCACTGTAACTGCCGAATCGCTCAGTCATGCCATCTTCACTGTAACTGCCGAATCGCTCAGTCATGCCATCTCACTGTAACTGCCGAATCGCCTCAGTCATGCCATCTCACTGTAACTGCCGAATCGCCTCAGTAGGCCAATCTCACTGTAACTGCCGAATCGCTTAGTCATGCCATCTCACTGTAACTGCCGAATCGCTCAGTCATGCCATCTCACTGTAACTGCCGAATCGCTTAGTCATGCCATCTCACTGTAACTGCCGAATCGCCAGTCATGCCATCTCACTGTAACTGCCGAATCGCTCAGTCATGCCATCTCACTGTAACTGCCGAATCGCTCAGTCATGCCATCTCACTGTAACTGCCGAATCGCTCAGTCATGCCATCTCACTGTAACTGCCGAATCGCTCAGTCATGCCATCTCACTGTAACTGCCGAATCGCTCCGTAATGCCATCTCCCTGTAACTGCCGAATCGCTCAGTCATGCCATCTCACTGTAACTGCCGAATCGCTCAGTCATGCCATCTCACTGTAACTGCCGAATCGCTCAGTCATGCCTTCTCACTGTAACTGCCGAATCGCTCAGTCATGCCATCTCACTGTAACTGCCGAATCGCTCAGTCATGCCATTCTCACTGTAACTGCCGAATCGCTCAGTCATGCCATCTCACTGTAACTGCCGAATCGCTCAGTCATGCCATCTCACTGTAACTGCCGAATCGCTCAGTCATGCAATCTCACTGTAACTGCCGAATCGCTCAGTCATGCCATCTCACTGTAAACTGCCGAATCGCTCAGTCATGCCATCTCACTGTAACTGCCGAATCGCTCAGTCATGCCATCTCACTGTAACTGCCGAATCGCTCAGTCATGCCATCTCACTGTAACTGCCGAATCGCCCAGTCATTGCCATTCACTGTAACTGCCGAATGCTCAGTCATGCCATCTCACTGTAAACTGCCGAATCGCTCCAGTCATGCCATCTCACTGTAACTGCCGAATCGCCCAGTCATGCCATCTCACTGTAACTGCCGAATCGCTCAGTCATGCTATCTCACTCAGTGGCGTAGCCAGAAATTTTGTTCGGGGGGGGCTCAGGTTGCAGCGCGGCCTCCTCCTTATAGAAGTTGTCGAGGGATCAAATACATGAATAATAACTGCATTGCTAATGCCATTGTATATTAGATGCTGCAAACGAATTATTGAACGCTACGCACTGTCAAGTAAAATATGTATTTTTTCATAAAAGAATATATTCGGATGTCCTAAAAATTCTGGCAGAAATAACTGATATCAATGCGGCCGCGTTTATTTTTTTGTCTATTTAATAAGGAAAGAAAATATCACACAGACATTCGAACTATATCAGTTCGAAACCAGCAAAGCAGTGTATACAGCTGATATGAAGAACGTAAAGGCCATGAAATGAATGAGTTGAGGACAAATATTTTGATGAATCTTCGTCATTCAAGAACCTTGTTTACATTTTTGAACATATGAAACCGTCAGGAAAAAACCTCAATGACGCTGTCCGTCGTTACAATAGATTGCGCAGGAGCAGGTGTTACCGGTAGTGTATTGTAATTACACCGAGATTATACTCGCAACAGTGAGTACAAATAAAAAGTAGGAGAGAGAGAGAGAGAGAGAGAAGACATAAGGGAAAAGCAGGGAGGTTAACTATGCTGAGCCCGGTAGGCTACCCTGCACGCGGGAAGGGGGAGAAGGGATTGAAAGAGAAGGAAGAGAGAAGTTCACAGTTCACACGTTGCACATTTAAAGTTAAGCGTTCATCGCTGAGTTTCGTCACAGGCGGTCATACAGGCTTGCTCACTTCAAAAAACACAGCCGCGCCTTTGTAGCCCTCCACACAGCAGACGCACGAGGCCGCGCGCCCAAGATCGTTTCCTCAGTAAAAGGCCTGTCGTCTAAGTGCCCCAAAGCCGTCCGAAGGGCAATCCTCTCATCTTCCTATCTGTGGAAGTCACATAAAAGTAGGAGTTCTGCAAAATATACGTTAGAAATGCAAAGATAGAATGGAATATACAAATACGAAGATACAACTCGCTAAAGGGCAAAAACGAGTCGCTGGAAACAAAGTTCACTGCTTGTATACACAACACCTCGCAACGAGATATTTAAATATACGTCTAAGTCTCCAATTAATCTACGTATTTAAGCAAACGTCACTGTATATTATGCGTCAAACAAGACAAATAAACACGTGGCGGAGTCAGAGATAGTAAACTTTGCGTACAGAAAGACAGATGATCTATGCTAGAACAAAACTATGATCGCAGAAACCGTGTTATGTATTCGGGCCATGCGGCGGTCGCGACAGCGCCATGTGGGTAGAATAATAGAGGAATAATGCAGAAATCAGTACGAAAATGTGTAATTTAACTCAATGCACAGCAGCAACAAATATTCTGCACCCAAAATTAAACTGGGTATTGCTTCGGTTCAAAAAAGAAGTAAAAGCAGGTAGCTAAAAAAGGAAAGAAAAAGCCAAACTAAAGCCACAGATGATGCGGCAAGTTATACTACCCAATATCCGAGTGTGTTTTCGGCAAACGCCGCGTGGGCCGGGCTTTCAATGAGCAAGGTCGGTCAAAATTGGTTATTGATGTCCTCGTAATTATCGTATTCGCATGATAATTTTGATCATGATGCTAACTGCTAGAATAAACGGCTAAAATGTCTGCGGTTTTAAAAGCTAACGAACACTCATACGTTTTCATAATTACGAGATTATGGACCTGAAGGAACAGAGCTCTTTACTTGCATTGATTTTTGCTGCTTCGCTATCTAAAGGACAAACTTCTCTCGGCGGGGAAGTTGAGCGAAGCGGTCAATGACTTCGGACACGTTGATGCCGACGTCTCTGTGGGTGTATAGAAGCACCAGTCTAACCATGTGTTCGACAGACATTGTAGAGCGCAAGTAGTTTTTTATTAAACTCTTGTTAAAAATATTCTCTCTGCGCTGGCAGTGGTCACTGGAAGGGTGACTAGAATCTGGAACAGTTTGTACACATTTACATAGAACCTGCAGTCGCAAAGGGAGAGGGCATCTATTCCGGTGCTAAAACCTAAACACACTCATTCTATGTTGTTTTCATCCTTGTTTAGGTACCTTGCACAAACAGTAGGCTGTTCGATTCCGGCGATGTCCGTCGTTTCGTCAGGACGTATGGAGAAGCAGCCTACTTTTGCAACTAGGCTTTCTTTGATAATTTCGCCACAAACTTCGATAATTTGGTTTTGTGCATCTGTGCTTAAATACGAGGCATTACTGGGGCAACTTTCCAAATGGTTCTTCAGATAGGTATCTCCACAATTAGCTCGTATGCGAAGAAGCGCTCTGAAAATACCTGTATTTTCAGCGGGGCCTATGCTTAAATCCATAGGACCACTGTCCCTGTGGCCAACGAGAGCCAGACCTTGTAGCCCGCAAAAATAATTTCCTCAATAATAGGCCATTTCCTTTCACCTGTTTTCTCAAATTTTATTTTGCCGGCCCTGGTCCAGCTGATCGATCACATTGGGCACGCGTCCTGCAAATGTTTGGAGAAAATTATCAGCTGCTAGCTCACAGTCACGGTAATATTTAGTATTTTCGTGCGTGTGGAAGATTGCGAGCGCGTGCTTTCATTTCTGGAACGGCTTGGACACGAGGGCTCCAGTGCACGCATGTTGGTCCAAGTTTATAACAGCATTAACCCCATAAAGTTCCAGAATTGAAAATCTTTTAAGCACGTCTTTGGAAATATCAGTGCACCTTTCGCGTCAAAAGAAGTTTATGAGAACGTTACACCCATACAGTTTCGGAATTGAAATCCATGCGCTCCGTAGATTCCGCGGCCGCTGCGAGATGCCGCAACGCGCCCGCACGCTATCGAAAAGCCCTTGAAAGTTCGTGCTCGGATGGGGCTCCTTGCGTTACGTGACCCCAGGTGCCACGAAATCCACCCCAGGTGCCATGAATCCAGCCCGAGTTCGCAATGTTCGTGCCGAAATGTCTTTCGAGCGTGAAAAAGACATTCTAGACAGAATGCAGAATGATTGAACATAACTCGCCTACACGAACATGTCGCAGCCTATGACACTAGGACACCTGAACAATGGAACATTCCGCACTCAAGAACGAATTATGGTCAACAAATGCTTCGACATACACTTCCGACTTTACTCAATAACCTCGCCTTGCGAGAAATAGACCTTCTGTCTTTATGCAGCCTGCACAACTACTTTCAGTCAAACTAATCCTTGTTGTTTAATGAGTTTGTTCATATGCAATACTGTATGACTTTTCCCCCCTTTATTTGCTTTAGTTTATACTGCCCTGAATATAGTGCTATGTTAGGTTTTTTTTCTCCCTATATTTCTTCCTGTTTGTGTATAATAAGACTTTCTTTATGTAATCTATAATGCTCATGTATAAATTGAATATCCTCTTGTTAATGCAGACTACTTGTTTTTCTAATTGTTAAAGTGTATTACTACCTGTCTCGTATACACATTTTTTTGTAAATTGACACCTTCCCACCTGTTTACTCACACGTGAGCGCCCGACGCCCTCTGTTGCCTTTGATGGGTTTTTGGGCTGGTCAAGTTGCCAGCGTGCAACTTTTTATCCAGAACCCCACCATGTAATTCTTTTCATGGGAAATAAATTATTATTATTATTATTAT